>NC_048448.1:35841653-36195442 GCF_004353265.1 Vitis riparia
TCTTCAAGAAAAAAGTGTTGTGAAGGACAAACATCTTGATCAAACTTCATATTTGTCGTTTTCTTGATGCAGGATTCCATCTAAATAATGCTACAACAAAGACAGAATTGTACTGCCTCTTTGAATCTCTTCTACCAATGATGTCAGAGAGGTGATGATGTGATGTCCTCAGATAATACCAAGATAAGCATAGAAAGTTACTACATCTCTGTTCTCTTCCGTTTCTTTTTATTTAAAGCTATGTTTTGGGAAGTAAATAGTTTTTTAATTTGGTTTCATCATTAAAAAAAATAAATAAATAAATAAATAATCAAATATAATTATAATTAATTATAAATTTATACATTTTTTAAAAAGAGTTAAAATAATTAAAATAACGTATAGAAATATTTTATATTTTATATTTTATTTTTTTCCTTATCTATTATCTTTTCCTACTAGAAACTCCTATTTTGCTACAATATTTCTTGAGATGGATAATATTTTCTGATAAAAAAAAATTGTAATGATTTTCTTTTTAAGGCAAAAAAGTTTTTTAGAGATGAAATTTTTATTTATGATAAAAAAATCATGTTTTCATAATAAAAATAAATAAATTTTCATGATATTTTAATATGAATGATGTATTCATAATAAAAATAAATAAATTTAATCATAATATCAATTTATGGTAAATAACTTTTGTAAAATCTTATCATAAATTTTTATTCATAACAAATAATTTTTACTAGATTATTAATCATTTGCCGCATACAGAATTAATAAACTTATATCTCATACTTTAAATTCATTATTAAAATATATATATATAATTTTTATATTTATAAATTTAAATTTAATATTATAAAAAATAAACAATTTAATTGTCAACGAACAAATCTTCACTCACCTCTATTTAATCTAAACCCTAAACTTAACGACAACAATCTTTTACCAGATAGAAACAAATAATAAAAACAAAAAGATATAGACGATGAGCTCTTTCCAGTGACCCTACCCATTTGTATTTTTCTTGTATTTTACCGACAACCAATCACAAGTTGTGAAATTCTAATTGCAATCTTGCTTCCTTTGAGTGGTGTTTGCTTTTGACATGGTTGTTGCAGCATCACGCCTCTCTTTGACTCTTTTTTTTTTTTCTTGGCATTCAAACAGATCCTATTGCTTGATTGATTGGTCTTTGTCTTTCTTGCAAGTTGAGTTACAATGCCGAAATGATCTAGGCTTTCTATGCGATCGTGTTCGTCAATCGCAATCCTGATGATTAGTACTTGCGCTCGCTCAATGCTTAGTTTCTCTTTCAATTCTTTCCTTTGGAATGTTTGACTTAAAATTGTTAATTGTCTATTGAGAATGTTTCCACCATTTATTAATAAAGTTGTGCTAATAGTGATCTGGTGTTTGATGCAATAAGATCTTCAAATTGATAAATAATAGTTTTTTTTTTTTCATTCATAATTTCATTCGTTCATGTACAGAGTATATATAGAGGGTAATCATTATTTTAAGAATGGGAAAGAATGATACAAGGAAAGCATGATATAAGGAAATAACAACTAATATCTTAATATCTCAACTTTCCTAATATCTCAATATTCCTAATATCTCAATATTCCTAGTATCTCAATATTCCTGATATCTCAATATTCATAATATCTCAACTTTCCTAATATCTCAATACTAAATGATATAAGGAAAGCATTTCTAATATCTCAACACTCCCCCTCAAGTTGGTGCATAGATGTCACACATGCCCAACTTGTCTAAAAATTTTGAGAACACTTGACTTGAGACAGCTTTAATAAGGATATCGGTCAATTGATCTTCTGATCGAATCTTAGGCAATTCCACAATCTTATCATCCAACTTTTCCTTAATGAAGAATCTATCCACCTCGACATGCTTTGTACGATCATGTTGTACTGGATTATGAGCAATGTCACATGCGGCTTTATTGTCACAAAACAATCGGATTGGTTGCCTAGATAGGTAACCTAAATCCTGTAAGAGGAGTCTTAGCCATAATGCCTCACAAAGTCCTAAAGCCATACCTCTAAATTCCGCTTCTGCACTTGAATGAGCGACGACATTCTGCTTCTTACTTTTCCATGTCACAAGATTACCACCTACAAAGGTAAAGTAACCAGATGTAGATCGCCTATCATCCACTGCACCGGCCCAATCAGCATCAGTATATACTTTTATACTCTGATGATCAACATTTTTAGCGAACAAAATTCCCTTCCCAGGAGCATTCTTCAAATACCTCAAAATACGCATGACTGCATTCATATGTTGCTCTCCAGGATTATGCATGTATTGACTCACTACACTCAATGCATAAGCAAGATCTGGTCTTGTATGAGCTAAGTACATTAATCTCCCCACAAGTCTCTGGTATCTTTCCTTATCGGTTGATACTTGATTAGGCTCAACACACAATTTCAGACCTTCTTCTATTGGTGTATTAACAGGTTGACATCTCGACATTCCAGTCTCCTGTAAAAGATCTAAGGCATACTTTCTTTGAGATAGAAAAATTCCTTCACTTGATCGAGAAACTTCAATCCCAAGAAAGTATTTCAGAAGACCTAGATATTTCATTTCGAATTCTCTAGATAGATAATTTTGCAAAGCTTTTCTTTCTTCAAGATCATTTCCTGTAACTACCATGTCATCCACATATACGATGAGTGTCGTAATCTTACCATGTTGTTTTTTTAGGAATAAAGTGTGATCTGAATTACTTTGATGATAGCCAAAAACTCTCATTGACTTTGTGAACCTTCCAAACCATGCTCTCGGGGATTGCTTTAACCCATACAATGACTTCTTCAATTTACACACCTTTTGACATTCCTTTTCTGACACCATGCATCCTGGTGGAAGATCCATATATACTTCTTTAGATAATTCGCCATGCAGAAAGGCATTTTTCACATCGAATTGTTGTAATGGCCAATCTAGGTTTGCAGTTAAAGACAGTAATACTCGAATTATGTTGATCTTAGCTACAGGTGCAAATGTCTCTGTGTAGTCAATTCCATAAGTCTGAGTGTACCCTTTTGCTACCAGTCTTGCTTTAAATCGTTCAATACTACCATCTGCCTTGTACTTCACAGTATAGATCCAACGACACTCAACTGGCTTCTTTCCTGGTGGGCATTCTACGAGTTCCCATGTTTCATTCTTTTGCAATAATTTCATCTCTTCATTCATGGCTGCTTTCCGCTTTGGATCAGCTAAGGCTTCCTGCACACTGTTAGGAATAGCTACAGTAGATAATTGATTTACAAATGACTTATTTGATTCAGACAAACGATGGGTAGACACATAGTTGCTCATGGGATATTTGACTTTAGTAGACAATTCAGGTTCATATGTGGGTTTAGGAATACCTCTATTATGACGATGTGGTAACCGTTTCATGAATGGATCAGGTTCCAAATTAAGAACACCCTCAACAGACGACGATTGGTTTGGTATTTCAGTGAAGACATTTTCAGATCCAAATTGTTGACCACTCATATCCAACTCACTCACTTCTTGGTTCACTAGTTCAAATTATTCAGATTCATCTTCCTCAGAGATATGATAATCATAATTGAGAGTCTGAATTTCCTTATGGTACTCCACCTGAAGTTCAGACTCAGATGAAAAATACATGGAATCTTCATGAAACACCACATCCATTGTAATATACATTTTTCGAGTTGGAGGATGGTAACATCGATATCCCTTTTTGTGCAATGCATATCCAACAAACACACATTGCAATGCATGGGAAGTTAACTTGGTGCGTTGGTGCTTGTGTAGATGCACAAATGTCATGCAACCAAAAACACGAGGAGGTAGATTTGGGACGGTTGGGGCAACTACGGCATTAGTAAGAGCTTGGAGAGGTGTTTGAAAGTTAATTGAGCTAGAAGGTACCCGATTGATCAAGTATGCGGCAGATGCGATTGCTTCTCCCCAATAAGATATCGGTGTTTTTGCTGCTATCAAGGAAACACGAACAACCTCTAACAAGTGTCGATTTTTTCGTTCAGCGACTCCATTTTGTTGGGGTGTATTGGAACAAGTAGTCTGATGAATGATACCATGTCCTTCCAAATACTTTTGAAGATTATAACTTTGATATTCTCCACCATTATCACTACGCAGAACCCGAACCTTTGCATTGTATTGAGTTTCAATCATTTTATGAAAATTTTTAAACAACAAGTTCACTTCATCTTTGGTCTTCATCAAGCATAACCATGTCATTCTGGTACAATCATCAATAAAAGTAACAAACCAACGTGAGCCACTCAAAGTTGGGACTTTGGATGGGCCCCAAACATCAGAATGTATAACCATAAAAGGAAACGGACTTTTATTCAAAATTAACGGAAATGAAGCACGATGGCTTTTAGCCAATTCACAAATATCATAACGGAAACCAGAAATATCACTCTTTGCAAACAAATTAGGAAACAATTTTTTTAAATAACCAAAGGAAGCATGTCCCAGACGTCGATGCCACAACCAAATTTCAGACTTTTTCTTCTCCCCCTCAGATCCATCTGCCATCAAGGCTTGTTGCAACTTATTTGAATCCTTTGACTGCAAGTCCAAGTAATAGAGTTTTCCCCGTTTAATACTACAACCAATCGTCTGTCTTGTTTGGATGTCCTTAATTACACAAAATTCAGGCCAAAAAATGACAATACAAGATAAGGTTGCAGTGATTTGAGAAACTGACAAAAGATTGTAATCTAAAGATGGAACAACTAAAACAGAATCCAAATTCAAAGTATCAGTAAGAGTTAAGGATCCTTCCCCAATGACTGGGGTTGTGTTACCATTGGCTGTGGAAACAATTTTTTGTGAGGAAGGTCTAAGGGGTGAAACCTGTCTAGAATCAAAAGTCATATGATCTGTAGCACCAGAATCAATTATCCATGCACTATTAATAACAGGTGTAAAAGTATTTAAAAACTTACCACCATGATCAATAGCGACTACCAATGCAGAGGCTTTCTCAGCAACATTAGCCTCTGTTTTTATTTCGGTAACAGTTGCAGTCGAGGTTTTCTTGGAATCCTTCTTCCGTTGATCACGATTATTATAATTAATAACAAAGTGTTGATAGCCTAAACATGATTTAAAGGTCCATGGTTCAAACCCTCGGTTCCTTATTGTTTTTCTGGTCATACCAAGAGTCGTTGCTTTGAAATTGTGGGATATCCAGACTGGTGGGACCAGTCTTATTGCAGTGAGTGCATTTGAAGGTTGACTTATCAATATTAGGGCTTGTCTTAGGATGGTTGATCGCTGTCGGACTACCATAGCGACAAAATATCTAGGATTTCAGTTCCATGGCTCTGATACCATTTTCAAATTGATAAATAATAGTTTTTTTTTTCATTCATAATTTCATTCGTTCATGTACAGAGTATATATAGAGGGTAATCACCATTCTAAGAATGGGAAAGAATGATACAAGGAAAACATGATATAAGGAAATAACAACTAATATCTTAATATCTCAACTTTCCTAACATCTCAATATTCCTAATATCTCAATATTCCTAATATCTCAATATTCATAATATCTCAACTTTTCTAATATCTCAATACTAAATGATATAAGGAAAGCATTCCTAATATCTCAACATAAGACCCTCTGTGGTGACTAGAATGGGTGGTACCGGGAAGGGGGGTATTCTGTTCTTGGTAATGGGGTTCCCAGCAATTGGATACCAAAATTGTGCATTGGGCAAGCCTAGAATTTCTGCCATGGAAACAAACTTTACATTGTCTTTCAAAAATTTTATTCCTTGTGGAAAATATAGTCCCAATCTCTTGTCCAATTCTACAACAAACCCAATCCAATAACTTTAAAGGTTTTAATCCCAAATTGAAACCCTAAATGAAGACAAAGGAGTAATCAAAAAGTAGGATGTCTGATTTGATGGTTAAAGAAATCAAATTTTATGGGACTTCTCACACTTGAGGAAGAAATATTGACATCAATGATTTAATAACCGGACTAGACCAATTGGTTCAACTGGTTGAACCATCGATTGGTTGGAAGGGGCTTTGGACCGGCGTCGAACCGAACGAACCGTCCAGTTTTCTATGAACCGATCAACATGTGGGTCAACCAAAATGTCATTGGGCCTTGTTGCATTGGATCCAAAATCTTCCCAATCTCTCCCAAGAAATATTGACATCAATGATTTAATAACCAGACTAGATCGGTTGGTTCAACCGGTTGAACCGTCGATCAGACCCTGGTCCGATCCGATTCAACTTTTGAGTTGGAAGGGGCTTTGGACCGGTGTCGAACCAAACGAACTGTCCGATTTTCTATAAACTGGTCAACATGTGGGTCAACCAAAACGCCATTAGGCCTTGTTGCATTGGACCCAAAATCTTCCCAGTCTCTCCCACCCATAAGGCAGCCCATCGGAAACGCCATTGGGTCTTGCCGCATTGGACCCAAAATCTTCCCAGTCTCCCACCCACCAGGAAGCCCATTTAGCGACTTTCTTCTTCCTTCAGGTGCAGGTTATTTATAAAGTTCATTAAATTTGTGAGTTTCCAATGTGGGATGTGGGATTTGATTATAAAGAAAAATAAATACTACTCCATTGTGAGGATTTGAACCTCATATCTAAGGTTTAGAAAAAAAAAAAGACAACCATCATGCTGCATAATTCTTTTATTAAATATATGTAACAATATTTTATATTAATGTTCTTTGCAATTTTTTATAATAATTATTAAAAATAAATATGAAAATAATATAAATTAATTAATAAATATTTTTAAAATAATAAAATGCATAGATATGTAAATAAAATTAAATGTTATAATTTTCTTCTCATATGTAAATATTATACATATTTTATTTAATAAAATTTGATATACTAATACATTTATATTTATGTTTATCAATTAATAGAAATATTAAATACAAAAAAAAATGAAATGCTATAATTTTAATATATATATATATATATATATTTCTTAAAATTATTCTTAATTTTAATAAAATATAAATTATACATTTATGATATCACCGGTTTGACCACCGGTCCGACCAGTGAACCGTGAACCAATAATTTTTCTGGTTCAATGACTGGTTTGATTTTGAAAACTTTGATTGACATAGACCTTTATATATTTCTTATCTATACAAGCCTTGCTAATATGTCTACTGAAATTATGCTTCTATTTAGATTACCCAAATATGTCTACTGAAAATATGTCAATTAGAAATCCTTGAGCTCTAGGACCATGCATGGAGGGTTTAATTACCCAACTCAGAACTTACATGGACTGGATCAACCATGGATTTAAACTTACACGGACCCTGAAGAATGTTGGAACCCCAGCTACATACACAGTTCAAACTGAGATGCCTAGTGGAATATTGGTGAAGGTGGAACCCAATAGGCTTAGCTTTGGAAAGATTAATAAAGAGGAAACGTTCAAGGTGCAATTGGAGGCAAAGAGAGATGATGAGGGAGGCTAGGTGAGTATGTTTTTGGAAGGCTCATATGGTGAGATGGAGAACACGGTCGCAAGCCCAATAGTGGTCAATGCAGCCACACTTCAGATGTAACAATGCTTTTAATTTTATTGTTATTATCATTTTTTTTTGTAATATCAAGTATAATTATCAAAAATAAATCTATGTTTATCGTGATTCATGATAAAAGGTTATCTTCACAATGAATATTTTTTATGGCAAAAAAAAATGACCTTTTAATGTGATTATTCTCTTGGAAAATAATATGTTGCTACAAATTTTATTTTATAGTAAAAAAGTATGGTTTTAAAAACTGGATTAGATCGGCTGGTTTGACCGCTCGCTAGTCACAGTTCCGATCTGATCAATTGGACCGGAATAGCATTGAATTGAGGTCGAATCGTTTGAACTGACGGTCCAACCGATAAACCAGACGAACCGACCAGTTCCCTCCGAACCAGTCGGTTCAATTAATTTTTTTTTTAAAAAAACAGCATCAAAATGAAGTCGTTTTTAATTAATAATTTTTTTTTTGTCCAATTAAAACTTGAGGAAATATGAATTTAAATATTTTGTTTTCAAATTTTGGTGAAACAAAATTCAAGTGTTCAACATTTTATCTTTATCTGTAAAAGGATTTTTAAAACTATAAACTAATAAAATTATCTTTACAAGGAAATTTAAAAAAAAAAATTATAAAACCCCATATATATATATACATGAGAGTGCAATGCATAAAACAAAACAAACTTTTTAATGGAATAATTTTTATTTAAATTTAATTATAACTTGGTTTCATAGCTAGAAAAAATATCATTTTCAAAAGTTTTTTTAAATGATTTTTTAATTGCTTTCATTGTATAATTGATGTAAAAATGATTTTGATTTGTGTAATTAAATTTTGTAACACTTTATTTTGGTATATCTATTAAATTTTAAAAGTGTGAAACAAATGGATTATGTTTTATTCAATGAATTATTTTATATTTGATTTTGATTTATAAGTTTACATTTTAATTTTAGTGTGATTTTAATAAAATAAAAAATATACATTACTATTTTTGAAAAAAATTACAAAATCATTTATTTTAAAACTTGCTTATAGAAGGATCATGCTTGTCCAATAATTAGCAACCAATGAAGTGGACACTTATTACACTCATTTGTAGATAAATGATCTACTTCAACAATTCAAACTATTGTAGTTGTGCATAGTGACACATAAGCTTAGACACTACAAAGTTTTCTTGCATTAAAATTTATTTTGATTACTAACTAATTTGAAAGCTCATTGTTAAATTGATTATATAGGAGGTATAATTTGAAATTTTTTTAGGAATATAGGAGATCCTACCAAAATTTTGATGGAAATTTTAATTTACTATCTTAATATGTTTGGTTATTGTTTGTTTTATTTTATTTTGTTTGTTTTTTCTTTTGCATTCACAAGAGAAGATGCTAGAGCTCTAACGCTAGCTAGTAGTGGAAAGAGTAGTAGCCATGACTGAGAGGAAAATTTGTTAGGAGGTTCTAAAGTTTAGATCAGAATATGTTACGGGTCTTAATTTTAGCCTTAAATCAATTCATTTTTTAGATTCAAACCATGATCTTCCCAACATGAAGAGTTTGGTTATTTTGTGATTGATATATTTATTAAATTAATACTTTATTTTATGTAGTTATTAACATATATATATTTTAGTGTTATGATCGCTTGTTGTGGTTACATATATTTTGTAATGAAGTATGTGTTTATTTTTTGCATGTAGATTGTAGAATGAAACTTTCCATTATAATGTTTTAACCAGGTTTAAGTAAACTAGAAAATGTATAAGCATAATATGGAATGAAAATAATAACTATATTTCCCGACGAAAAATACGTCATCACTAAAAATATTTCTCAATGAAATATTTTTGTTGTTAAAGATTTTCAAATTATCTACAATAAATTTATAATTCATTTGTGATACATTTTGAAGATAAAATTATTTTGTTAGCAAAAATATTTAGCAATAAAATAAATTTATTGCCATTAATTATTGATGATTTTTGTGACAAAATTATTTTTTAATAACAAAAATTCTTACTTCTATAGATTGTTTGGAAAAATCTTCAAAGATGAAAAATTTTAGGCAATGAAAAGAAATTTTCATTGGAGTAACTTTTAGCATCGAGTCTAGGATGATCAATGTTTTAAAAGCCAGATCGAATCGATCGATCCAACTAGTTGAACCGTTGATCGGTAACCTCTCTTATCCGGTGGCTGAACCAAATCACCTAGACTTTGAGTTGGTGTTGAACCACTCAAGTCAATGATTGAACTACTAAGTCAGACAAACCGTTCGATTCCTGAAAAACCTATCAAGTTTGGTTGGTCCAAAATTTTGTTGGGTCATTCCACCACTAAGGCCCAAACTAGGCTTTCTTGCTATAGATAAGCCTATCGTCCAAACCCATTTTGAAACACTGAAAAATCCAATAAGGAACACTCAAAGGAAGAGGGTAAATGGGTGATTTAAAAAATTACAATAAAGATTTATATGTATTATTCCCAATTTTTATCAGGAGTGATCCCAAGGATATCTTGTATAACCAAGTGGACCATACTTGAAAACTTTAAATATAAAAATATGATTTTTATCTTTTAGGAATAACCTACCAGATGTTAAAGGGTAACAATGATAATCAAATATTAAAATATATAGCAATGAAATTAACAGATATGCAATAGGTACTAGATTTTTATATAGAAAACCTTTACACTAATTATGAAGATAAAAAATTATGAGGTTTAAAACCTATCAATCTAAATCCACCATACGAAATCAAATTATATAGATTTACCTGGTCGTTTTACCCTAAAAACTTACTTTTGAATACCTACAATTTAATTCACATCCGCAACGCAACAACCCTCGATTGTTTCAGTAGATCAATTCAGCATCGTTGAAGGAATGAAGGTTTCCAACCCAAAATTCAAATATCAAATCCTTAAATGAGAAATTAAGAATGGTGTGACACGATATCTCTCAATTAGACCATTTCTAAAGAATGAAAGGTTTCTTAATGAACTCAATGCAATCTTCTCTCAATCTCTCCAATATCTTTACGATCTCTAGCCCTTAAGGGGTTATAATGAGGTATATACAAACAACTAAGCAGAAATTTTTTGGTTTTGGAATACTTCTCAATTGAATTTTATTATCCTTTCAAGTTAAACATTAAATCATAAAATTTTAAAAAATTAAATAATTTAGGTACAAAAAAATATGAAAAGAGTAAGAAGAATGTAAGGATTCTTGGTACCTTCATCATTTTTTTCATGTCGACTTTTAATTTTTAATTTTTGAAATTACAAATTTATTTTTGAAAATGCCATAATTAATAATGCTAAATAGTATTAATAATTTATTTACAATAATTTTAATTTAAAAAATTAAAATAAAAAAATTTAAAATTTGAAGAGTACAAAAAATATGAGTTTCCAATTACCCAACACATTTGCTTTACATATGATCAAAATATCAAAATATTGAATTTTAATATAAATACTCATTTCATATTCAAATATTACAATGTTCATTTTTATGTGGAATTTAAATATTTTATAATTTGTTTAAAATAAAGCAATGTAGTAATGACCATGTGATGAATTTTTTTGTTAATAAATATGTTTTAAAAATTTTATATCAATTTTATTTTTTTTTATTCAATTCTATTTTTTATCTCTTATTTATTTTATATAACCACAAAATTGTTGAGGGAGAAGAATGGTGGAAGAAGTAAAAGGATAAGAGATGAGAGTGGAAGGTGAGAACCGATTCCTCCTTTAACCGGTTAACTTGGTTTTTCTTTTCAACAGGCAAGATGCAATCTTGGACATCCAATGGCTCAAAAAAGTTTCATATGATACCTCTTTCGGTACCATAGAGGGTGATTCCATGATACCCAAATTTACTTTTGTACCCACAATTTTGCACCAATAACAAAGCAACACATGTAAAGGTCAAGTGAATTAGGTTACCAACCGGTCACTTGTAGTTGTAAAGGAAATAATCGCATGCAACTCAAAAAGTTATGATATTTAAAACAACCAATTATATAATTTTAGAAATTATTTTATAAAAGTTCATAAATATTTAATATTTTATAAAAATAAAAATTTTGTGAAAGAGAATTTGCCATTTATTTTATGATATAAAGTGATAAACCTAAGACCTTGAGAAAAATAAATTTAAATAAATTAAAATAAGTATTTATTGTTAAAAATTAAAATGATTGTGTACTAATTATAAATTGAAAATTGTATTATTAATTATTTTATGGTAATTTCAATTTATTTTTGGTAAAGATGGGATAAAATATTGAAAGTATAAAAAATAATATAATATGAAAAAAGAAATTCCATCATTTCCATGCTAATTATACCCTCCAAAAACAATAAATAACATATATATATTTTAGTGTTAGGATCGCTTGTTGTGGTTACATATATTTTGTAATGAAGTATGTGTTTATTTTTTGCATGTAGATTGTAGAATGAAACTTTCCATTATAATGTTTTAACCAGGTTTAAATAAACTAGAAAATGTGTAAGCATAATATGGAATGAAAATAATAACTATATTTCCCCAAAAAAATTACGTCATCACTAAAAATATTTCTCAATGAAATATTTTTGTTGTTAAAGATTTTCAAATTATCTACAATAAATTTATAATTAATTTGTGATACATTTTAAAGATAAAATCATTTTGTTAGCAAAATGATTTACCAATAAAATGAATTTATTGCGATTAATTATTGACGATTTTTGTGACAAATTTATTTTTTTTAATAATAAAAATTCTTACTTTTATAGATCGTTTGGAAAAAATCTTCAAGGATAAAAAAATTTAGGCAATGAAAAGAAATTTTCATTGGAGTAACTTTTAGCATCGAGTCTAGGATTATCAATATTTTAAAAGCCAGATCGGATCAATAAATCCAACTGGATGAACCGTCAATCGATGACCTCTCTTATCCGGGTGGTTGAACCGAATCGCTTAGACTTTGAGTTGGTGTTGAACCACTCAAGTCGACAATTGAACTACTAAGTCGAACAAATCGTCCAATTCTTGAAGAACTTATCAAAGTTGGTTGGTCCAAAATTTTGTTGGGTCATTCCACCACTTAGGCCCAAACTAGACTTTCTTGTTACAGAAAAGCCTACCACCCAAACCCATTTTGAAAAACTGAAAATTCCAATAAGGAACACTCAAAGGGAGGGGTAAATGAGTGATTTAAAAAATTACAATAAATTTTTATATATATTATCCCTAATTTTTATCAGAAGCGATCTCAAGGATAGCTTATATAACCAAATGGGCTATACTTGAAAACTTTAAATATAAAAATATGATTTTTATCTTTTAGGAATAACCTACCGGGTGTTAGAGGGTAACAATGATAATAAATTATTTAATTATATAGCAATGAAATTAACAGATATGCAATAGGTACTAGATTTTTATGTAGAAAACCTTCACATTAACTGTAAAAATAAAAAATTATGAGGTTTAAGACCTATCAATCTAAATCCGTTATATGAAATCAAATTATATAGATTTACCTAGTCTTTTTATCCTAAAAGCTCTCTCTAGTACCTACAATTTAATTCACATTCACAACACAACAACCCTCGACTGCTCCAGTGGATCATTTCAGCCTCCTTGAAGCAATGAAGGTTTCCAACCTAAAATTCAAATATCAAATCCTTGAATGAGAGATCAAGAATGGTGTGACATGACAAACTTTCTCTCAATGAGACCCTTTCTAAAGAATGAAAGGTTTCTTAATGAACTCAATGCAATCTTCTCACAATTTCTCCAATCTCTTTACTATCTCTACCCCTTAAGGGGTTATAATGAGGTATATACAAGCAACTAAGCAGAAATTTTTTGGTTTTGAAAGACTTCTCAATGAAATTTTACTATCCTTTCAAGTCAAACATTAAATCAAAAAATTAAATAATTTAGCTACAAAAAATATGAGAAGAGTAGAAAGAATGTGAGGATTATTGATACCTTTATTATTTATTTTTGAAAATACCATCATTAATAACGCAAAATAGTATTAATAATTTATTTATTGTAATTTTAATTCTAAAAATTTGAAGCGTACGAAAAATATGAAGATGATTCAATTACCCAACACATTTGCTTTACATATGATCAAAATATCAAAATATTGAGTTTTAATACAAATACTCATTTCATATTCAAGTATTATAATGTTCATTTTTATGTGGAATTTAAATATTTTATAATTTGTTAAAAATAAAACAATGTAGGAATGACCATGTGATGATTTTTTTTTGTTAAAAAATATGTTTTACAAATTTTATATAAATTTCATTTTTATTTTATCCAATTCTATTTTTTATCTCTTATTTATTTTATATAACCCCAAAATTGTTGACGGAAAAGAATTGGCAGAAGAAGTAAAAGGATGAGAGATGAGAGATGAGAGTGGAAGGTGAGAACCGATTCCTCCTTTAACCCGTTAACTTGGTTTTTTTTTCGATAGGCAAGATGCAATCTTGGATATCCAATTACTAAAAAATGTTTCGATATAGGGTGATTATATGATACCGAAATTTACTTTCCAGTACCCACAATTTTGGACCAATAACAAAGCAAACATGTGTAAAGGTCAAGTGAATTAGGTTACCAACCGGTCAGCTTGTGGTTAAAGGAAATAATCGCATGCAACTCAAAGAGTTATGATATTTAAAACAACCAATTATATAATTTTAGAAATTATTTTATAAAAGTTCAAAAATATTTAATATTTTAAAAATAAAAATTTTGTGAAAGAGAATTTGCCATTTATTATATGATATAAAGTGATAAACCTAAGACCTTGAGAAAAATAAATTAAAATAATTATTTATTGTTAAAAATTAAAATGATCGTGTACTAATTATAAATTGAAAATTGAATTATTAATTATTTTATGGTAATTTCAATTTATTTTTGGTAAAGATCAGATAAAATATTGAAAGTATAAAAAAATAATATAATTGGTATTTGATATGAAAAAAGAAATTCCATCATTTCCATGCTAATTATACCCTCCAAAAACAATAAAAATTGGTATTTGAAGTTGGAATGATGCAATTTCTTTTTTCACTTCAAATATCAATTATATTGTTGTAGACCCCCAGATAGAGGGGAATGCCTTTTTTGTTTTTTTTTTCTTTCTTTTTCTTTTTCCCACCCCAAGAATGAGCTATTCTAGGCGACGAGATGGGACTGGAACTAAAAGAAAAACAGGGCATGGGTTAGCTTTTTTTTGGGACTTTTCTCAATAGTACGATAATTTTAAAAAGTTATGCTTAAATTATTATAGTAGAAGAAGTTATTACAAATATATGATAGTTTTTGCCACTTAAGAGAGAGGAGATAGGAGATAGGAGAGAGGAGAGAGGGTAGGAGACACCTAGGAGAGAGGAAAGAGGGTAGGAGAGAGGGTGAACGGATAAATTTTTTTTAAACCAAAATCATCTTTTCAAATTTCATAAGGGAACTCATCTCTTCAAGAGACGAGTTCCATGAAAATATATATATATATATATATATATTAAAAAATTCCCAAATTAAAAAAAAAAATTCCTCAAAAAAAAAAAAAAAACAATTCCTCAAGGGAACTCGTCTCTTCAAGAGACGAGTTCCCATGAAAAATATATATATATATATATATTTTAAATTCCCAAATTATTAAAAAAAAAAAAACAATTTCTCAATGGAACTCATCTCTTGAAGAGACGAGTTCCCATGAAAAATATATATATATATATATATATATATTTTAAATTCCCAAATTATTAAAAAAAAAAAAAAAGAAACTCAGGGAACTTGTTTCTTCAAGAGACGAGTTCTCATGGAAAAAAATATATATTTTTTAAAAATATATATATATTTTTTAAAAATTCCCAAATTAAAAAAAAAAAAAGAAATTTCCTCAAGGGAACTCGTCTCTTAGTTCCATGAAAATATATATATATATATATATTAGGGAACTTGTCTCTTGTAGAGACGAGTTCCCATGAGGGATTTTTTTTTTTATTTTTTTTTTTATTTTTTATATAATTTGGGAATTTTTTTTATAAAATATAAAAAAATATTTCTTTCATGAGAACTCATCTCTTTAAGAGACGAGTTCCCTTGAGGAATTTTTTTTATTTTTTATAATTTGGGAATTTTTAAAATATATATATATATATATATATTCATGGAACTCGTCTCTATGAGACGAGTTCCCTTGAGGAATTTTATTTTACTTTTTATGGAAGTTCCCTTGAGGAAATTTCTTTTTTTTTTTTCCATGGGAACTTGTCTCTTGAAAAAATGAGTTCCCTTGACGAATTGTTTTTTTTTGTTTTTTTTTTTTAATTTGGGAATTTTTTAAAAAATATATTTTTTTTCATGAAACTCGTCTCTTGAAGAGACGAGTTCCTTGAGGATTTTTTTTTTTTTTTTTTTTTTTTGGGAATTTTTAAAAAAAAAAAAAAATTTCCATGGGAACTCGTCTTTTCAAAAGACGAGTTCCCTTGACGAATTGTTGTTGTTGTTGTTTTTTTTTTTTTTTTTTTAAATTTGGGAATTTTTTTCCATGGGAACTCGTCTCTTGAAGAAACGAGTTCCTTTGAGGAATTGTTTTTTTTTTTTTTTTTAATTTGGGATTTTTTTTATGGGAACTCGTCTCTTCCCTCGAGGAATTGTTTTTTTTTTTTTTTTTTTTTTTTTTTTTTTTTTTTTGAATTTGGTAAAAAAAAAAAATTACATGGGAACTCGTCTTTTTCCTTGAGGATTTTTTTTTTTTTTAATTTGGGAATTTATTTTTTTAAAAAAAAAAATTTCCATGGGAACTCGTCTCTTGAAGAGACGAGTTCCTTTGAGGAATTGTTTTTTTTTTTTAATTTGGGAATTTTTTTTTTTAAAAAAAATTTTTTTCCATGGGAACTCATCTTGAAGAGACGAGTTCCCTTGAGGAAATTTTTGTTTTTTTTTTTATTTGGGAATATTTTTTAAATATATATATATATTTTTTTTCCATGGGAACTCATATATATTTTTTCCATGGGAACTCGTCTCTTGAAGAGACGAGTTCCCTTGAGGAGTTTTTTTTTTTTTTTTTTTTTAAATAATTTGGGAATTTAAAAAAAAAATATTTTATTTTCATGGGAACTCAAGAGACAAGTTCCATTGAGGAATTGTTTTTTTTTTTTTTTTTTTAATTTGGGAATTTTTTTTAAAAAAAGAGACGAATTCCCTTAAGGAATTGTTTTTTTATGAGGAATTTTTTATAGAACTCGTCTCTCTTGAGGAATTTTTATTTTTTTTAATTTGGGAATTTTATATATATATATATATATATATATATATATATATATATATATATATATATATATATATATATATTTTCATGGAACTCGTCTCTTGAAGAGACGAGTTCCAATGTTTTCAGAACCGGACCGGTGATTGAACCGGAAAAGTTACCGGTTCACGGTTCACTGGTCGGACCGGCGGTCGAACCGCTATCGAACCGATGACGTCATAAATATATAATTTATATATTATTAAAATTAAAAATAATTATAAAAATTTTAAAATATATATGAATAAATTAAACATCAATAATATTATTTTAAATATTTGATATTATCAAATTAAATCATATTAAATGAAATGTATATAATATTTAAATGTGAATATATTAAAAATGAAAAATTTAACTAATTTATAATTTTTAAAAATATTATATTATTTTTATTTAATATTATAAAAAAATTAAAATCCAATATATATGGTTTTGTTTGGCATATCAAATAACAAATCACGTGTAGCCGAGTGGTGTCCTAGTTCATTTACAAAACTTGAGGTCCCAGCTTCAAATCCCCTTGTTGCATTTGTAAAATTTTTTTCATTGATATTATCTTTGCAATCCCACATTGGTTTGTGAGAGAAATAAGGATGCAAAGGATGCCTATAAAAGGTATCCTTGTTGAAAGCTAGCCCACCTTGTGGGCTCATTAAATGGTTTGGGTGTGGGCTTTGTCATGCAAAGACATGGCCCAGTATGGTTTATGGCCTACAGCTTTTAATATTTTATACAGTGGGCTTGCTAAATAATGGGCCAATATGGACTGTTCAGTTCGTTTGGAACCGTCCGGTTCTACCGGTTCACCGGTTCGACCGCTGGTTCAGGCGGTTCGTAACCGGTCCAATAGCTAAACGGTTTAATAGAGTGGACCGGACCGGAAATGTGACCGGTCGACGGTTGAACCGGTTGGACCGGCCGGTCCGGTCCGGTTTTTAAAACATTGACGAGTTCCCTTTGAAATTTGATCAAAAATGATTTTGATTTAAAAAAAATTTATCCGTTCACCCTCTCTTCTCTCTCCTATCTCCTCTCTCCTAGGTGGTAAAAACTACCTTATATTTATAATAATTTCTTCTATTACAATAATTTAAGTATAACTTTTTAAAATTATCGTACTATTTAGAAAAGTCCCTTTTTTTTGTGGGGCCAGATGGGGACGGGAGACAGCTGAACAAAAAAGAGAAAGATGAGCTAGAAGGGGGATTGTTTGGGAAGAACCACAGAAGAGCGGGTGGAGTTGCTGAGCCTTCCGGACTCACTTTTGGGAGTAGACACATCCAGCTCAAAGCAAAACAAACACTTTTTTAAAAGGAAGTCCAAAAGGTAAGTGTGAGCGGGGCATCTCTGCTTTCTTCATTACTTTACCTTGCTCTTCACTGGCTTCTTTACATTGTCTGGGCTGAGTGTGGGCTTGAGGCTATACTTTTGATCTATTTTTGATATTTGAGGTGATTATAGGCTGCTTGATATTGTTTTATATCTGTTATTCCTTTTGATTTTGCTAAAAAATGATTTCACTCTGTTTTGTCTTTGCTGATAAGTGCAAGAAAATCATGTTTTGTTCATATTCGATCTGGTTCCCCCACTCGATCAGCTAGCTCACTGATAATCCATGCAGTAGAGTCATCGATTGATGTCCTCTGTTATTCGTTTTGTTATGCTCTTTTTCTAGAGACTTTTCTTTGCAATGGTTTTCCCTCTGTTTTCTGTTTTTTTTTTTATTCAAGTGCATGAGCCACAAGGAAGGAGGTCATGAGTACTGTTGAGCAAGATGCATTTGGGGCCTCTTTTTCCCATCAGTCTATTACCCATTTCCCACAAGCTCTTTTCTATCCTATTCCCATTTATAGATGGCTCACACAGTCACCTGAAAGCCTTCGCAAAACCTCCCACCAAAGCCTCCTCTCTCTATCAAACACAAATATTTTCAAGCCAAACCACTTCCCCAACCTTCACACCTACCCAGCTCACCACCTCCTCATCTTTCCTACCCGCTGAACCCATCACCATACCCATCATCAACAGCCAACCACACAATTTTCTGATCACCAAGAAACAAGAAACCGACTGTAGAGATTTGTTCCCCGATCCCCGTTCCAGTTGAGGATGAATCGTCCTCCATTTTCGAAAACAGCATCAACACTTCTTCGCACGCCGGAGCAGCTCTGGGTTCTTCCTCAACTAAGTCCTAGGAATCGTGGGTGGGTTGAGTCATACGACAACTCACATCTTCGACTCGCTTTTGACCCATATCTGTCTAAAGGTCGCTACACTGAGAGGGGGTGGAGTTGATTGACTCGGTTCAGATGTGATGAGAAAGGAAGCTGTGTTTTGTGAGATTCTAATATGATCCTTGAGTCAGTATAGAATGGGCTTATTCGGATCCTAGCTCTGGGGGTGTGAAGATTGAGAAATGTTGAGAAAGTGCAGGTGGATTGAGAAAAAGCATGGTCGACTTTTTTATTTTTTTCTGGAATCTGAATCTTTGCATGAGATTATTGGAAAAATCTGAGAGAAAGCTTTCCCTGGGTGAATATAGGCGAGCAGTTTCATGGTCCAAGTATTTGGCGTCATCTGGTGCTGAGATAAGAGAAGGGAAGTGGCAGCCTCTGCAGCATTTTCAATCAACATGCACTCCACAAGATTAAAAAGTCCAAAGTCCAATGCACATGCAGTAGCCACATGTATTTTTTTTATTTATTTATTTTTTAACTTTTAGTGTTAAAAGTTTTATTTCTTTATACATTTTGTATTTTTTTTTTAATTCTCCGATAACTCTTTAAAATCTCATAAAATTCCAAAGTTCCAAATTTATTTATTTATTCATTTTTTTAAATACCATTTTTGAAATAATCTTTTAAAATCTGATTTTAAATTTAGTTTACAAAACTTTAATTCTGGAAATTCAATTTTTCAAAACTCTAATTTTTAAATTTAATTCTTCAAAGTTCAATTCTCGAAATAATTTTATAAGGTTCTAATTTTAAATTTGATTTTCCAAAATTCAAATCTTTAAATTTAATTTTATGAAAATTCCTATATTCCAAATTTATTTATTTATTTATTTTAAAAATGTCACCTTCAAATAAATTTTAGAAACTCCAATTTTTTTCAAATCTAAATTAAAAAAAAAAAATCATTCTCAAATAATTCTTCAAAATTCCCTTTTCTTAAATTTAATTTTCAAATTTCTATTTTCAAATAATTTTTCAAAATTCCAATCTTCAAATTTAACTTTTAGAAACTCCCATTTTTAAATAGTTCTTCATAATTCCAATTTTCAATTTCTAAAATTCCAATATTCACATTTATTTATTTATTTAATCATTATTATTTTATTATTATTATTATTCTAATTATTTATTTATTTATTTATTTTTAAATTTTCATCTTTAAATAATTCTTTAAAATTTTGATTTCCAATTTTAATGCCCAAATTCCAAAATTCAAATTTTTTTTTTATTTATTTAATCATTATTATTTTCGTTATTATTATTATTATTATTATTATTATTATTATTATTATTTTATTTTTAAAATTCCATCTTTAAATAATTCTTTGAAATTCCTGTTTCGAAATTCTAATTTCCAATTTTCAAAATTCCAATTTTCACATTTATTTATTTAATTATGATTATTTTTGTTATTATTATTATTTTATTTATTTATTCATTTTTAAAATTCTATCTTCAAATAATTCTTCCAAATTCCGGTTTCCCAAATTCTAATTCCCAATTTCCAAAATTTCAATTTACACATTTATTTATTTAATTATTATTATTTTCGTTATTATTATTTTATTTATTTATTTATTTATTTTTAAAATTCTATGTTTAAATAGTTCTTCATAATTCCAATTTCCAAATTTAATTTTTAATTTCTAAAATTCCAATTTTCACATTTATTTATTTAATTATTATTATTTTCGCTATTATTATTATTTTATTTATTCATTTATTAATTTTTTAAATTCCATCTTAAAATAAATCTTCCAAAAATTCCAATTTTCAAATTCAATTTTTCATGCCATCTCCAAATAAATTTTCCAAAATTCCAATTTTTATTCTTTTAGAAATTTTCATTATCAAATAATTTTCCAAAATTTTAATTTTTCATATTTAATTTTTAAGAAATCTGATTCCCAAATAATCTTTCCAAGTTTCAATTTTCATGACTTCCAATTTCAAATTATTTTTCTAAAATTCCAATTCTTGAATTTAATTTTCAAAACTCCAATTCTCAAATAATTTGCTAATTTCTTTCAAATTTAATTTCTAAAGTTTCAATTTCTTAATGTAATTTTCAAAACTCTAATTCTTAAATAATTTTAAAAATTATAATTTCTTTCAAATTTAAATTTCAAAATTCCAATTCTTAAATTTAATTCCCAAGACTCTAATTTTCAAATAATTCTCGAGACTCTAATTTTCAAATAAATTTCAAAAATCCAATTTTCTCTCGAACAGCTTTAATTCTGCTCCGGTTCTCAAATAATTTTTTGTTTCTCTTGATTTTACATAAGCAAGAATGAATTTTCATAATTCCAAAATAATGGAATTTTTGGGATTAATTTATGCAAAATCAATTGGGTTTTGGTGGGGATCATATATATGAGTTTTCTCTTTTGATTATTGATTGTTATGTTTAATGAATATTACTTGATTTTTTTATCTCGGTCTTTGACATATATGCGATAATTTTGTTCTTGAGCTAACCTTGTTTCCATGATAACGCACTATTATTTGTTGTTAAGGTACGCTCTCACTCCTACTTTATTTATTTATTCATTCTTATGCTTGATTTGTTTCGTTATACAATCATTGTATTGATGTTCATTGATTTCCTAGTTAAATGTCATGCTTGCTTCACCTTATTTAATAAAGATCAATTTTTAGGGGCTTAGAGGGGCGTTATGGTCTTTACCGTACCTTTCTAATAAGTAACCTGACCCCGAACCCAGATTCGATTTTTCATAAACCTGTCTTTTTCAAACAATGAGTCACACTTAGGGTTTTTTTCTTATTTCGTTTTCCCTTAAAAAAAATAAAACAAAAATAAGAGCCAATTCAAATCTTTTATACAAATTAATTTTTTATAAATAAATAAAAAACAAGTTTCGTCATCGAGTGAAAACGCATCAGGTGAAAATACTGGGTCCACAATTGTTTTTCATACTTTCAAGATATTTTCCACAAATAAATTTAAATTATGATAAAAAAAATAATATAATTTTTTATTAATAATTCGTACATCACCGTTTTTATTTTAAAAAACAAATACTTATTTTGATTTTGTTATAGTTGGGTTTGAGTGGCCAAGTGACCAATCCTAATAAATGGGATAAATAAATGGAGCAATTTATGTGAGTTCTAAAACTACCTAGAAACTACCATTATGGTAGTAACTACCACTATTAAAATAAAAAATAAAATAAAAAATAAAAAGTTTTTTACTTTTTCTTTTCTCTGTTTATGTGAGAACTCTCTCCCTTAAAATCAAAGTGAGAAAGAATAAGTCTTTTTTTATTTCTTTTCTTTGAAAACAAAAAGTGAAGATTACGTTTTCTTGAAAACAAAATGAAGAATATAATTTTTCCAAAGAAACAAAAAAAAATTTCTTTTAAAGTTATTCATATTTTTTTTTTCATAAAAATAAAGATGAAGACTTTTATAGTATGATAAAAGAATAATTGTCATATTTATAGTCTCATTTATGACTTGAGATAAAAAAAAAAAATTGACTATTAAACCGTGTTCCAATGATTCTTTTGATGCAATTTTTATCGAATCATGAAAACATTGACGGTGGCGATTTTTTTTCCTAAGGATACAAAATATGTCCAGCTAAGCCCGTGTGTCAAAGCCCGTCCTCTCTACTTTTTTCCAACATTATCACTTGGGAATCCCTATACCGGAAGGCGATAAAAAAATATGAATTAATTTTTGTATCTTTTGGACTGTCATTTTCATGCTTGTCTGCCACCTTTGACCCGAATCAAAAGAAAAGCAAACAAAGTGCCACCTGTCACATCATCTTCAGCTGAAGTGATCCGTATTAGATGCTGTTTGTATTTAGAAAAAGTAAAATCATTTGGCTTTTTCTAATTCATATCAATTAATATAACTAAAGTAGGATTATAAATTCATTTTAATTATATTAATTAATATTAATAAAATAATTTTAAATAAATAAATAAAATAAAATATTTTAATGTTTTCTATTCAATCAAAAAACAAACACATATATGGCCCGCATTTCGGCTCATGCATTTTTCACTCGATGGTGAACTCGATTTTTAATTTGAAAAAATGATTTTTATTGATTAAGAAAATGACTTGGAGCCGTCACTTATTTTTGTTTTATTTTTTAAAAGGGTAAACAAAATAAAAAAGAAAAATCCTAAGTGTGACTCCTTGTTTTGGAAAAGGTGGTCTGTGAAAAACCGGATCGGGTTCGGGGGTCAGGTTACTTATCAAGAAGGTATGGTAAAGACCGTAGCACCATTCTAAGTCCCTAAAAACGGGTCTCTACTAATAAAATGAAGCAATCGTGACATCTAATAAAGAAATCAATGAATACCCGAATTGATCATGCATATATGGGAATCAATACATGTATATGAGTGACTAGAGTGATAATAGGTGTGTACCTGGGCGAGCCATGAAGTGCTATCAAGAAGTGAGGTTAGTGCACAATTAAGGAATAATTTCGAACATGTCATAGAGCAGAATAAAATCAATCATGAGGAAATCACATATGTTGGGCCCCCACCAAAGCCCATTTATTTTGCATGAATTAATATTACAGATTCCATTATTCTGGAATTATGAAAAATTCATTCATGCCTATTAAAATCAAGAGGAGCATAAGATTGTTTGAAAACTAGAGTGGAATTAAAACTATTTGAGAGAAAATTGGATTTTTGAAATTTATTTGAAAATTGGAGTCTTAGGGATTATTTGAAAATTGGAGTTGTAGAGATTACTTGAAAATTAGATTTTTAGAAATTAAATATAAGAATGAGAATTTTAGAAATTAAATTTGAAAGGAATTAGAATTTCAGAGAGCTAAATTTGGGAATCAGAATTTATAAAAATTATTTAAAGACGGAATTTTAATAAACAAATAAGTGGATAAATAAAGGAATGGAATAATAATAATGATGAAATAATAAAGATTAAGTAAATAATTGCGAAAAATAGAACTTTAGAGATTGGAGATTGAATTTAGAGATTGAAAATTTTGAGAAATTATTTGGAGATGAGATTTTGAATATATGAATAAGTGAATAAATAAATGAACGGGATAATAATAGTAACGTAAATCATCATTAAACAGCTGAATGTGGATAGTGGAATTTTTGAGGTTGAAAATTAAATTCAGGAGTCAGATTTTCAAGAATTAAACTTTAATGATTTGAATTTTTAAAAGAAATAAATAAATAAATATGGAATAATAATAATAATAATAATAACAAAAATAATGTTTAAACGGATGAACGTGAATAGTGAAATTTTTTATATTGAAAATTAAATTCGGAAGTAAGATTTTTGAATAATTAAACCATAATGATTTGAATTTTTAAAATAAATAAATAAATGAATATGAAATAATAATAATAATAATAATAATAATAATAATAATAATAATGACTAAATAAACAAGTGTGAAAAATTAGAATTGGGGATTAGAATTTGAAATCTGGAACTTGAGGAATTATTTAAATGGGTACACGGTAAACTAGAAACACATATAATAATAAATAAATAAATAAAACTCATGTCTCGAAAGCTAACACTTGGACCATCAAGTGGCCTGGGTTGTTTTTTTTTTTATTGCTACCCTAAGAACATTCCCTTGGCTTGCACGTGGCCATTGACTCTTTTTAATAAATTAAATAATATTTACCCTCCACATTCTCCTCCATGCTTGTGCACCTCAATGTTCAGACTTTCAAACAACTAATGCTTTTCTCAGGAATTGATGGTGCAAATTCCTTCAGGATTAAGGCAATTTGTATTTGCCGGGTTAGCAACAACCAGCCAACAACCATGACAGCAACATTGTCCGCAGTGCATGCCTCAACAACATCGGTTATAGCAACAACACCCTTAAGAAAGTAGAAAATCAGTATCCATCAATTCCATT
The DNA here is from genome assembly GCF_004353265.1 of Vitis riparia. NCBI lineage: Eukaryota > Viridiplantae > Streptophyta > Magnoliopsida > Vitales > Vitaceae > Vitis > Vitis riparia. The sequence goes on from NC_048448.1 coordinate 35,866,752, forward strand.
CTGACCCTATTTAAGACCTCTGCAGCAGGAGGGATATCCAGCATGTGCAGAATCATAGGCTGATCAGCACCCAACCTCCCTCTCCTAGCAATCATGGGAGCCTCACTACTACCAGTTCCTCCACCCATTCCGACAGCAACTAAAACCAGACCAATAACTTGGACCTTCGACTTCCCCGGTCCATCAAAACTAGAAACCACTTGAAGTTAGAAACATTTTCTACCCTCATCCCAAGAGCTTTCAGGTAGTTTACAAAATAATGGTCGGCATTTTTCAAAAGCAAAAAGAAAAGAAAAGAAAGACTCAAGAAACAGGGCGCTGTTTCGCGCCCAGAGCTCATTGATCAAGACTCCATCTCATGATACACTCAATGGGTCTAAAAAGGTGAGACAAGCTGGGAGCCGGGGCATGATTAATCAAACATCAATCTCAAAAACAACCCATACATCAGTTATTGACAGGAGAAAACAAAGAAAGCAGAAAAGAACCAAAACAGAGCAATTACAAAAACGAACCCAAATTCAGCAAATCTCAATCCACAACCAAGAAAACTAACAATGCCTAAGTAGCCAGAGAATATGATGAAGAACAGTGACAATGAGGAAGACCTTGAAAAAGACACGATACTCCATACCTGTGAATCTCTTCTTCAATGAAGCTCACTTAGCTTACCGCCAACCTCTGTCTCCTCTACCAGCAAGATCCAAAGCCCTTCGGTTAATCTCCCAGAAAATATCCCTCCATCCCCCTTCTCTTGCTCACGCTATCCCCTGTTTTTGCATCAGCCCCCCCCCCCCCCCCCCCCAGCAGCTGCTCTCTTCCTTATTTGAAAACCCTCCTTGGAACTGCTTAAAAAAAAAACCTCCTCCTCTAATGGCCAGCACCCCCCCCCCCCTTTTTCTCTCTTCCCTCTTTTTTTTTTTTTTTTTTGGGAGCCCGGTGCTATCTTCTTGGGCAAGCCCTTACCTTCCTTTTTCTGTTCATCACCTCAGCAGCATGGAGCACAAGAACGAACGTGCCTCGAGAAGACTGCTCTTAGAGAACCACATGAAAATGCCAAGTGCAGGGCGCCCAACGACATGACCGAAGCATGTGTCGTAAACTCAAAGGACCGTGCCAGGAGCAATGAAAAGAGAATTCTGAAAGAGCCATGACGGATAAGCGATAAGCACAGGGTAACGCGGTGAGAAAACGAGGATAGATGCAAAGCCATGGAGGCAAAACGTACAAGGTCAACGAATACGAATGACAGAGGCTGTGACCTGAATGATACAATCGAGGAGAAACGACTCTGAATGTCAAAAGCAAGTAAAGATGGTGACTTAAAAATCAAACAAGACTCAACTATGCAGGCGCAGCTCGGAGGTGAACAAGACTCAACTCAATCTGACAAAACAATGATCGATCGATATGGGTGCGGTCCTGAAACTCTAACTGAACTCGAATTGACAAGATGATGACCGATCGATATAGGTGCGGTCCCGAAAACTCAAATTGAACTCAAACTGACAAGATGACGGCCGATCGATATAAGTGCGGCCCCAAAACTAAACTGACATGGCAAGGAGATGACCGATCGATATAGGTGCAGCCCCGACTCAAACTCAAACTGATAAGATGATGACCGATCGATATAGGTGCGGTCCCAGAAATTGAACTAACATGATAAGGAGATGACCGATCGATATAGGTGCGGCCCCGACTCAAACTCAAACCGATAATGACCGATCGATATAGGTGCGGTCCCAGAAACTGAACTGACATGACAAGGAGATGACCGATTGATATAGGTGCGGCCCCGACTCAAACTGACACGATAATGACCGATCGATATAGGTGCGGTCCCAGAAACTGAACTGACATGACAATGAGATGGCCGATCGATATAGGTGCGACCTCGGAAACTGAACTGACATGACAAGGAGATGACCGATCGATATAGGTGCGGCCTCGGAAATTGAACTGACATGACAAGGAGATGGTCGATCGATATAGGTGCGGCCCCGACTCAAACTGATAAGATGATGACCGATCGACAAGGAGATGGCCGATCGATATAGGTGTGGTCCCGACTCAAACTGAACTAACATGACAAGGAGATGGCCGATCGATATGGGTGCCGCCCCGACTCAAACACAAACTGATAAGATGATGACCGATCGATATAGGTGCGGTCCCAACTCAAACTGAACTCGAACTGACAAGATGATGACCGATCAAGTGGCCCAAAACCAAAAGATATCCAGGATAACGATGCAAGCAAATTCGGAAGGAAGGGATATGCCCCAGTATGACAACTCATGAGGATCGACAACTAGGTCAAAAGATAGTGAAGCAAGTGAAAGGTCCGATGATCCTAAGAAGGCTAGAAAAGGAGGGTATGCCCTAGTATGCAACTCAAGGGAGTCAAAAACTAGATCAAAAAGTGAATGAAACATGTGGAAGGTCTGATGATCCTAGGAAAGGGGGATATGCCCCAGTATGTGACTCACAGGGGTCAACAACTAGATCGAAAAGATGATGAGGTCTGTGAAAGGTTCGATGATCCCAGGGAATGAGGGTATGCCCCAATATGCAACTCGCAGGGGTTAATAGTTGGATCAGAAGGTGAATGAATCCTACTGAAAGGTTTGGTGCTCTGAGGGGAGGGGGTATGCCCCAGTATGCCATGATGGACAGACAAAGATGCAAAATGCCTCAAAACTACTGTACTCTGAAATATGCTCATCCATCATGTAATGAAAATGTCCAACCTCAGATAGGTAATGCCAAACAGGACCATGTATCGTGACACCATGTTGACAAAACAAAACTAACTGGTGAATAAAACAGTGATGACTAGTGCTCGAAATATAAAGAACAAACAAATCAACACTCAACACGTCAACTGTCAAAATGAAAGCATCGTCACTAATAAGTCAACAATCTGTCAGGCCCTACTATCATGGTAGATGTTGAACCTAAAGTCCGAAAGATGTATGAAAACACAACCAAAGTGATCAAGGATTGATCAACGTCTCCTCCTAATCGAGATAGGGGTGAGGTCAGGTGTCATGGTGGGATGTGTAGGATAAAATAAGGTGATGATCAGACTTTGGTATGATAGGAGGCATGAAAGTATCCAGGGTGAAATGTCTGAGTATGAAATGAAAGGTAGGGAGATATCCGAGATCATCCAAGTATGCCGAGAAGACTAAACCCGAGGTGTCAATAACTCCATAACCCATCGTAAGCAGCAATCAAAAACAGAAAGTCAAGCCTCAATGTCAAAACCTCCAACAAGGCGGTTATGCCCCAGTATGCAATGAGGACAACATGAAATAATCCAATGATCTCCATATCACTCGTCAGATGCTCCAATGTCCAAAACCAATCTGATCTCCCTAAAAAAAAAGTGGATATGCTCCAGTGTACAGGATCTGATAGGGTGACTATGCTCCAATGAAAAATCAAAGTCCGTCACCAATGAGAGGGCTACGCCTCAAAATAAATCGTCATCTCAAGAATCAACCAGCGATGAGTAGAGTGTGCCCCAATGCAGAGCATCGAGTAGAGTGACTGTATCTCCAATAAAAACGCTCTCTAAAAGGGCTATGCCCCAGTGTAGGGTCATCCCACAACTGCTAATCCATCATAATCCAAGTGAAGAAGCGAACTGACTATGCCTCAGTGCAAGACATCATCCCGAAAGAAAACGTCATCGATGAGCGGGGTATGCCCCAGTGTAGATAACATTGCCTCTGAAGATCCATCACTAATATGAGGGGTATGCCCCAGTGTAATCTATCACCTCGACTCCTCATCCACCACGCTCCGAGAAATAATCACCAACCAAGCTCGAGTATTGCCCATGTGTGAGCCGTCAAACACAATGTGAAGTAATGGCCTCAGGGTGGTCTTTAGACACGGGACGTAACGTAGGTCAAGGTAACAGGGTGAAAGAAATGAAAGGAAACTAGGCTCAAAGATCCCAATGATATAATCCTCATACCCCACACGAAAAGTGATGATAAATGAATGGTCACATCGAATGAACAAGTATGATGTGTGGATGTTGAGCCCAAGTCAAACATCAAGTAGGATGAGAAAAGAAAGAAATCAGATGAGGTAGAGTGGAATGGAGGAATAAAATAAAGATAGAAGAAGACGAAGAGATAGAAAAGTGAGTGATGGTCAACTCGCATCAAAGCATGGAAAATAGTCACATCTGAAATAGATGGAATGATGGATAGAGCAAGGATCCAGAGATATTAAAGAGAAGGTCGCTCGCCCCTCTCATAAAAATCGAATGGATGACTCAGACTCTTACCCAAAATATACACCAAGATAGAATCTCATAAATAAGCCCTCATACGAACTCTCTCTGACACATAAACTGAATGAAGCAAACCGGCACGTCCATACACATGCCCAATGGAGAATGATACAATGAAGAATGCGCCTTTTTTTTTTTCTTTTTCTTTGTTTTTGTTTTTTTGTTTTTTTGTTTTTTTTTTTTTTTGCGCATACTCTGATCAATAATGAATGAACTCCCATGAAAATACATACCCAAATGATCAAACCCTCTCCACATACAAATGTAACATAAATCCTCACTAACAAGACAACCTCTCAAAATAACATCTCTGAACCACTGCCCATAAGGCGAACGGGGGAGGAACGTGACAATCCTCCATGCAGTGACATGTGAAGAACCACCACTCAAGGTGAAACACGGATAATGTCGAGTAAGCAATAATGAAAGAAAAGACAAAGAACGAATATCACAACATCTTAAATTATAATATACTTCAATCTTGCCCCCTCTACCCAATGATAATTTCATTTTTTTTAAACTATCATTATAAATTTTTTTAATAATTCTAATAATTTTTATAAAGTTATTTTTCATATTTTATCTAAAATTTTGTATAAAAGTCTGTTAGAGATTTTAAAATATTCTTTACTAGCTTTCAACGTTTTTAAATATATTTTAAAATTATTTTAATTATTTTTAAAAATAATTCTAAGAAAACAAATAAAAAATATTTTAAAAGAAATATTTTATTTTTATTATTTAAAAACCTTTAATTTCACTTACCTCTCTAATATTTTAATTAAATATACCTAATCTTTTGAAATTTCAATAAATATCTTTGGTCATTGTTTTTTTTTTCTCTCTCTCTTTGTTGTTTTCCACACATCGATTCTTTAATTCATAATAAAGGAGATATTGGACGAATTTTTAAATTAATAGAAGTTTATTATATTTAACTAAAATCTTAGAGATGTTTGAAAAATCATAAAATTTCACCGATAATTTGGTGATATAAAGATTGAATCGAGCGCCAACGATTGAACGATACCATGAATGTACGAGAAAGGTGATTTAAAAAAAATCGTTGATTTATCAATAATATATAATGGATTTTCTAATATTTTTTGATAAAATCACCAATTTTTTGGGAAAACCATTTAAAAAAAAAAATCTATGTTATTTAATTATTATTATTTTACAATTTATCTTTTAATTTAAATTTATATCATCATTTTATTTTATATTATCCTTTTATTTTTTATTATTATTTTTATCTCATTAATCTTATTTTTAAAATTATTATCACTTCACTTTAATTTTTTATATATTTATCATTCTAATTTTATTTAATTCTAAATGTTTTTATTTTAAAGTATTAAAATATAAATTTATTTAAAATTTGCTAAAATATAAAAAAATGAATAAAGTTCTAATATTTTATAAATTAAAATTAATTTGATAAAATAAATTATTAATATAATTTTTAATAATTTAATTATTTAAATAAATTAATATTAATTACAAAAAAATTGTAATAAAATTTTAAAAATTAAATCTAAAATAAAATATTTAAGTAAATCAATTTATTTATTTTATTTAAAATGTAATAAACATGTTTTAATAAAAATAGTTTTTAATTTTTAAAATAAATAAATACAAATATAAATATAAGTATATTAAAGGAAATTAAATTAATTTTTTTTAAAATTTTTATATAAACATTATCTTTAATCATATTTATATCAATTATCCTTATAAAATAATTTTAATATGTCTATTTCACTTATAAAATATATATTTTTAAATATTTTCATAAATTTTTAATAATTCTCGCCTATCAATATCAATATTTTTGTCAAAATATATTCGACTAACCAATATTTCAAACCATGCCTTATGATATATATAATAATATATATATATATATATATATGGGGTGCTTGTTGCGCGCTTGTTATCAAATTCCTCATATTTAACCACGCCCTTCTGAATGGCGTCTGTTGATTCTACTTTTGCCCCTCAATGGAAGTACGATGTCTTCTTGAGTTTTAGAGGAGAAGACACTGGTAAAACTTTTACCGATCATCTCTATACAGCTTTGGATGAGAATGGATTTTATGCCTTCAGAGACGATGGAAAACATGAGAAAGGGGAAGAAATTGCGCCAGAATTCTTGACAGCTATTGAAGAATCAAAGATTTCCATCCTTGTATTTTCGAAGAACTATGCTTCTTCGAGGTGGTGTTAGATGAGCTGGAAACCATAATTAAGTCTATGAAAAAACCGGGTCGAATGGTTATGCCGGTGTTCTACCATGTTGATGCATCAGAAGTGCGAGATCAGATCGGAAGTTGTGAAGTATTTTTGAGTCATGAAAGAGACGCCGAGGAGACGAAGGAGAAGGTGAATAGATGGAGGGCCGCCCTGAGGGAAGCATCCAATCTAGTGGGATGGCCTCTTCACAATCAGTAATTATAACTTCTCATCACCTTCCTTTCAGAAATTTATCCAACTCACTTTAGTTCAACGAGTTTGAATGAGGCACAAATGTGAATTCTTGCACCGAAATAGACTTTAGGGATGGATATGAACAAGTTTTCATTTGTATCAAACCTGTTTGAAACAGATTTCCCACAAAAATAATAATAATTAGGGTAGATTATCATAGAATTTTTGCTGTTATGTTCTGAAGAATTAGACCAAGATAAGTTCCATATGGTTTCAACCCATTAAATTAGGATTTAGCCCTTTCCATAAAATTAAGAACATGATATCCAGACCGAAAGATATTTGCCCTCTGTAACCATTGTCATGGATTCCTTGATTGATTTCACAACAATTTCCTTGTGTAAATTAATTCTCATATTTCCTCTTTAGTTTTGTGATAAATCAAAAATGGAGAAATTAGATTGTTTTCTCTGTTGTAGTAATTTCCATGATCCAAATATTAACGTGCTAGGAATGGCAGTTCCAGTAGTAACTGCTGGAACTGCTCTGATACCATAAAGGAGGAAGACTTCAAGGGAATAATCTGCTGTGTTCTTGGTGACTGACTAACATAAGTATATATCTACACTTTAGAAATGATACAGAGGAGGAAGGAAACATATTACGATGATATGTAGTAGGAAGGAAATATATTACATTCCTAAGATAATTCCGTGATGCTGAGAAGATTTAACCTTTATGTGAGCTGGTTGATGACCAGAGGATTCTTCCCTTGATGAGAGGATCCTTTATGAAAGAAAAGGAGAAGGGAGATAGCCTTACTAATGGCCAAAGTAGGGTTATAGAGAAGAGCTTTTAGTTTCAGATTGCTAAGTTGGGAAACACGGAGAGCAAACTGGCAGCTTGACACTTGGCACCATAGTTATCTCTACTTCATTCCCTAATTTTGTGACTAATTCTAACTCATTGCTTGTTTCTTGTATTTTAGCAGGTATGAGTCACAGCTTATCAAGGAAATTATCACTGATATTCTTAGAAGATTGAATTGTGAGCTTCTACAAGTTGATTATGACACAGTTGGAATGGAATTTCGTTTGAAAAATTGTTGTCGTTGTAAATCTAAGTTGGATAAGGTTCTCATGATTGGGATAAATGGAATCAGTGGAATTGGGAAGACTACCATTGCCAAGGCTATTTACAATAAAATCTCATATCATTTCCAGAGTACCATCTTTCTTACAAATGTTGGAGAGAATTCAAGAGGTCATCATCTCAATCTACACAATTTCAGCAGCTACTTGATGATGCATCAATAGGAAACATGGAAGAACAAAAAATAAAGGGTTCTTCTGTTGTTGATGATGTTGATCGGTTGAGCCAAGTAGAATACTTAGTTAAATTACGTGATTCGTTTAGCCTCCGAAGTAGAATTATCTTTACAACTAGAGATAGACATTTGCTAAATGTGGCTAAATTAGATGCATCATATGAATCTAAAGGATTAACTCATGAGGAAGCTATTCACCTCTTCAGTTGTCATGCCTTTAAACAAACCTTTCCAAAAGAAGATTATGTGGCTTGTGAACCATGTTGTAGGATATGTTAAGGGTCATCCTTTAGCTCTTAAAGTGTTGGGTTCTTCTCTTTTTGGCAAGACAATAACGAATGGAAATGTATATTGCATAAACTAAGAAAAACACTCATGGAGAAATTTACAATGAATTAAAAGTAAGTTTTGATGGACTAACTCCTACAGAGCAGGAGATTTTTCTTAAGGTTGTATGCCTTTTAAAGGGGAAAGATGAGGAATCTGTTTCAACAATACTTGACAGTCTGGTTGGCCTCAGAAAGTGGAATTCAAGTTCTTCATATATGTGTCTTGCAACAATTTCAAACAATAAGTATACATGCATGATTTATTACAACAAATGGGTCAAAAACTTATTGATGAAAATAATCCCATGAGCCTAGTAAAAGGAGCAGATTGCAGGACTCCAAGGATGTGTATCCTCAATTGACAAGGAATACGGTAAGAGCCAAAATGCATTAATCTAGTTGAGTTTAGCTGAAGATATAAGTGTGTGTGTGTGTGTGTTTGAGCAAGCTTCAATTAATATTTAATATATTTAATGGAAATACTTATCTATTTAATTATTAGGCTAATTTTATGCTTCATTTATCTTGTGCTTTGGTTTATAGGGGACAGAAGAAATTCAAAAGATACAGTTCAGCAGTGCAGGTTTCCCGAAAATGCCCAAATCATATTCCCTAATGCATCTTCCTTTGAAATCTTTGCCACCAAATTTTCCTGGAGATAGCCTTATTTTACTTGACTTGAGTCGTAGCAACATAAGACAGCTCTGGAAGGGGAATAAGGTATGATCATTATTTAGTTATACTTCTACTTGACATTAATTTAAATTTCATGGGATTTTTTGTTTATTAAAACAAATTTTATTTTGTTACAGATTCTTGGAAACTTGAAGGTCATGAATCTCAGTTATTGTCAAAATCTCGTAAAAATCTCAAAATTTCCATCTATGCCAGCATTGAAGATTCTAAGTCTTGAAGGTAGTAAAACTTTGCTTAAGGCTCACCCATTAATGTTAACATTATTTACTAGTTCTGTTTCTCTTGAATTTGACAGGGTGCAAAAAGCTTAGGAGTCTTCCAAGTAGCATTTGTGAGTTGAAATGCCTTGAATGTCTCTGGTGCTCTGGCTGTTCAAACCTAGAGGCGTTTCCAGAGATCACAGAAAAGATGGAAAATTTGAAAGAGCTTCATTTGAATGAGACAGCTATAAAAGAGTTACCTTCATCAATTTACCATTTGACAGCACTTGAATTTTTGAATTTGGAACATTGCGAAAACCTTGAGAGTCTTCCAAGTGGTATTAGTAAGTTGGAACACCTTAAAAGTATATGTTTATGTGCCTGTTCAAAACTAAAGAGCTTACCACCAACACCAGGAAGATGGAATATTTAAAAGATCTTTATCTGGATGAGACAGCTATAAAAGAGCTACCTACATCAATTGGATATCTGGAAGAGCTTGAACATTTGGATTTGTCATTTTGCAATGATCTTGTGAGTTTTCCTGCTATTAACAGTCAACTTTGTGGGCTAAGATTCCTTGGTTTGAGTCACTGCAAGAGGCTTCAAAGCCACCCTGAGCTTCTATCAAGTATAGAGTATGCAGATGCACACCATTGCACCTGCTTGAAGACTTTGCCGTTTCCATCATTGTCGCCATGGAAGAGGCAGACATGGCCTTCTGTGTTCAATTAATACAAATGGGAAATTCAGGTATGATTTTCATGGCACACAACAATTAATCTAGACATGTGATTTACATGGTACTTTTGTGCAGGGGTCGGAATCGAGGAGCTGTTTGCCTTGTGCAGAGAATGAACCACCTTCATGTGTCAGCAGAGAATTTGATATTTTCATTTCTGGAAGTCAAAGAATTCCAGAGTGGATAAGTTGTCAGATGGGATGTGCAGTAAAAACAGAGCTTCCTATGAATTGGTATGAGCAGAAGGGTTTTCTCGGTTTTGTTTTATGCTCGGTCTATGTTCCACTCAATGCTGCATCTGGCCATGAATCTGAGAATACGTTTGATGATATATCTCAGAATGAATATGCTCATACATCTAAGAATGAATCTGAGGATGAATTTGAGAATTCCCCAGTTGGCGCAACACACACTTGTCGTTTAGAATGTAAATGACTGATCAAATTGGAGAGGTAGATTTTCTTGCATTTGGACCAACCCTTTGTGAATGCGATGTTAATGGTGTCCATCCAAGCAAGTGTGGATCAGGTATTATCCAAAGGTTGCACTTAAAAAGTACTTCTCCAATGAATGGAGTCACTTGATTGCTTCATTTAAAGGCTATCACAATGGTACACCTCTAAAGGTGAAAGAATGTGGAGTCTATCTTATATATGCTCGATCTGATCAACATTATAATCTTCTTGCTGAAAGCCTTGATGATGCAGGATCAATTGTAGTTGAAAGTGATAGCTTTGATGTAGGTCAGCAACCATGCCTTGAAGATTGAGAAGATCCACCAATGATCATGGTTAAGCTTCTGCTCCTGAAAAGTTCTCTCTGAATACTTCAAGACTTACTGGTAAGTTCTTCCCTCTCCTTGCTAAGTTCATGCAGCAAAAAGATTGAGTAGCTTTTATTCTTTCTTGGATTTTCATACATATTTCTTTCCTTTTCATTTTTGGATGTGAAGAATTAATTCTCAATCGACCAAAAACCATTATATTCCCCTGCCTATAGGCAACCCATCTAGCTAATAATGTTAAATACAATCTTGCAACTATTAATCAAACCACACACATACATGAAGAGAAAAATAAAGAAAAAGACAAGATTTTTAACATGGGTCAGCGATCAATGTGATCCTTACATCCATGGAGTGCACCAACATTCAAAAATCCACTAATAAAAAAATGAACGAGAAGGGTTACAATGGTGAAGTTCTAAAAAATATCATCTCTCAATTGTAGCCACACTCTCTAAAAAACAAAACCCTAAAACATAAAGGGTTAAATATATAATAGAGACAAATTCATCATGCATCACAAGAAAAAAAAAAAATTCATCATCTCTCAATTGTAGCCACACTCCCTAAAAAATGAAACCCTAAAACATAAAAGGGTTTAATATATAATAGAGACAAATTCATCATGCATCATAGAAAAAAAAAAAAGAAAAAAAAAGGGCATCTTCATTTGAAATCTTTGCCACCAAATTTTCCTAGAGATAGCCTTATTTCACTCGACTTGAGATACAACACATAAGATAGCTATAGAAAGGGAATAAGGTATAATCATTATTTGACATTAATATGAATTTCATGAAATATTTTATTTATTAAAACAAATTTTATTTTATTTCAAATTCATGGAAAGTTGAAGGTCATGAATCTCAGTTATTGTCAAAATCTCGTAAAAATCTCAAAATTTTCATCTATGCCAACATTGAAAACACTAACTCTTAAAGTCATTGACCGATATAACATGAGATAGGATAAGAGAGAGGATATTATATCCTATCTCATGTTTGGTTAACGATAAGATATGATAAGTCATCTTATCACTTATTCTTTCATATGTTCAATCAAATATGGAATAGGATAAATAGTAGAATATATTATCCACTTTTTATATATATATATATATATATATATATATATATATATTATTATCTTTTTTACATGAGATATGTTAATTTCATGCTAAGATATGAGATATGCATATCCCATAAATTACAAATTTATTTTTTTTATCAATTTTTATTTATTTTATTTTTTTATATACACATTTTGTAAAATAATTTTTTTAATATAAATTAAATTTATGATTAAAAAAGAAAAACTAAAAAAATATTTATAAAATAATATTAATATATGATATATAAATTATTCTTATATATTGAATAAAATAATATAAAACTTTTTATTTATAAAATTTAACTATTTAATCATAAATATTGTTAAACATAAGAGAAATTTCATTTTTTAAATAGAAAATATCGGAATCTAATATAATTTTTATTTTAAACATTGAAAATAATATACATTTTATATTATCTTTTATTTATTTCACAAATTAAATATAACATGATATATCCTATTGGATATGCTAACTTAGAATATCATATTCCATTGGAAATCATATCCTTTCTAATAGGATATGATATCCTAAAATATACATATCCTCTCCTGTCAATCAAGCATGACCTAAAGGTAGTAAAACTTTGCTTAAAGCTCACCTATCAATGTTAAAATTATTTACTAGTTCTTTTTCTCTTGAATTTGACAGGATGCAAAACGCTTAGGAGTCTTCCAAGTAGCATTTGTGAGTTGAAATGTCTTGAACATCAAGTGTTCTGGCTGTTCAAACCTAGAGAGGTTTCCAGAAATTACAGGGAAGATGGAAATTTTGAAAGAGCTTCATTTGGATGAGACAACTATAAAAGAGCTACCTTCATCAATTGGACATCTGATAGTGCTTGAAGTTTTCAATTTGGCACGTTGCAAAAGCCTTAGCCTTGAAGGTTTTCCTGATAGTATTAGTAAGTTGCAACACCTCAAAAGTCTCTGTTACACTCGCTGTTGAAACCTAAAGAGGTTTCCAGAAATTACAGGGAAGATGGAAATTTTGAAAAAGCTTTATTTGTATAAGACAACTATAGAAGAGTTACATGCATCAATTGATATCTGGAAGGACAGTGATTTCGGTTCTCATGGGACTCTTGGTATCAAATGCTGTTCAAAACGCAAACCTCTATTCCTTAAGAATACAACGAGCAATCTGGGGTGATTTGTCTAAGATTCCTCAGTTTGAGCCTCTGCAAGAGGCTTCAAATCCTCCAGAGCTTCCATCGAGTAGAAACTGTGTAGATGCACACCACTGCATCTGCCTGAAGACTTTGTCGATTCCATCATTGTCACCATGGAGGAGGCAGTCATGGCCTTCTGTTTTCAATAACTTCAAATGGAAAATTCAGATATGATTTTCATGGAACACAACTATTAATCTAGACATGTGATTTACATGGTACTATTTTGCAGGAGTTGGAATCAAGGAGCTGTTTGTCTTGTCCAGAGAACGATCCATTTTCCAATGTCACCAGGGGATTTAATATTCTGACTTCTGGAAGTTGAGCAATTCTGAAGTGGTTCAGTTATCAGAAAGGAAGTGCAGTAACAATAGAGCTTCCTATGAATTGGTACAAGGATAAGGGGTTTCTAGGATTTGCTTTATGTACGGTCTATGTTCAACTTGATGCTGAATCTTGCCATGAATTTGAGAAGCAATCTGAGAATAAGTTTAATGATAAATCTTAGAAGGAATATGCTCATACACCTAAGAATGAATCTGATGATGAATTTGAGAGTTCCCCAATTGATGCAACATACACTTATCGTTTAGAATGTAAATTGACTGATCAAATTGGAGGGGTAGATTTTCTTGCATTTGCACCACCCCTTTGTGAATGCTACTTTAATGGTGGTTCATCCAAGCAAGTGTGGATAAGGTATTATCCAAAGGTTGCGCTTAAAAAGAAGTACCTCTCCAATGAATGGGGTCACTTGACTGCTTCATTTAAAGGCTATCACAGTGGAATACCTCTAAAGGTGAAAGAATGTGGAGTTCATCTTATATATGCTTGATCTGATCAACATGATAATCTTCTTGCCGAAAGCCTTGATCATGAAGGACCAATTGGAGTTGAAAGTGATAGCTTTGAGGTAGGTCAGCAACCATGCCTTGAAGGTTGAGAAGATCCACCAATGACCATGGTTAAGCTTCCGCTCCTGAAAAGTTCTCTCTGAATACTTCAAGACTTATTGGTAAGTTCTCCCCTCTCCTCGTGAAGTTCATGCAGCAAAAAGATTGAAGTAGCTTTATTCTTTGTTGGATTTTCCTAACATATTTCTTTCTTTTTCATTTTTGGATGTGAAGAATTAATTCTCAATGGACCAAAAACCATTATATTCCACTGCCCATATGCTCATAGGCAACCCATCTAGCTAATATTGTTAAATACAATCTTCCAACTTACCTAGTTGAAAAACGCATGGGTCAGTACTTGCCCAAGCATTTAGGACTTGGTTTATTGCATCTGCATGGATCATACCTTGTCCTTGAGCATAGTATTAGTTTTGAGGAAGTGAAAATCTTGTTAAACAAGTTAATTTAGTGCAGGCAAATTGCAGAATCCTATTCATCGAGCCTTGGATTTGAAAATCTCAGTACGTCGAGGTGGATGGCCAACACTGAACTGATCCTAACTGATCAAGGCAGGTCGCTCATTACAAGTTCAGTTCCAATTTTGTGTTAAGCTTTCGGGTTCCATTCAACTTGGTTTTCCACCATATTTTGAGACTCAGAGACTGATCAAGTCCCCAAGCAAGGATGTACGATCATGTTTGTTTAGATCATGCTTTGGAATGTGTTTAGATAAGGTATTAATTTCATGCATAATATATGTGGGATCCCCACGTCTGTCTCGCATGAATCCCTTTCCCCGTCTAGACTACAGATGGCCAAAATGTTATGGGGACATCATTCAAGCAATGAATACTGGCAGTAAATACTGAACCAACACGCTAGCAACATTCATGGACAAAAATGCTGGACTTTAAACCAAAAACTGTTATTCATAAAGCCAATTATTGGCATTTAAAGCAATAAAGATGTATGGGAAACGTTGCAACTTGGTTAGGGTAAATAGCCATCAGGCATCAAAAAAACCCAAGTATGAAAAAACTCTCTAAGAAGAGATTGTTCATCTCTTCCAAATTAACTTAAACTTCAAAGGAGCATGTTCAGAAAAACCATCCGGATATTCCTTATTGCAGATACACTTGTCGTTCACTTGGAGGAAGCTAATCAGAAAGGACATTACTGGTCGTGCACCAATAATGTGTAATGGATTGGTATAATATAATATCTATTTATGCCATGTTTATGGTGATGAAAGTCTTTCGAGACAATGGTGTTGGGTCTAGCCGGGTCCGAGCAGAGGCCACACATGAGATTATCAACCAAAGGAATACATATGCATGGGAATGACAGGTCATGTGATGAGAAGTATGACTTCCCAAAGCTAAAATCCGTGTTTTTGATTGTATGATGCACGTACCCTTGAACTTTGAATAAGCGCTACGATGACGATAACATGAGGTTATATCATATAGAGTATGATAGTAATGATGATGTAGTTAAGAAAAATGCAAAACAAAGAAAATATAAAGAAAAAATAGAAGTTAATAAATTATTTTTTTAAATGCTACTTTGAATCAATTCAATTTATTTAACCTTTTTACATAAAAATTAAATAGTTTAGAAATATATAATTTTCTAATTAATGTAAATTATATTTTGTTTTCTTTCATATTTTTGTAGCAAAACTAACAATGAGAAAATCATTTTTGTTAGTCTTTTTTTCATTCCTTATTACTCTTTCAGGCACCAAACATAAAAATAAATAACCAAATTATGTAACACATAACTATGAGTTATTTGAAATTAAATTATCCATGAACAATTTATAACAACAATTTATTTTTATAAAATAAAATAAAAAATTTTAATTATCCAAGGTTATAAATGTAATTTTCAGCTACTAGCTTTGAATCTTTTTGCATTATGAAATTACAAAGTTGGTCAACTTTTTTTCAAATATTTTAATTTTGCTATCCTTTATTCCAAGCTTCCAAAAAGTTAAGTTATATATATATATATATATATATATATATATATATATATATATATATATATATATATATATATATATATATATTAAAAATAGTTCTTTGAGGATTTGGCATCAAAAGAGATGGCATGTATTTCAGACAAAACGAAGTATCTTAAAATAAAAATATATTTGAAGTATTTTTAGGTATAATTATGAGAAATTTAAAATATGAAAAACATTTTGTGAATCTTTTTGTAATACATAAAAATACATATTATTTGTTGGTGCATGACCAATAAAGAAGGATTTGACTAGCCTTTGTGTACGATTAAACCTGCACAAAGGAATGTTAGGATGAGATTTTTCGAGCATATCCATGCAAAACTTAAGTCAAAGATGGAAGATTTGAGCAAAATAAGTTTTTGGAAAAAGTAGCAACATACCTTTCTTATGATGAAGAAGGGCTATTTATCCTTACTCAAATATAACATCTTCTTAGGTGCCTTAATTATACCTTTGATTGCATGTTACTGTCTTTAATGTCAATAATTGTCGGCTCATAATGAATATTGTGCCTTGATGAACCTTGAAGTTCGGCGTTTTAACCTCGTAATGGTTGCATCAATCAATGAACTTAATGTCAATTACAGTTAATGCTTAGCAGACATGAATACATAATGTCTGATTGGTTTGTATCTGTTTGGTACCTTTGGGTGGGTGCTACATGGTTCTTGTGCTGGTGCTGAACATGCCTTGTGCTAGACAACACTTAGGAGTCATGCTAGACGGCATGATAAACAGTAGTGAGTGCCCCACATTATCTTTAAGAAACATAAATTCAAAACTACTATTTTCCATATTTGAGTTTTTAAATAAAATTTATTTTTAAAAATAATTAAAATTTATTTACAAAAATTTAGTTTTGAAATGTATCAAAAATATTGTCAGACATTCCCTAAGTGGGTGTTTGGTAAACCCACTTAATAACTTAAAAGTAATTTAATAACTTAGTTTAAGTCATTAAATCAATTAAGTATGTTTGATAAATAACTTAATGGTATGACTTAAAGTAAAAAACTACTTTAAGTAATAAGTAAAAATGATTAACTTATTCTTAAATTATCATCTTCATTTTGCCATTTTACCCCATTTATCCTAATTATTTTTATGATCTTTTTTACTACTCTATAACTTCCAATGTTACTTGACCTCTTTTGCCCTAGTTATAATTTATAAGAATAAATTTTAAATTAACTTTATCGAACAACCTTAATACTTAAAATAAAAATTAAGTAATAAGTTTTAAGTCAATAATTTAAATATAATTTAACTTAAAATTAATTTAAATTATTAAATAATAAGCATTAAGTTTTACCAAACAGCCTTGAGTATCTTCATTTTCCAAAAAACCAAAAATATACATTATGTACTTTTTTAAGGAAGAATTAAAATATTTATTGTTCCCTTTGGCCATGACTCATGAGTATAGGTTTGAATATTTCAGTGGCCTTTGGCTTGATATTTAAACTCATGCAGACCCAAACTGCTATCCGGGCCCACCACTCCTAGATATGGGCCTAGCCTGAGAAATTAATTCACAAGAAAAACCCATAAAACTTGTTATCTTGCATTAAAACTAAAATAAACTAACAACCATAGACTCTAATAAATATATTTTAATTAGAATTCCATAACACAATTCACACTCATCTAAATATTCTTTGGACTAAAAAATTTTAATAAATTTTGAAAAATAAAAAGTTAGGATGTGATATTCTTTTCAAACTTAAAATTCTAAAAATTATGAATTAATCTCAATAATAAAACACATATTTTAATAAGTTTATAAATCCAAATATCTATAAGGGTAGTCTAGTTGGTAAGGGCAAACATTAGGAAGTGTGGACGAATACTAGGAAGTGTGGTCTCAATAAGTGACACATAATCCTATACTCAAATCCTACCACTGATGATACCCCCTAAATTTACTCGGTACTAGTTGTTGTAGGATAGTTAGTACCTCGAGGTTTGGGTCCTCATGGAGAATTCTCGGCTAAAAAAAAAAAAAAATGTAGTTTATAAATCCAAATATATACCACACAAAAACAGGGTTAATTTAGAATATTTTTAACATTTTTTAGCAATCAAATTTAATTAGACATCTTAATTATTATTGAATTACCAATTTCCTATCAGTTACGTAATTAATCATTATAATTTTTTTATGATTAGAAATTTTGATATTTTAGTGCATTTAAAAATATCTTCAATTATTATTTTTTTAATTATTAGTTCTCAAATTAAAGTAAAAATATAATAACTAATTTTATAGATCATGTTTTAAAATATAAAAATAAATAGATTGCATATTTAATGGTATTCATACATTAATAAAAACAAATAACTTAACACTTAATTATATTAAGACATGATAACAAAAAAACAACCTAAAACTTTTAATGTCATTAAGCTTTAAGTTACATTTAAGTTAAATTAAAATTTATTCAAATTTGAAAAAAAAAAAAAACAAACACAATCGTCATAAATAATACTACCTAAATTTACCTATGCATAGTGCCAATGAATAAGATTACTAGGGAGCTAGCATTGTTTTCAAATGATCAAGTATGCTTAGAAGTCCTCAAATTTGTATAAATACCTTCTTCAAGATTGGTATGATTTGTTGTGTATTTGGAAACTTCAATGCAAACATATTAATGGAAGAACATAAAATAAAATCTATTCACGTACAAAGGGACACAAAGTTTTAATATGATTTGATCAACTACTCCTACCTCTACGAATAATATTATAGAGAACCATAAAAAGAAATACAACTATTGGCTCTTAAAACATCCTATTTTTCCCCACTCTTTATATCTCCATTGAGAATCACGAGTCCTTTTATTCCACTAGGTGTATTTCACTTTTCCTTATATGCATTTATACCCTAATGACGTGTCTCATTCTTCTTCACATCTCTATCTTACATGTATAGTCTTTACAAGATCATATCTCTTTCATAACTTTTTCTCCTCATAACCTAAAATATTTATAAAGATATTCCTACTAATTTTTCCCCTTCTATAAAAAATCTAAGGAATGTAATTACAACTACATATTAATTTAGGAAATATTCTATATAATATTCCTTCTACAAAAAGAAATATATTCAAATAGGAATTCGAGACACTATCCAACAATTGCTCTTCCAAGGTGCTTCTAAACAACTTCAAACTTCGATATTACTTATTGTGCTAGCAAAGTTTTAATACAAACATATTAATAAAGGAACATAAAAATAAAACAAACCATACACAAAGTTACATAAGGTTTTAATATGATTCAATCAATCATGCCTACCTTAACGAATAAGGGATAATATTGCATTATATATATAGAAAATATTATAAAGAAAAAAAGAGATACAACCATTAGCTCCTAGCTAAAATGTTCTTTTCTTTCCCACTCTTTATATCTCCACTTGGAATCACGAAGTATTTTGCTCCAAATTTCCAAATTTCTACTATTTTTTATTTTCTAATGGTGGTCCATAGTAGGAGGATTGTCCTTTTCCATGTTAAGAATTTAGAATTTTGTGTCTCCTAGACATCACTGCCCCTGATGATTTGAATATAATTAAAATTTAATTAAATTATAGTGGGGCACAATCAATATTTTCATATACCAAAAAGCATGAATGTGGAAGAAACTTAATTAAGTTAATATATATCAAAATTAAAGGACAAATTTCATCCATAAAAATCACATAAAAGACAATAGACATTACTTCACATCAAACTTTTTAATGTAATGAATTAACAAGGACCAAAGTCATATAAAAATATAAATGGTAATTTGTCTAGGCCCATTATTCAATCGATATGAAATTTGAGAATGAGAAAAGTAGAAACATAGGCACAAAAAACAAATTTACTTATATATTCTTTATATAAAATTAAAAATATTTATATATGAAAATATATTGACGATAGCTTATCATCCTTATGATTATGTTTTGTTCTTAAAAAATAGTAAGAAAAGAAAAAAAAATGCTAAGAAAAATTATTTTCTCATATTTGATTATCTTATAAAAAATATCAAAGAAAATATAAAATAAAATAAAATAAATTTGAAACTTATGAATTTTCAAATTATTTAATATTTAATTATATCGAAGAGTTAAAATAAATGAAATAATTTTGAAATAGCATATACAAAACAATTTTTTAACTTTAAATCAATTTTTTGTTTTCCTCAAATTTTCTTTTTTTCTTTTCTTTTCTTTACTTTTCCTCTGTATTTTCCTTCCCTTATATTTTCCCGAAAAATAATGTGTATACAATTGAGCAAAATAAAAACAAAGACACGATCGAAAATGGGAGATCATAAATACACATTATATATCTTTACTATAAAATCAAACATAGGATTAATTAACAACTTTTATTCGATTTTAAACAAAATATAGACTTGCTCACACTCATATTACTGAAAAAGCGAAATATTAATGCTAGGGTTTGTAAACAAAAGTTCAACTCTCAAATGTGACATGAAATCTCTTATACCTCCTAGTCTCATGACCGTTGCAAGTAAAACCAATTCTTGTCAACTCCATTCCTTGTCCTATATGAAGAGTCACATATTCAACTCCTTTCTTCCTCCTAACAACTTCACCAAATGAAACTCCATTTCTTCTTCTCACAAGGTTGCTTACTAATACTATAGACCCTCTCGGATTCACATCTATGGTCTTGAATAATTTCAAGTGGTCTTCAAACTTACAGTCAATAACAGCAAAATCAATGCTCTTAAACTGCATGACAATCTCACAAGGATTTCCATGGACGAACTCAACCTTGTCTTCGAGATCATAACAAGAAAGTTGAGCTTTGCAGTCTTCCATGTCTTGTTGCTGGTCAAGAACGCAGATGAATCGACCTCCGGTATGCTTTGCAGCCACGGCTAGTGCTATTGTTAATGGGTTCACTCCTTCATTTGAGAGGATTTGAACCATTAGTTTAGCTTGGTTCCTGCTGCCAAAGCTGATATGAACTCCATGCATTGGGGTTGAATGCATTTTGTAGCTCCCCCATGATCAGTGCAATCTTGATTGTAGTGGTCTTTACACTACAAAAAAAAGTCACAATAAGAAACTTTAACTTATAAAATAGAAAAGAACAAGAGGAGAGGAAATGAAATGCTACAAATGAATCTTCCATACAACCTTGCATTAACGACAATCAAGAAGAGTATTAATTTCATTCAAAGGATGATAGAAAATAATACTTCCAAAAAAATGAAACATAAATATGCTCACCACTTGAAGAGTCTGCAAGTAAGCTTCCATGGCATCTTGAGGAGACCACTTCATTGTAATAGAGCAAATATGATTTCAAGAAACTATGAAAATCTATGATAACCCACTTTAGATTATGGCATTTATACAAGTTGGAAGATAGTTTTTTCACTCAACATTCTTCCAATTTTTTAAGGTGAAGTTTTAGGATTTCTATCTAATGGAACCATGACAAATGTCCTTAGGAGAAGATCTAGAAAGATCTGATTCTGCATGTTGAAGAGAGCGGTGGCCCCTTGAGGGCATTTTGATGTGAAGTATGATCCGTTTAAAATAAAGTAAAATTGACATTTTGAGTGGCTCTTATGATATGGAGGACATGTGTAAGTAGAAGAGGGCACTTGTCATGGAGCTAGTGGTATGTCGGTAAGGGAACTTGTGGTGAAGATGGAGCTTCTGATATACTTTGGGACGCGGTTTGCAATTATCTAAGTGACCTACCTATTTGATATGCAGCAAACAATAATAATTATAATAATAATAATTAGTTTGAATATAGAAATATTATATTTATAATATTGGTTTTTGTTATGTATCATGTCAATTGAAAGGATGAAAGATCGATAATTATATATATATATATATATTAATACTTTAATTTTATGAATATATTATAAATATATCAATGGATATTTTGAGGCATGGTGATGTAAAAATTAATGAAAATTATGAAAATATTATGTAAAACTCTGAATATATATATATATATATATATATATATATATATATATAAGAAGTAAAAAAAGATATTTTTAAGTTGTTTTAAAAAAAAAAAATATTATTATATATAATTTGCCATATTTGATAATAATATCCTTTACGTCCATAAAAAAATAAAATTTTATAAGTATATATTTATTATTAAGTTGTATTATATATTATTTTACAATAATATTATTATGATAACATATCTAGTTTTAAAATATATTTAGTATTAAAATTATCATCCATTTTAATTTAACCGTATTCAATGATATCAAATAAATAATAATATATGTATAATTTTTTAATATTTATATTTTTTATATTTAATAAATATATAGATTATATATAAAAAGACCTATTAAAAATTTATCTTAATATATTAAATCAAATGTAAAAATAAAAAATTAAAATTAATTTATTCAATAATCGAAAAAAAAAAAATCATTGAAACATCTAGAAATATTTGTGAAAACGTAGGTTCAAACATAACAAATAAAAAATAAAAAAAATCAGTAAAATATCAGTAAAATATCCATAAATATTGATTGATGAATATATTTTTTCAATATCAAGATCCATGGATATTGAATAAGTCAGGATTCATGGAGACATTGAATAAGATTGATCAATTGATGAATTTGAAGATTATAATCACATCAAATTGATGGACGTTATCCATCTTTATCTAGAAATTTAATTATGTAAGTTGAATTGATGGCACATCATATCAATATGTAGTAAGATCAATTGATGAATGTGAGGCTTATAATCACATCAAATCGACATGCATTATCTATCTTTATCTAGAAATTTAATCATTTAGGCTAAATTATTGACTTATATAATTTTGGGGAGATCATGTGTTGGATTTTCATCAGAAAATACGGTGTGGAGCCTAGGACTAGCCAATTAGCTAGTTTTTAAATGTAGTTTAAATACAAATTACCTTTACAATATAAAGCATTTTTAAAATAAAATATGTAGCAACCACTAAATCTTTGTATTAGTGCAAGACTAATCCATTCTCTTACCAACCAAGCAATCACTACAAATATGTGACAATTGATGATAACAAATTAAATTTATAACTTCATAACGCTCTCAAGTATGTATGATAAAGTGTAACTCCCCAAGTTTAGGAAGTCAGTTATAGTTTTAAAATCTATTTTAAGTCAGGTGTTGAACCTTAGGGAGGTGATCTTAAGTGTACGGGGGATATGGAGAGGTTTAGAAGATCTATGGAATTTTTTTTTAAGGCAAAGTCTTTTACTCAATTACTTGAAAAAAAAGAAAGAAAGAAAGAAAGAAAGAAAGAAAGAAAGAGGTTGATGTGTTTTGTGAAAAAAGGGTGAAAAATCAAGTGAATTTGAATTGAAATTTAACTTCACAAGATTTATAATAGCATTAAGTACTCAATAATGATTATCTCAAGTTAAAATGACTCTCAACCATTAAGTACTTGAGATACCCTCAAAGTGGGCCTAAATTCCAATTTCTAAGTATCAAGGCATGAATTATCTAATTAAAAATGAAGAGTTCCAACTTACAAGTTGATTATACACTTAAATACTCAAGATGGCCACAAGGGAGGTCGGACTCCTTTCTCCTTAGCCAAAAAAACTACTCAAAAGACATAAATTCAACACCCAAAAAAGAAAAAAAAATAAATAAATAAATAAAATAAAAACAAAGCATGAAATAAGAAGCATCGAAATCCAAAATTAAGCCTCAATTTTATACACAACTAAAGAGTAAAAGTAACTAAATGCAAATACAGTAAAAAGGGCTTCCCACCAATTAATACATTAAAAAGCTCTTAAAGTTTAGAAAACATTACAAAGATTGACGTAATTATAGCAGTTCCTAAGGTCAACAGTTGAAGAAGAGCTTTCTACCAGGGAGTCTCCTCCCAAAAATCCCCATTTTTTAGCTACAAAATCTCATTAAATAGGAGCTCCCATATTCTCCTAAGTGGTATACCACATGGAGGCATTAAAAATAAGGTGAGAGATCTCAAACAAAATGGTGGTAGTTCTTGGAGGTCTTGGGAAAAGTTACAAAATGTAGGTCTCGTGCCTTCTCGAAGTTCCAAAATAAAATGGTGGTAGTTTTGAAGAAAATGATGTCAGGTTATAAGATGGTACAAGGGTGGGAGGAAATGGTGCCAGAGCTTCTGGTGGTGCCATTTAGGCACCATTTTTTTCAGAAAGCTCTTCATCTCCTTCAATACTTTTTCTATTTCTCACCCATCTTTACTGATTTTTCCCCATAGGCAAATAATGTCCAAATCTTATAAAAGTTGGTGAGATTGATCTTTAAAAAGTTTAGAATTTTAAAAATAAAAACAAATTACTTGAGAGCATTTGGACTTCTCTGAATTCTTCAACTGTCATCAAACTTTACATTGCTTGAAATAGGATTGCACCATTGATCTTCATGTAACTTTGAATTTTTAGTTCTACTCATACTTCATTAGTATATTTGGGATATCAAGATGATTATAGGGCTATCATTATTCATGAAAAATAATTGTAAATATCAACTACTAAAATGAAAATATGAGAAAACCGAGAGCATTATAAGGTAGCATACAATTGACTAGTTTGAGAGTATGCATACAAAATCAAGTTTAAGGTAGGATTTTTACTCTTATTATCATGCAATTTATGATATCAATCACTCCATAGTGAATAGAAGGATCCACTCATAAATTATTCATAAAATTAAGTCAAATGATCTATTAATATGAAAAATAATATAAATCTAATTAAATTACCACTATTATAATATGTTTTAAAATTTTAAAATAGCTAATCATGAAAAAACATAATACAAATTTCTAAAACTATAAAAGTATATATATATATATATATATATATATATATATATATATATATATATATAGAGTATTTCATGTATTTCTTATAACACAGATTCAAAGAGCTTATTCATTTGTAAGGAGATCTCAAAACCCAAGTGCATGAGTGTCTCTTCCACATAATTTCTATATCTTGCTCTCTTTTATTTTTAACATTTCGAAAGTGGACAAGTTATTTCATTGGATAATTTAGTAAAGGATTAACATTTGGAATACCACTATTTTTAATTACAGAGTATAACATGGACCCACACTTTCCCACTTCAAGGGTAGATAGCAAGAAGAGGGCAATGAGTATATTATAAAGTATGCATATATCCTATACAACGTAAATTTTATATGTTGTCATTTGAACAATAAAACAATGAACAAATTTAATAGACATCTAGATTGATGAGATAGATACTTATCTCCCAATACATTCTAAACTTGCGTTCTAAATTGCATGCATAAACCAGAATGAAAAGGAATATGACTTACCAATAAAGACAACATTGAATTCTCAACATCACCGTATCTTGTACTATTGATCCCCTGTAAAGTATTGGATGGTTCTCTTGAATTGGGTTTCACTACCTTATATGAATATTGTATAAGTATTTAGCAAGGGTTATGTGAAAATCAAATTATTTTTAATAAGGGTACATCAAACCTTTTATAACATTCAACATCATTTCTTATCAACCAATTGTAAAAGTTAGGATATTGTTGGTACAAGAATCATTTGAGACCCTATATCCTAAGGAATTGTAGGGAAGTGTTGACTAGCCTCTATGACGTCAATAGATCGAGTTAATATCCGATACCAAGTGTAGTTTTTCCTCCCCCCTTTTTTTCCTCTCTATTCCTGCTTACCCATTGTCTGGCTTTATAACTTCTCCTGGGCGTACTCTAATTGGTGGACATGGAGTTGACTTTTTCTTAGAAATGAGCTCTTGTCAAGTCAAACTTGAGAAACCTCACAATGCTTACTATTGGTCGAGGGGACACTTGTCAAGCGAGCGTGGTGTTTCCTTGGGAAGCATTCCATTAGTAATATCTTTTCACTTTGGGAACCATACCTCACACCCCGTACTTTGCATGGGTCATTCTGATGGCCTTCGGGGTTTTGAGGAATTGGAATTTTGTGAAGGTTTTTTTGGGCTATTTGGTTGTTAGGCTGCTGAATGACCCCTCACTAGGTGTCGACACTCTCAATGGTTCGTCCCCATTACCCCCATTGCCCGATGATGTTGGTTGAGCAGTTGCTCTATACTTGAATGCTTTCACTTAGATATCACATCGAATGATCTTTCTCGAGTTGTATTATACACAAATATGATATATATATATATATATATATTCTATTATATTCTATCCCATCAACCAAATGTAGCTTAATAGTATTGAAAGTCTTGATCATATATAGGATGGAACCCACACCTTTTCACTTTAAAAGATTGACCAAAGACATAAGAGCCATCAAATGAAGCCTTGATATGCCTCCATTGATTGGATTGATGCCTCTCAGCAATGCTAAGGATTATTTGTCACCCACACTTAATCTAATACACCACCATTATAGAAGCATTCATAAAGGTCTCAAAAATAGATATAATCCCCCATTTCAAATTCATCACCATGGACAATCAATTGGCATGCTAAATGGAAAGGAATTAATATACATTTCATTTGAGATTTTGCTCAAGATATACTCTCACTTAATTCCAGCATAAATGTATTGTCCAATTCATATTCCTCATATTCGTCATCAAGTACTAGAGCATTGATGGGGTATCACGCAAAACCCAAGAAGTCTTTGACCAAGAAGTCTTTGTTTTCTTTCAAAGGAAGGGTTATTACCACTTAAGATCCCTTTTTCTTGTGCCTTATCCACTCACAAATTTCTAAGACATGTTTTAAAATTAACTTTTAGATGTAAAGATTTATTTTTAATCATTATCCTTATTTGCATAATCATTTTTTAAAATAATTCTAAAAATCTAGCAAAAGTAACAAAAAAAAAACACACACTAAAAAATATTATCTAAAAATACCAATAGAGACTAGTTTCAACTTCATTGTTTTTATCAATGATATATAGACTAATATATACATTTGTTTTGATGATTGATGTTTTTGAAAAAAACTTAGTTTAACCCTGATATTAAAAATAATTGAGCAGATTTATCCTAGTGTGGAGCTTGATTCAAATTAAATCAGTTGCCCAAGTTGTACCCCTAGTTGACAAAGTTATTATATATAATTTTAAAGAGTGTCACGTGATCTTTTGGTGATAAACAAATGGTCCGGTGGTTTAGGAGATGATTCATGGGGAAGAAGGGCTTGTTGTGATCTCGCAATGTCCTTTGAGAATATTTCCTTTGAATGTCACAGGGAGGGGCCGGGCGACCTTCTATTAATTGGTTTTTTTCCTCTAAAAAGCAAAACCTTCTCCATCAAACAAGACCACTCTAGAGACGCCTCATTACTCCTCACCTGGTTTATCCAGTTCACCTACCTAACCTCAGAATAATAACCTCTACACAGGCACCACGAAGGGGGCCAGCCTCCTTCCACTCACATAGCGCCCACGTCTCCCAACCCATCACCACCTCTTCATCAGTTCACCCTTCACCGACCTAAACCACACAAAACCACATGCATGGGCCGTGGCAAGCCCCCACATTGTCAACTCCACATGACCACAACTTGTCATTGATGCCACCCTTCTTCACATAATTTCCTAGAAGGATGTCATTGATGGCATCCTTCTAGGCATCACTTGACCTTTGGCTACCGATTCAAATTTAGTTTATTTGCTTTAGATTTTAAATTTAGGTTGAAATATGCAGTTTTGTTTACTTTGAATTTGTGAGAGACGAAAATGGATTGAGATAGGATGAGAGAGATAACTGAGTGATGCAATTTATGGATATGTAATTTTTTATGGCATCTCACTATTACTATTATTGTTGTTATTTAGTTTTTTTGGTTTATTAAATTGTTTTAATAATTATTAAAACAATTTATGGATATTTAGATTTTTATGAGTTTAATTAATTAAATTTATTATTTTATAAAAGTTTTTAATTTCCAAAATTATTTTAGTAAAAAAAAACAATGATGTTTTAAACATACTATAGAATTTTGTTAAGTAGTCCTAAATTTGCAACAAAGTAAATCTATTCCACTATGGTATTTTTTGACTAAATTATTAAATATCAATGGCGTACATTTTTTTAGAAATTTTAAAGTTCATATAGTCAAAGGTTTTACTAAAGTTCCTAAGACTAGCATTTAATGATATTTTTAGTGGGTGTTTGATAAACTAAATAACTTAAAGTGATTTAATAACTTAATTTAAGTTATTAAATAAATTAAGTATATTTAGTAAAATAATTTAATAATATGACTTAAAGTAAAAAATAACTTTAAGTAATAAGTAAAATAGCAAGAGGTAAGCCTCAACGTGCACTTTTCTTATAAAATATTTTTGTTTCATTATCCTAGAAAAGTTTATGAACGTAATTTCTAGCTCTTGGTCTACTTTTGTGAAATAAAATGGAAGTGACTTTTTTTTTCTTTTTTGCATTATAAAATTTAAAAGTTAATCATATTTTTAAAATTTTTAATTTAATTTTTTTGTAATTTATCCCAATTTTCCAAAATTAAGTTATATAATTTTTTTATTAAAAATAATTCTTTGAGAATTATTACCAAAATAGATTGAATTTTTAAACAAATTGATGTATATTAAAATGAAAATAAATTTAAAGCATTTTTAGGTATAATTTTGAGAAATAATTCAAAATATAAAAAATATTTTGTGAATCTTTCCCGCTGTACTCAAATACACATTATTTTCATGAAACATAAATTTAAAAATACCATTTTTTATATTTGGCTTTTCAAATAAAATTTTATTTTTAAAAAATAATTAAAAATATTTACAAAACTTATTTTTCAAAGCTATCAAAACGTTGCCAAACATTCCCCAAGTATCTTTATCTTTCAGAAACCAACAATATACATCATGTACTCTTTAATTTAAGGAAGTATTAAAATATTTATTGTTTCCTTGGGCCATGAGATTAGGTTTGAAAATTTCGGTGGGCTTGGGCTTGATATTTCATCTCATGCAGGCCCGAATAGCTGCATGGCCCCTCGACTCCTATGTATGGGCCAAGACTAGGAAATTAATTTCTTAAGAATCCCAAAAATTATAGAATTTAGTGGGTGTTTTATAAAATAACTTAAAATGATTTAATAACTTAATTTAAATTATTAAGTAAATTAAATATATGTGGTAAAATAATTTCATGATATGACTTAAAGTAATAAGCAATTTTAAGTAATTTTCAAGTTCACATCTTTATTTTATTTTTTTATCCTTATTTGTCTTAATTACCTCTATGATTTTCTTTACTACTTATACGACCTCTACTATTACTCAACCTCGTTTGCCCTAATTATGATTTATGACAATAAATATGTTAATTTAATAATTTAAAATAAGTTTTAAGTTAATTTTATTAAACAAATTTAATACTTAAATTAAAAAATTGAGTAATAAGTTTTAAATAAATAATTTAAGTATAATTTAACTTAAAACTAACTTAAGTCATTAAATAATAAATATTAAATTTTATCCAACATTCTTTAGATTTAAAATGAATTTACTATTAATTTTCCAAATTCAACTTATTTATCTTGAGAGAAACCAAAATAAATCAACAATCATAAAATTTTTAATCTCCTTTAAATGTCCATTAAAATTAATAATTTTAATTAATTTTAAAAAATAAAAATTTAGGATTTGATACTATTTCCTAACTTAAAATCCAAAAATAAAAAATTAATCTTAATAATAAAAGACATATTTTAATCACAACTTTATAAATATAGAGATATACCATATAAAAACAAGCAATTAACTTAGAAGTTATCAAGCATCTTTTTAGCAATCAAACAAATTAATAAGTATTCAATATTTTTAAAATTTATTAAATATATAATTTTTATTAGAAAATATTATATATATACATATATATTAAAGAAAAATAAACAAATATTAATATTAATTAATTAAGTTGATTTTTTTTATTATGTATCCAAAATATTAGGGCTTGTATATAAAATCAAGGGATGATTTTATTTACTAATATTTTATTTTCAAATATTACAATTGAAAAAATTAAATGACTAAAACACCCTTACATAATATGAGGTGGTTATTTTTATTTTTATTTTAAATTTTTATTTTTATGGAGAAGAATGTGGAATAATGGGAATATGAGGTGAGATTGCTTCCAGCAAAGCCACACATAAGAAACTTCAACTACAGCATGGCTGGCTGCAGGGGCTCTTATCCAGAGCTCATTCCATTAGAAAATGCCCACCCTCAGCCTCAGCCTGAGGCTGAGCCACCGCCATCACCACCACCACCTCTCCTCTCCTCTCCACTCCTTGTTTTCTCCTTCGTCATTTCTCTTCAGCTTCAGGCCCAAGCGCTTCCACTTCCTCAAGCCATGCTCTTCCCTCAAACAGACCAAGAAACAGCTCCAAAAGACCTCTTCTGGCAGCAACGCTCCCCAGAGTTTGAGGTGGTTCTTGAACCCCAAGAGCAGTGATGGTGAAGAAGATGCTAGTGGTGGCGGGAACGGTGACGATGGTGGGTTGGAGAGTGGTGACACTGCAGTTAAAGGTACCCTTTTGGCTGGTCTGCTGCTTGTGGGTGTTGTTGGTGGATTTGCCACTGTTGGGTATGTCTACAGGGACCAGATCAATGCCTTCCTGACTCAGTTTTCGGGCTTCATTGAAGGTAATTTGCTATAATTTGTTGCATATTTGGTTTTTTCTGAGAGTTTGGTGTGCGTTTTGTTCATTAGGGTGATTAGATTTGGGCTTCCGCGGGGCCCTTTTTGTAGCCTTCTGAGAATTTGGGGACTTACAGTTGGGGTTTTATTGTTGCGCGGTTTGGTTGTTGATAAACCTCAGGAAAAGAATCAGAAATTAAAAACCTTGAAATTTTGATGTGGGTTCTGTTGATTGGGGCGATTATAATTTGGGTTTCATCGAGATACTTGTGACAAATTTCGAGGATTTGGTGCTTGCTGTTTGCTCTTTTAGGAAAAGAAAGGAAATTGACAAGCTTGAATTTGAATAGTGGCAGTAGATTCAATTTAGGGAAGTTTTCTGGATACCTTTAAGGTAATCTCGCAGTTATTGTCATTACCCATTTGTTTTGGAGAATCTAGTGTGGGTAATGTTGAACGGGGCGATTACAATCTGAGCTTCATCAGTTTTGAGGTTTTCTAAGAATTCTGTGCTCAGGGTTAGGGTTTCATTGTTGTTGGTTGATTGCTGAGGCAAAATAGGAAAAGGGAAGAAGTTAAAAAAACTTGAGTTGGTGTTATGTGGAAATGTGATACTCCACTAAACTAATCCAAATAGTGGTTTTGGGTGCAGTTGAGGTGAGGAGGGTTTGGAGTATGGTATGGGTTTTGTTGCTGGGGGTGACGGTTTTGGTTTCATCCAGGCCATTTAGAGGTTTTCAGAGAATATTATGCTTATAGTTAGGGTTTTCTTGATGCTCTGTTTGGTTGGTGAGAAACTATAGGAGAATAACAGTAATTAATAGAACTTGAATTTGGTGGTTTCAGTTGCTTAGTTTTCTGAAGAAATGTGAAACTCTAGTGAACTAAGCCAAATAAAGGTTTTCTGGTTTACAGGAATCCATTACCCATCTGGAACTTCTCCTTCTTTTTCTTTTGGGTTGGGGAGTGTTTGTTAACTGGACTGATTGCAGTTTTGTTTTCATCAAGACCCGTTTGAGGTTGTAGGAAAAGAAAAGAAAATGGGAATCTTGAATTTGGTGTTTGTGTTATTTGTTTTATGAAGAAATGTGAAACTCAGACTGAACAAAACTTAATGAGTGTTTTCTTTTAATTCAAATAATGCAAAATTCGAAGATGCAACGTTCATTATTTTGTATTATCTCCTAATAATTTTTTCCTGAGACCCAGGTGGAGAATGAAACAAATAGCCAAAATTCTCACAGCTCATATTACATTTCTGAGTATTTGGTGTGTTTGAAACTCTAGGCTGAAACTCAGTGGAAAAAGAGGATAACCTATGATATAATTGAGCATCTGGCTCCAGGTAGAGCAGAATGGTATTCAAGTGAAATGTTTGGCATAGACATTTCATTGTTTACTTGAGTTGTTTCTCTTCCTTGTGATTTTTTTTTTCCAAAACCAGTTTTGGTAATATTAAAGGTGAGTTTAGGTGATGGGCAATGGCCCTGTTGGCTGCCTTGGTGAGTAGACATTTGTTTGATTTACAAAATGTACATACAATGTCCTGTGTAAGATGTGTTATACTACTACTACCTGCTTTACCACTAATTTTGCATTTCTTATTAATTCAGAAAAACAAGATATGGAAAACAAGTAATGAAATAAAGGAAAAAATGAACAAATTGTTATTTTTATACTGAAGCATTAAAAGATGACTAGGTATGGGGGAAATGGGTTGTTAGAGAACCTTGAGTCAATAGAAAAACGAGAAGGAAAGACCAAGCTGAGTGGCTGATCTTCCCTTTTTCTTGGGTGTGGTTTATTTGAGTATTAAGCTATAAATAATATAGGTTACCTGATTTTCATGTGTTCCATCCTTTTTTGTGGAGGAAATGCCCCTTGAAATGGAGCAAAATGTTAGTCTAATTACTAAAAAAAACGCTATGAAGCACTTGTTAAATTACTATCCTAATATAGTAGTACTGCTTCTGCATCCAATTACTGATCCTTGACTTAATGCCTGGATCTGTGAAAGCTTCCCCTGGGTCCTTTGATGATACTGCAATCTTATTCTCATTCTGATTTATGCATTTCAAGTTGAAACTCAAAATTAAAGAGAATAAAAGTTGATTACGTATTTGTTGATATGGCCTTGCTTTGTACTTTCTTTTCTAGGCAACAATTTTTTTCTTTAATTTTCAAAATAGCCAGGACTCAAACCTGAAAACTCCCACGTCCCAACCTCAGTTCATTGCCAGCTTTTCCTTGTACTGTTATTTCTCACTTATCTCATAATGTTGAGGATTTGCTAAACTTATATATATGCTTGGGATCTTTTTTTGGGAAGAAGGGATGTTCTCTCTGATTTATATTGCCATGAAACTTGCTACTGTAGCTCTGATTATTTTTATAGGTACTTGAAGCATATATCGATAGAAATAGAATATAGTAATATTATTATGCTTGCTCTCTTTTCCATATAGAAAAGACCACTTATCATAGTCTCATACAATTCTTTGAATGAATAGGTTATGGACCAGCTGGATATGCTTTGTTTGTAGCAGTTTATGCTGGACTAGAAGTAAGCATTTGACCATTTTCTTAAATATGATATTTTATCCAAGCTGCATTCCATTAATCTATTTCTAACCTTTACCTTGCTTTTCTCTCATTCTAGTTGTTCACATTATAAACGTGGCCACATTTCTATTTATCTCATCACTAAGAGATGTGGAATGTCAATCTTTGTAGCTTCATAGTTTGTGACAAATAATCAGCTGATTTATTTAAAGTTTGTAACCCTGATAATTATCTGACTTCCATCAGGTAGTTGTTCTGAAAACACATTCATGTCATGTTTTTAATTTTAACAGAAGTTTATTATCCTGTTCTAAAGCTGAACTTGAATTATTTATGTTGTTCTAGATCCTTGCAATTCCAGCCATTCCATTGACCATGTCAGCTGGTCTGCTTTTTGGCTCTTTTACTGGCACTATCATTGTTTCGATTAGTGGAACAGTAAGTTGTTTTTCTGCAACTAAAATAGAACAACTTAGCAACCTTAAGTGCTTTTCTGTTTCTTTATTGTTTTAAATGTGATGGGCACAGTTTTTACTAAAAAATGTATATTTTTTAACCCTTTTCAGGTTGCAGCAAGTGTTGCCTTCTTAATTGCCAGATATTTTGCTCGTGAACGTATTCTTAAATTAGTTGAAGGAAACAAAAAATTTCTTGCAATTGACAAAGCAATTGGAGAAAATGGTTTCAGAGTTGTTACCCTCCTCCGTTTGAGTCCCTTACTTCCCTTTTCACTTGGGAATTATTTATATGGATTGACATCTGTTAAGTTTGTTCCATATGTGTTGGGAAGGTTTGCTTCTTCTTCAGCCATTTTAATGTTCCTATCATTTTGGTTTCTTTATTGGAAAAAGTTTCTTGTGGGTTGTGATTGATTTGAAGACATCGGTTCTCCCATTCACGCTTATTGGCACCTGCACTATTTTAATATGCTTTTGCTCTTAACTTCAATCAAGTTTTACTCTCTTTCCTTGGAGTTGTGAACTTTAATTTCGCCTCTTCTTACTCATGTAAAAAGGCTAGTGTAATTTTGCTATCACGGCTGGCTTATTGTTTGGCCCCTGTTATATTGTGTCCCAATTGTTATGGTTTATTGAAGTTGTTGATAGATAGGTTTTTGGTTTATAAAAGGTGACTGCCTTATTTGCTAATTGGTAAAATAATAAACAAATGAAAATATTATATAGTTCTTTTCAAATCATTAGTAAATGTTTTAATTATTTTTACTTAATCCTAATTAAAATCAGAATAGGTTCAAAAATCTGAAATTGGCTTGACTTCATATTGAAGTATTGGTTGTTTTGTGTACATGCATTTGTGTGTTACAATACCTATCAAAAAAGAAAAAAAAATGTTCCTGTTACAAGAATTGATTATTTTGTTTATAATTTTGGAAGAATTGATTGAAGAAATGATTTATTCGTTTAGTTCTTTGAGAGAGTTAACGATAATTTTAAAATTGGCCACTGAGTTAGTGTGTTATGTAAAATACTGTTGGGTTAATGTATCAAATCGAGATCCATCAATGGGTTAACATTTTCTTTCCATCAAGCTGACCATCTTAAAAAACCTATGGATGGAAAATTAAAATTTGCAAATAAACTTGTAGATCCTTTTTGAAAATGTCATCCACTTTCCAATAAAGCTCATATGATAATTTTCATGCAGTTGGCTGGGAATGCTTCCTGGAACATGGGCTTATGTGAGTGCTGGTGCATTTGGGCGAGCAATCATTGTGAGTTTATCATTGGCTTATCCTGCTACTGCAAATCATACACTTATCACTTTTAATTTTTTACTGTTTACTAAACAAATAAAAATATTAATGACCTTTTATTTTTTATTTTTGATAGATAAACAACGATATATAAAAAGGGCCAAAAAGCCACAAAGTATACAAGGGGTATACACAAAAGCCTAAGACGAGAAACAAAAAGAAAGCGAGCAACCTCACCAATCCTTAAGTGGTCGTGAGCCACTCCAAAAAGCCTAAGAGTAAAGAGGACTCTTCTCCGATGTACACCCTAGCCCAACTTCACAGATTACATACCAAAGAATTTTTGAGTTTTTGTATAGCTAACGACCCCCCCCCTAAAAGTTAATCTATTCATTTCCTTCCAAACCGTCCAAAATATACACAACGGAATGAAATTCCAAATCTTTTTCATTTTTTTCCCCACAAAAGAGCCCCTCCAACTAAATAACACCTCTTTAACAGACTCAGGGAACACCCACTGAACCCCAAAAATGGCGAGGACAATCTCCCAAAGAGTCTTAACCACTATGCAATGTAAAAGAATGTGATTGACATTTTCCTCTTCACAGCCACACAAAAACAACGGTTAGGGAGCTGCCACCCCCTTCTTTGAAGCCTATCCAAAGTGAGGATCTTCCCCCACGTGGCTTCTCAAGCAAAAAAAAAGAAACTTTTGTTGGGACCTTATCCATCCAAATGCATCTATTCGGGAAGGCGCAAACTGTGGAGCCAATCAGCATATTATAAGCACCCTTACCCCCAAAAGCGCCATGACCCCCCCCTTTCCAGCTCACTGAATCCTCCTCTAGAGAAGTCTTGAAGTCCCTCAGCAAGTTGAGCATATCTCTTATCTGATCCAGTTCCCAATCATTGAAATCTCTAGCAAATATGAGATTCCAACCTCCTTGACCAAGGCTTGAGTCCCACACTTTATTGATCGTTGCATTCCTGTGAACCGCCAAGGTGAACAGATAGGGGAAAATTTGGGACAATGCCGCATTACCACCCCACTTATCCATAGTTGTGAAAGGCGCGCCTAAGGCGTGCCTAGGCTCGGGGCGACGCGACGCCACCCTCCGGCGCCTCGCCTGAAGGCAGGCGACGCCCGTTCAGGAAGGCGCCGCTTAGGCGCGCAAGGCGCTGGCCTCCGACAAGGCGTGAGGCGCTCGCCTGAGTCGCCTCCGACGGTCCGACCAGGTATGCACCCCTCTTTCTCCTTCTCCTTCTCCTTCTTCTTCTTCTTCTTCTTCTTCTTCTTCTTCTTCCTCCCGTCGGGTTGCAAAACTCTACACCCTCAGCCCTAATTTTTTTTTTAATTTTGTGGGACCAAACGGCGTCGTTTTGGCCCTTTTTAATTTAAAAGGAATGGTCCACAACGACGTCGTTTTGGACCCTGTTCCTTTTAAAAAAAAAACCAGGCCAAAACGACGCCGTTTTGGCCTGTTCCTCCATTCCAGCCCCCTTTTCTGGTCTTTCTCAACCCGAGACCACTCCCAATCGTGCCCTAGCCTCAGCCGTGCTGGAGAAGTGAAGAAGAAGAAGAAAAATATATATATATAGGGGAAAATAGGAGAAAATATATAAGTAAATTAGGGTGCGCCTCACTTCACTAAAGCCCGCGCCTTAGGTGCGCCTTGCGCCTCAGGCTCCAGGACTACTTTGCGCCTTGGTGCACCTTGAGCCTTTTAAAACTATGCACTTATCAGTCCAGAACATTACTCGTCCCCTTCCCCACCTTAAACTCTATGCTCTCCCAGCACCAATTAGCCTCCTTCATGATCTCCTTCCAAACTCCCACTCCAAAAGACCCATAAGCTTCCTTAGTCCTCCACCCACACCCCTCTTGACCGTATTTCACCCCAATCACCCTTTTCCAAAGATTGTCCTTCTCATAGGCATATCTCCAGATCCATTTACCCAACAAGGCTTTGTTTAGCAAGTCAATCTTCCGGATGCCTAGACCACCCTCCTCCTTTAGGCTGCACACCACCTCCCAGCTAATTAAGTGAGCTTTCCCCTCCAAGCTTCCCCCCACCCCCCAAAGGAAGTCTCTTTGAAGTTTTTGAAGCCTTTTTGCAACAGACTTAGGAATGCGAATAAGGGACAGGTGGTAGATGGGTATGCTGGCCAAAGTGCTCTTGATGAGAGTGATTCTCCCACCCTTGGAGATGTATTGTCTTTTCCATTGGGCTAGTCTTCTCCTCATTCTCTCTTCCACCCCATCCCAAGTTGAAGAGGTTAAAAGCATCAAAGGAGGAAGAGGTGCAGAAGACACCCCTGCTAGATATATGATTCATAATCTGTTCTCAGCCAATTTATCAATGCCGTAACCCCTTTGAAAAATGTTGTGAAGAACCATTTCCAACATATTTTATTAGCTTAGAGAATAACCATATGGCAGGGAGCAAAATTTAGCATCATTGATAGTAATCTATTTGGTACGTTGATATTGCATTATGTTATCGTATCAGTGATGGAATGACGTTAATGCAAAGAGCCATATGTAGTTAGGAATATTTGGTCAAACACCATCTTTTGTCAAGAAGACGAAAAACACCAGTTACCTTGGAATTACTTCTTCCAAGGTAATGCAATATCTTGGAATTACTACTTCTCGTCTGTACTTTTTAGTTTCCTTGGTTCTTTCCATTAAGTAGGACGATTTGTTGTCGGATCACTCTGAAAGTCTCTTTTCTTATTTATTTATTCATTTGAATTACTTCTCAGCAAGATGAATCTGATATTGGTTTGCTTGGAGGAAACAATTCGCTAATAACACTAGGCCTGGGACTATTGGCAACAGCATTGGCTGCAACGTATGTGACACGGCTTGCTAAGGTAATTCTTCTGTTATAATTTTGATATCATGCTAATTTTCCCCTACAATGCCAACAAAAAGAGTAACCAGATTACAATTATAACAAAAGTTCTATTTTCTATCTGACCATCCAATCATATTGACATACATTTGCATACCAAAATGCCCATACCAAATTGTCTAATTGGTTTTACCACCTATTCTATATTATCTGTCAACCATAACGTTCTTTAGACAATCATAGATTATGAATCATACATAAACAGCTGGGGGAATAAACAGATGAGAGACTTGAAAATGGGACGTTTGATCACACTTTACAGATCTCAAATCACAAATAAATAGTTGCAGGAATAAACAGATAGAGGATGAGACAGACTTGAACTCGAGACCTTTGTAGACCTTTGGTTACCTATAACTATGCTATTGTGTTCAATTTACCCATTAGAGGATTTTGACCTAAAAGCTTAAGCTATTGGGTAACAGACCAACAGCATACACTAGGCTAAATTCCCATCATTCAAAACTTTTTTAAGGTTATGCTATGACATTATGTAGACATTGCCCTATGAGGTCCATTTGTCGTTGTAAACCCTAATACTTGAACTAATTCAGAGTTGAGCCAACACATGCATAGCTGTAACCAGTCCATCCTAAACAGTTGATTTGTTGTTTCCTGGTTACTCATTCAATGCTTTCTTGCTGCCGATGGTGCAGGATGCTGTAAAAGACATCGAGTAAACACCGGGCTGTGAATTTGCTTCAAGTAAGCATAGGAGACTATGATATGCATAACCAATTGGCAAGCACATTACTATTATGTAAATTGGAATATATTTAATGATGACCCAAAAAGAAAAAAATTGAAACCATATCATCAACAAGACCAAAATAGAAATCCTTGTATCATTTTTTTTGTTTTCTTGGGTTAAGGAAGAGAAGAGAGGGAACTGTTTCTATTGTGCTATGCTACATAAATAAATATGCATAGTTCTAGACTCAACTAGCTGAATCTGTTTCTTCTCTCTTTCTTTCTTCTTTTTTTCTTTTTTTATTTTTTATTTTTTTATTTTTAATTTTATAATTGGGATTTAAATTCAAATAGGGGTAAGAGTTGGAAACTAGGTGTCTTTATTCTCCAATCTTGTGTTTTGAGAGTGTAAATTTGAGTAGAATTTTGCATTTATATACATTTCCTGAGGTTAAGAAGGATGATGTCTAGAAATTCTTGAATTTCCTTCTTTTTTATCCTTTATTTTTATATTTCTTTTCTTGACATGGGTTCTTCCAATATGGGATGTCTTGACTCCTTTGCTATTTGAGCAAAGGCAGAAGTAGGTAAAGAGTGAATTTATTACAAGTGTGACCTCCAAGGGCTTGTAACAGCACATAAGCCCTTGGTGGACGGTTAGTATTGAATTTCTTGAATCTCTCATTGCACTTAGAATCCATTCAATTTGAAAGTGATTTTGAAAAAGGATTATGGTTTTTAATGTTTAAAAGAGTTATTATTAGGATGTGTAGGGATGGCAACGGGGCGGGTTTTTTCGGGTACCTGTCCCACCCCGTCCCTAATGGGATGGGGTTTAAATTTAATAAACGGGTTTGGGATGGGTATGAGATTTTTTTTTTTAAACCTGGGCTGGGTTTGGGGCGGGTTTGGGTATTGCCTCATCTTGCCTGTCTCGCTCCGATTATATATAAAATTAAATTTAAAATTAAATTTAATTAAAAATTTAAAATTAATTTAATTTAAAATTTTATTTTACTATTTTTAATATATAGATAATAATAAAAAATTTAATAAAATAAATTATAAAAATATAATAATTTTATTATTTATAAAATATATTAATTTTAATGTAATTAAAAAATTTAAAAGTAATTTTTTTTATTAAAAAAAAAAAATCCCATACATGCCCTATTCCGTCCCACCCAGTTTAATTTTTTAGACGGGATGAGAATGGGAATTGTTTTTAATAAATGGGGCGGGGTTGGGATGGGGACGATCCGTCCCGAACCCGTCCCATTGCCATTTCGTCTCGAACCCGTCTCGTTGTCATTCCTAAGGATGTGTGGTAAACGTGTACGGTCTTGGCTTCGAATTATCCAGTGCTAGTTGTTGCGGACGTGTCAAAACTATGAGGTTTGAGTCCTTATGGAGAGTTCTAAGGGTTTGGTCATGGAAAGCTCTTGGTTATTAAAAAAAAGAAAATATTATTATTACTATAACTGTTATTATCATTATTATTAAATTTAAGCATTTGGTAAAATTTAAAGGTATTTTTGAAATTTTGAAAAAATAATTTAAAATATTTTTAAGACTATCATTTCTTGAGTATTTTTATTTTGTAATATAATGTATTAGTACATATATTCTTTAAAGCATTATTATGATTAATATTTAAATATTAATTAATTCTAAGAACTTTCTTAAGTTATTTATCAATTCCAATATATACTTTCTCAATATTCTGGGGCAATAAACTGATATTGTTCTTTTTATCATTTCAAAATAAATACTTGTTTACAAATTAATATTGAGAACAACACAGCCCGGCAATGCAAAATTTCTACTTTCCACCAAACACATGCCCAATAAACCAAGGGCCATCTAAAAAATTTCAGCATCTTTTATGGGTATTTTTAGAAAAATTATTTAAAAAATGGTTGTTTAAAGAACAAATACAAAAATACCGACTTTTAATCACTTTTCTTATTTTTGCATTAAACTCGATTTTTCAAAAGATGGATTTTTTTTTTAATATTTAATTGAAAATAGAGAGATTCAACTATGAAACTGAATTTATTAACAAATACCTAAATTTTAAGGATCATTTTATGGGCACAAGGGAGGCTCTAAGGAGCCTCTTCTCCTCAGCCTAAAATATTACTCAAAAGACATGAGAATAGATACAAAGTGAATAGCAAAGAAAAAGTATAAAAAAATTAAACATTAAAACCCAAGATTCAAATTCAATATTGTATCAAATCAAAGTTTAAAACAAACTACATTCAAGTTTAATAAAAGGAAATGAGTTTGAAACATTACAAATCAATTAAAAGGAGCAAAGCATTATAAAATGAAGGTATTAGTAGCAAATCTTAGCTATATCAATAAGGTCTCCTTCCTAAGCTTTTTCCGAAGAAGAAGGAAAAAAAAAAAAATGAGAAAGAAAGAAGAAGCCTCTAAGGAGTTGCAGAATGGCTTTTTATAAGTGCTTCAATATTGCTCTTAGTGGTATATCATATGGAGGCATAAAAAAAATAAGATGGAAGATTCAGTGATGGCTTAGGGAAAAGTCCAAAAATAAGGACCTTGCACATTTATGGAGTTATCTACAACACAAAATAATACCAAAGCAGGAGAAAATGACATTAGGATATAAAGTGATACCATCTTGATGCCATTTTTTTATAGTACTTGGACTTTTTTTGCTCAACATTGTGCCAAAACTTGTGATGGCCACATTTTAGCTCTATCTTTGGATGAAAGCTCCATTACATTCTCTTTTTCATCAATATTTACTGATTTATTTGTATAAACAAATTATGGCCAAATCTTCAAAAAATTGGTGAGATTGATCTTTAAAGAGTTTGGATTATTTGAGGCCCCGCCCCTTCAACTAGCCTAAAACTTTTGATTGGTTGACACAAGATTGTATCATCAATTTTCATTCAACTTCGATTATTTGACTCTACTCATACTTGATTCTTACTTCTCAAATGTCCTAAAAAGTTTCCAATAACATTATTATTCATAAAAATAGTTGGAAATATTAATGATCAAATGAAAAATAGAAGAAAGTCGAGCATATATAAGCTAATGTTTAATTGATTAATTTGGGAGTAGGTTTAATAATAATATGGAGCCTAAATTATGATTTTTGCCCTTATTTCTATATAATATATGACATCAACTTGTTTCTTTCCAAATTAATGAGAAAATTATTTAAATACATTTTTTAGATATTTTTTAGTCGGTAGAATAATCCTTTATTGAGATACTCTAAGTAGGTGGTGAAATTTTGTAATTAGAGATAACACAACAATACCGATAATGCAATGGGTAGTCTTTTTTGTAATTAGGGTCCTAAATATTTTTGTGAATATTATTATAAATTCCCTGTAAGCTAAAATGTTTAGAACTAAAATTTCATAATAGTTAAAAGTGGATGATATAAAAAAATTGGAAAAATAGTAATAATAAATTGAGATACAAGAGAGAT
This sequence comes from Vitis riparia, assembly GCF_004353265.1. Classification (NCBI taxonomy): domain Eukaryota; kingdom Viridiplantae; phylum Streptophyta; class Magnoliopsida; order Vitales; family Vitaceae; genus Vitis; species Vitis riparia. Next base: position 35,908,824 of record NC_048448.1, read on the forward strand.
GGTAGTGATTCTGAAAATATTGCTCCAAGGCTTCTTTCTTCAATGCCCTTATTCATACTAGAAAATCACCCCAAATGGATGCTCATCGGGTAGATAGATCTTTGAATCATTTTCATAGACGATTATTCCACTATTAGAATTAAAGATTTTGTGGGTTTCTCCTATTGCTTTTTGAGGCACTCTATAAGCGATATGGTTTTGTTAAGACCTGTAAGATAGGTCATGTATTACCAATATGAAAATTAACATAAGTTTAATTAGGGTTAAAATTTGGGCAAAATGACCCACTTAGTTTAACCTTTGGTTAATCTTAGAAATTAATTAAATATTCAAGTTGAGTTTGAATTAAATTTTTTCAATTTGAATTCAATTTTGATTTAGTATGGTCAAGATTCAAATAATTCAAAACTAATTTTAACCTAATTTAATAATTTTATGATTTATATCATCTTATATAATAATATTAATCATTTATTTATTTTATTGTTAAATTTTAAATAAATATATAAATAATTATAATTATATCATATACTTTTAATTTTTTAGAATGATATATCATTTATTATTATTATTTTAAAATTTTATGATATTTACTATTTAAATCTTGATATAAATATATTAATTTTTTTTAATAGAGCATATAAAATTCGATTTATTCAATCCAATCAATCAAATCAAGTCAAATCAAATTTGATCAACTTGAATTCAATCCGAATTTAGAAAAATAAGATTAAATTAGATTTTAGTTGAATATCACAATTAGAGATCGAGTCATATTAGACTCAAATTAATTATTTCCTGATTCTGATTAGATTCTGATTAAGCCATCAATCCCTTTCAACCCGTCTAAATTGTTCGAGAAGTAGCACCAAGTTTAATTATGATGCCAGACAACTGTAAAGTTGGTGTCACCAAAATAATTGTTTGGAAGCATCACTTTGGTCCTTTGTGATGGTGATGCAAGCCCAAATATCCAAAATGCCGTGTATTGCCCATACTCCACAAGCCACCTCTTCACCGCCAAAATCTCTATCAGTGACAACTGTAGTCTCTCCCAAAGACACATGTCCTAAACACTAAGCGACACCCAGATGTTTTGACCATCTTTTATGGCATCATCACATGAAAGTGCTCTCATGAGGCCACGACCCTCACCTACATGCAAAGCCACGTATTTGTATATCATTTTCTCAAATCAGTGTGTCACGGTCTCATTGCAGAGGAATAAAGTTTCATGAAATTCCTAAAAGTTACCTTAAAAAAATGGAAGAATAATCAGTGGAAAACTACCCTCCACAGGCTATATACATGGCCACCACCTTTGTCCTACAAGTAACCATTGGTTGAGCTGGTTTTTCATCTGTTCTCTGGAGTTTCCTGAAGTCCCCATTTCCCTTTTCCCAATTCTTATTTTCCATTTTCTGTTTTCCTACTTTCTTTACTACAATGAAGTGGTCTCCTCAAGATGCCATGAAGGCTTACTTGCACACTCTTCAACTGGTAATTCTCATCTTTATTTTCTTGGAAGTTTTCTATATTCTGTTTGGCGGCTGTGAGAGTAAATCTAAGTTCTTCTGTTTGGTTATTTAGAAAATGAAACTAAACATTTTCTGTTTGGCTGTTGGCTAAATTATATTATACAATTGATAGGAATCAAATGGGATGTAGACATAAGTTTCTTCGTGTAATTAGTTCATTTTCTTTTCCATTTTCCTGCACTTTCTAAGTAAAAACACTCCCTAGGGTTCTCACTATCTTTTATTTTTGTTTTTTCAGTGTAAAACCCACTTCAATGATCAAGATTGCACTCTTGGAACCAGAAATCTCATTCAACCCCAATGCATGGAGTTCATATCAGCTTTGGCAGCAGGAAATCAAGCTAAATTAATGGTGCAAATCACCTCAGACCAAGGCATCACCCCATTAACAATTGCACTTGCAGTGGCTGCAAAGCACACCAAAGCTCGATTCATCTGCATTCTTCATCAACTTCAAGATATAGAGGATTGCAAAGCTCAACTTTCTTGCTATAATCTCGAAGACGTGGTTGAGCTTGTACATGGAGATCCTTGTGAGGTGATCATGGGGTTCAAGAACATTGATTTTGCTGTAATTGACTGTAAACTTGAAGATTACTTGAGATTGTTTAAGATTATTGATGTGAACCCAAGAGGGTCTGTAGTAGTAGCGAGCAATCTTGAGAGAAGAAGAAATGGAGCTAGTTTTGGTGAAGTTGTTAAAGGGAGGAAAGGAGTTGAATATGTGACTCGATCTATAGGAGAAGGAATGGAGTTGACAAGAATTAGATTATGTTGTAAGCCTCAGAAAAAGAGGTACAAGAGATTCCATGTAACTTTTGAGAGTTGAAGCATTTATAGTATCAATCTTTTCTTATAGAAGTAATAAAAAGTTTTAGATTCTTGCCTTCTTATACAACTTGTTGGATAGGCAAGTTTTTTTATTTTGCATATGTATCCATTGTGTCATTGTAAAAGCTTAACAGAAGGGCTTTTTAGATTGAAAATTGTTCCTGCCTTAATATTGAGATGGTAAGAAAAGAATCACAGCATAAGTATGGTGTCCAAAATAATAATTGAATATATATGATGTTAATGAGATAATAGGTCCAAAAGAGGATTATTGAGTGTGTACACTAAACTCTATTGATGTTAATTTCTTCATAGAAGAATATTCTCAATCAGAGGAGATCAGTTATGCAAATGAAAAATGTTCTTTATTAGAGGTGGTCATGTAAATGAAGGAAGATTCAAATTTGAATAAGAAATGAGAGAGGGTTAGAAGATTCAAAGGTAATGTAGCCTTAGAAGGTTATCAAACGGATCAACCTAGAAGTGGTGTTTGGAAGGGGAGAGGTGAGCTTAATAAAGGAAAACCTTTTCTCATCATTGTTGATCTTTGGGCTTATTTATAGGAGTTATTTTTGAAGTTAAATATGTTAGATTGTGAAGCTTGAATTAGTCTTATTGAGCTTTGCAAGGGATGTTGCGGGTCTAGCTATTTTATTTGATAAATGATGAGTTTACCCCCATCGAATATTAAACCCTTCTATGACTGAGGGTTTTGTTTTTAGAGGGAGTATAATTACAATTGAGAGAAGAGTGAGAGTCTTCACCATTATAACCTTTTTCTTTCATTTGGTTAGTGGATTTTTGAGTGTTGGTGCACTCTATAAACATAAGGATCACAATGATTACCAAACCACATTAAAAATCTTACCTTTAATTTATTTCTACTTGTGTGAATGTGTGAGTTAGGTTAACAAGATGAAAGTAAACTAGACAAATCATGCACTAATAAAATATGCTACTAGATCTTTTAGTTTGATATTGCACAATATATATATATATATATATATATATATATAGATGAGGGTTATTTGGATACATGGGTCAAAATAACTATCAAATTGTAAAAATAATCTCTTTTAATTTTGTTAATGATCATTTTTTAACTCTTTTACCCCCTCTTTGTTTTGTTTGCCTCTAAAAACATCACCTTCTCACTTCTTTATAATGCATTTATCTCTTTAGTTTACTTTTTTTTTTCACTAAGCTTAATTTTTCATTAAGGTTATGACTTGAATTACACTAGAGTTAAGTTTGGTTTATAAAAAAACCTAAGGTTAAGTTTTCAATTATAATGGTAATATGAACCACACTATGGCTAAGTTTTCATTTTATCTATAAATAATTTAATTATAGTGACTTAAATTGTACCGTCTTTAAATTTCATTTAAAAAGAGCTTAACTAAGGTTAAATTTCCATTTTATTTATAAATCGTATTAGAATGTTCATCTAGACTTAAATGATGGATTGTAGGATTGGGTGAGAACAAAGTTGGATTAGAGATATAACTAGCAACAACTTTCTATTTGATCTCATCTTTCAAAATTGCACCAAAACACACACACAACTACAAAAAAACTCCAATCAAAATCACAAAAAAAAAGGCAAAAAACTTCAATAATAAACAGTTTTAAAAATTCTAACCAAAAAACAACCATAAAAAACCCTAACAAAAAACAATGTAAAAAAATTATAACAAGAAACAACTATAAGAAGCCCCAAAAAAACCATCGTAAGGACGTCTAACAAAGAATAAAGAGAAAGATGAGAGAGTTGCGGCTGATATTTGTTCATCGATCTTTGTAATGAGTTTGAACTTCACTAGAAAAAGGGAGAGAGTCTAAACCCAAAGAAAGAGAAAGAGTTGGGTATGAGCAATGAGAGAAATGAATTAGGAATGAGAGAGGAATGTTATTTTGAGGAAATAAAGAAGGCAAAAACATCTAAAATAGGTCCTTTTTTTTCTTTTTTTTTGAAAAATAAGTATGAGGGGTTATTCTTCCAATTTCAAAAGTGTTTTAGCTCTTTTAACCAAATATCTTTAAAATCAATAAATGAATATAAAGAAGGGTTATTTGATTAAAATGGATGAAATAATCTTAAACTTGTAAATCTAACATTGCACATTTTTCCACCTAAAAAATGACTCATTTTTTACAAAAATACTTTTTCTTGTAAAAGTAACTTTCTCTTTTAAAATTTCCTTGAAAATTTTCGAAAAGTTGGAGGACATTTATAATAAAAATTAGTTACTTTTCAAATTTAACCATGGAAGGAGTTAAATTTACAAATTTGAAATTATTTCGTTCCTTTTAATTAAATAATTCTATAAAGAAATGATCAACTATCACTCACCTAGTCACCTTTGCATACTAAGGAAAATCTCTCCATTTACGCTATGAAGTGGATGCATGAATAGGCTGGGTAGGAGAATTTTCCTCAACATACATCGACCATAATTGGACATTTACCCTCACAAGTATGTATTAAGGACAACAACTTAAGAGGTCAAGTACATGCACTTGATTACTTCGAAACCTTGAGTAAAGTTACAAAGAAGCCCTTTTTTTTTTTTTTTTTCCATATTTTCATTTCTTATCATTCATCCCTTCTCTATATGCCATTGTATGAACAATTTCCAAATCTTGGGCTTAGCAAGTGAAAATGCAATGCTGTAGAAGTTACTTGGAATGACATCTAGGTATCTCTATCAATTAATTGTATGATGTATTGAAAAGTTAAACTTCGATTTTAAAAATTTAGAATTACATGTACGTCTTAAAAGTCAAACAAAATATTTTACTTTGAGTTATTGCTTTAATTTCCATATTCGAGTAATCAAGTCCCGAAAGGTTTCTATATTTTGTTAGGAATTTCTATTTAGTTAAGAAGTGATCATGTAATATTTGAATAACAAAGTGGTAGAAGACAATAAATTTTTTAGTTCTCCCCAATTTTTATCTTTCTTTTTTTTAGGTAATTGTTTGTGTTCCTCTTTTGGTCTTATTACTCTAACAAATTGGTATTAAAACTTTTGCATACACAAGAAGTGGTATCAAAGCCTTGATTGAAGATGTTTGGAAGGTCCTTAATTAAAGATGTTTGAACAAACTTTGTGTTGTAGAATGTGGCTCATATTTGAGCGAAAAGACATATGGAGAAAAAGGGGCAAAATGCTAGAGTGAAGTGATGACATTTGCCATTCAGGCTTGCACTTCTTTTGTTGTGGGTTGAACGATAGGTTGGGAGGTGTGAGGGACAACGCCCCCCGCGGTATGATTCAGGACTATATTTGGAATTTCATTCATAAGGGTTAGTATAAATACCATTTTATGTAACCCTAATTTTAATATAGTGAATATCCTCTTTCCATGTTCCCGTGGATGTAGGCAATTAGCCAAACCACGTGTTCTTCTTTCTCGTTTTTCTATTTTTTGCCATTAATTGTTGCACAGATTTCAACACTTTGTTTGAAGATTTTCAGAAGAGAAAAGAAGAACATAACATAAAAGAGGATTGTAAAATGAAATTTTTGTTAAGGTGAAGTTGAATATTCTCTCATAAGAATATAATACGAAAAATAAGAGGATCGATCGTAATGCATGACAAGACTGTGGTACACAAAGAAAAAAAAACCATGACACATGAGGAGAGTGAGATGCTTAAGAAAATTGTATATCATGGCAAGATGAAATATTGACTTAATAAAATTTGATTCAAGGTGGAGACTATTAGGAAGTGTCTCAAATTCCTAATAATTATAATATATTTAAGGAATATTATATATAATATTTTCTAAGTTTATAAGCGATTGTAATTAGATTTCTTGTAAAATAAGAAAAACTAGAAGGAATACCTCTAAATATTTTAGTGACTATATAGAGAAAAAGTTATAAGAGATACATGAGCTTATGAAGACTATGCATGGTGTATAGAAATACAAGGGGGAGTGAGTGATACCTGGTGGAGTAAGAGGAAGTAGGGTTCACATTATAATTGTGAGGAAAAGTGGAGACACCCGATTAAGTAAAAATGCTTGAGGTTCAAATTGGACATACCTTTGTGAGGACATATAAAATGTTTCGAAAACTTATAAGTATATGTATTTCTATCATCTATAATATTCTCTATTATATAATAGAATATTATCTCTCATATATATAAAGGTAGACATAATTGGTTGAATTATAGTAAAACCTCTTTGGGTATGGTTTGTGTTATTTTGCATTAATCTGTAGATTAAACCTTTGCTTGAAACCTCTTTGGGCACAAGAGATTTCACATACACAACATGATAGTAAAAAATATCCGATCACATCCCCAAAGACTGATACCGTAACTACGACAGGATAGTTAGCCACACCTCCATAAAGAAGCTAACCAAAGAAAATCAGATTAGACCACCTAACTTTTTCTGAGGAGGACAAGTGTTTCCATGAATCACACTAGCCCGGTAGGTGATGCTGACCTCGTTAAATGCCATCTTTCTTCACGTGCCTCCTACCGGCTTCTCCATCAAACAGCCAATTAAACATCAACACACACGTCCTAGAAACCGTGGGCCACTCAAAATTTTTAGTGGCATCAGTCACATGAAAGCGTTCTCACGTGATCACCACTTGCACCAACAAGAAAATCAGATCTTTCTGGATCTTCTCCTAAGCCATTTTTCATGACATCGTTGGGTTAAATTGGGCTCTCTTGAAATCCCTAAACCTAAAACCAATCTTCCAAATGCTATAAATATGGCTTCGACTTCGTCCCAATACCATAAGTTAGACTTGGTTTCTCGTCTATTTTGTACAGTTTCTTTGATACCCATTTCCTTTTGTACAATGAAGTGGTCTCCTCAAGATGCAATGAAAGCTTACCTGCATACTCTTCAACTGGTAAATTCTCAAATCCCCATTTTCTTTCTATATGGTTTTTTCTTTTAGCCGTTCATAATTTTAGCATATAGTGTATTGCTAATTGATCCATGACCAACCCTCTTAAGATTGCAGACCAACCTGATCTATGATCAACCCTTTCATTCTTACCGCTTTTGATAGCAAATTCAGAGGTTTCTTACCAAGAATTTTTTCTTTTTTTCTTTTTTGGCAGTCTAAGATCCAGTACGGTCAAGATTGCACTCTTGGCACAACAAAACTCATTCAACCTCAATGCATGGAGTTCTTATCAGCTTTGGCAGCAGGAAATCAAGCTAAAGTAATGGTACAAGTTCTCTCAAATGAAGGAGTGAATCCATTAACAATTGCACTAGCTGTGGCTGCAAAGCATTGCAGAGGTCGGTTCATTTGTTTTCTTGATCAACAACAAGATATAGAAGACTGTACAGCTCAGCTTTCTTGCTATGATCTCGAAGATGTGGTTGAGTTTATGCATGGAAATCCTTGTGAGGTGATCATACAGTTAAAGAACATTGATTTTGCTGTTATTGACTGTAAATTTAAAGATCACTTGAGATTATTGATGTGAATCCAAGAGGGTCTATAGCAGTGGTGACCAATCTTGTGAGGAAAGGAAATGGAGCTGGTTTTGGTGAAGTTGTTAGAGAGAAGAGAGGAGTTGAATGTGTGACTCTATCAATAGGAGAAGGAATGGAACTGACAAGGATTGGAGTGACTTGTAACCATGAGAATAAGAGATTTTATGTAACTTCTGAAAATTGAAATTAACTTTTATAGATCTTTGCATTCATTACTTATTAGATGATTAAGGAAGTAGTTGAGTTATATTAAGGTTCCCCATCATAAAAGCTCAAACAAATGAAAGCTTATTTATGGCTTGACACAAAGATGAAGAACAATGGGGTAGAAGATAAAGAATTGCACAACTCTAAAGAAAATGGTATAGAATAATAAGTGATGGGACAAGGATAATTAAGTGATATCAACTAAACCCACTTTCTTTTGACAGTATGTATGCCTCTAACTATTAAAATTAAGTTATTAGATTAAGATTTATTCAAAGTGAATTTGTTTTGAGAAGAGTAGGCTAGATTTATATGTGAAGGTAAGATGTGCAAATAAGAGTGGAGGGTTAGATAAAATGAGAGACGAGAGTTGAGAATAATGGCAATTGCCATTTTAGAATCTCAGGTGGATAGTTCATAGATGGGATTTTTCAGCAAAGTGAATTGGGAAAAAATTCATTCATGATGATCCTTCAGCCTATATATTTGTAAGGTTTTTGAGGGAAGATTCAATTGAACTAACAAATCATGAATCAATAAAATGGAAACACATGAATGTCGGTCGGTAAGATGTTCACGTATTCCACCGGCTGATCATTTAGAGGAAATTTAATTGACAACATCGAGATTCTTTTTACGTTTTCCCTTTTTTTTTTCTCATATATTTGATGATGGGCTAAACAATACCGACTAATAGAATGCAGAAGTGTATTTCAACTAGGGCATGAAACATCTGACTGGCATGCCATAAGGTATCTTCAAGAAAATGTAAGAATGAGAGGATTTTTAAGCTGAGCCCTCTCATGGAGGGATGACAACCATGGGAGACACCATTTTGATATGGTAAAAAGGGGTTAGCAAATTAAGCCAAAACCGTGAAGTGATGACTGTCTATCGCCCAGATTAAGATGTTTAAGGTTGCCCCCCTGTCATGGCCGGTGACTTATTATAGTACTCTTGAAAGAGACATTCATACTAAACCAGAACAAGTGTTTGCATGCATGGACAATCGTATTACACGTACTTAAAAATCTATCCACACATTCTATGTACACATGTTCTCTAAACTAAGAGCCACAAAAAATTTCTCTTGCTTTTTAGCGCAATCAGTCACATGAAAGTGCTTTAATGGAGCCACGACTCTCACCAACATGCAAATCAGATACTCCTAAGAGCTTTTCCAAAAGGCATTTGTTACGATCTTGTTGTCATGAATTCCTAAAAACTGATACCTTAAAAATCAGAAAGATACAGATGGGAGGCATCTTCTAAGTGGTATACATATTATCGTTTCTTTATGTACATAGATAGTGTATCACCTGTTTGTGTAATTTCATTTGGAGGTCAAAAACTCTTGTACCACTTGTTGTATGAGCCAAAGTTTCAATATCATGAGATAGTGTAAAACAAAAAATTATGCGGGACACAAGGTTTTAACTTAATGTTGTTTGGCCAATTGTGTTAATATTTGTGTATGAGAGAAAATCATTGCATTATACCACAGAATTTTATGTAGGACAAAAAAAAATTGGTATGAGTATTGACCCCTCATCCCATGTTCCCTTGTTCCTTATATCTACACTCTGGACTGGAGCCTTAGTTCTACCATATGTCACCCATTGTTCCTCAAGTTTTTATCGATCATGAATAGTCAATAACAACACAATATATATTCCTTAAATCTTTATTTATATTTTAAATTTGATACTTGACCTGTGATATTGATTTAAGGGAAATTTGGCATGATGGAAGCAAGTCATGGTGATACATTGTTGAATTAATATGGCTCTTGTGCCATAAAAAATTTAGCTCTTGATGTACAATTACCTAATTCAAACAATTAATGTAACTACTTATATACAATAATTAAATACAAATTTTTTAATTATATAGATACATTTCAACTAACATTTCTAATTCCTTTAATAAAAGAATAAATATTAGTGCAATGACTATTAAGATAAAACATAATGAACAACAACCTAGCTTAACCTTCTAATAAATTCATTAATTGATGTAATCTTCATGGTTTTCAACGTTGACTCCTTTAATATAATAATTTGTCTTCTTTTTGCAAACTAGTTTCCTTTGCAACTTGTAAGTAAACATAAAAAATAAAATAAAATAAAATCTCAAAATCATACGTGCAATAACCAACAAGTATAATTGAAATTATAACCTATACAAATTTGAGGGAAAAAAAAAATTAAAACTAATATAAAATTAAACATAGAAGAATTTGAGAAAAACAAGCATGAGTTAGCGAAAAATAATCGAAACTTATTACTTGAGGATAAGATATCTTTCACTAATTGAGTAGAAAAACTTTGTAATGTACACAATGCTTCATCGGTAAAAATAAGAAAATTCCTTAACAGTAACATATTTCCAAATACAACATTCAAAAAATTTTAAAAAATAAAAAAACAAATTATGGTGCTTAATCATTAAAGGCGAATAATTTCACAATTATTTAAAGTACCGGAAAGAAATTTGCCAAGATCAAATTAAAGAAAAACAAAATTGTAGTAAACATCTAAACACTTAAAGAACATATCAAATTATTTTTAATTAATGTTAACACAGTTGCTTTCTTAATTTTTTATTTTTATTTTTAAGGAAAATATTTAAATTTTTTCATAATATTTTCTTTCTTATTTTTTTCTAGCTTATTTTCTTTGAGGATAATGATTTTCCTAAATAGTTTTTTTATTAAAAAAAAATAATGATGAAGTGAATGGTGATCACCATTTATTATTATTATTTATTAATTAGAAGATATTTTTAGATTAAATTAAATTATGTTTAATCATAAATCTACATATAATTCATTTATTAGTTACAATAAAATTAATTATTATTATTTTTTTTATAAAAAAAATAGTAATAAACATGATAGATTTATGGCAAGTATATTGATTTTTTAAAATTAGAAATTAAACTTTTTTTAAAAAATAAATTTTTTATTATTAAAACAAAAATAGAATTACAAATAAAAACTTTATTTAATTAATTTTATTCATATAATTAAAATTTTGAAGTTAAGAAAAAGTATTGAATAAGGTTTGATATTAATTTTTTCTACGTAACTCCAAAAAGTTTTTTTCAAATATTTATATTTACTTTTGAGATAAATAATGATTAAAAAATAGTTATTACATTGACGTAGATTAAAATATGACAATATTTTTTAATAATTTTAATGCAAAATTATATTATTACATAAAAATTTAATCACTTTACTTAAATAATATATTTTTATTTACATGAGGCATTGTGTATGATATTTAACTTTTCAAAGATGTCATACTAAATATGTAAAAATGAATTATTTTTAGGTTTTAATTATTTCCATTATCAAATGATCAAATTACATAATTAAACCTTAATTAAAATCAAATACTTTTTACTTCTATTGATTCAACACTTATAATTCAATACTAAAGGTAATAAAAGATTATTGAAAATCATAAATAAATAAATAAACCATCCATCTTATTATTTTTACTTGAGTTTTTTTGACTTGATAAAGAATTTCCAAACTTTTATTTTATTACTCTTTTTATAAACAAAGAATAAAATAAAGTAATGATACATGTCAAATATTAAACAAAAATTTAAAATATAACTAATAATAATATTTATGTTCTTTTCTAAGAATTAAGAAAAATACAAATGTAGCCAAATGAGACCTTACCAACTACTTGGTTTTGGCAAAGGCCCGTCTTTGGGACTTGTTACTTTACAACAAAGCCCACTCCCACCCTAGCCATTCTGTGTGCTCATTTATGGGCTAGATGCCATGATGCTTGTATCTTTTATAAGGATAGTTTTTATAGACGTCCTTAAAATATTATACGTATTTTATTTAACAAAATTTAAAATATTAATATGAGTTAATTTGATAATATCAAAAATATAAAATAATATTATTGATTTTTAATTTATTCATATATATTTAAATTTTTTTATAATTATTTTTAATTTTAATAATATATAAATCGATTGCGGTTCAATCATGGGTCCAACCAGTAACTTTTTCGGTTCGATGATTCATCCTATTATGGAAACATTGAGAAAAATTATGAGGTACCAGATCTTCCAGAAAACACTGTGGGCTCTAAACCACATTTCTGCATTCAATCAGTTTCTACTGAAACCTACCTTGGTGACCCATAAACATTAGCCCTTGAATCAACCCAATAAATTCCATAAATCTTCACCACTTGGTTTTTATTTAATTTTTATAGGATCTCTTTAATTTGAATCTCACAATTATCTTTATATATCAACAAATGTTCTGTGCTAAGGATCATCTCACAAATCTATAGCAGTGATTGTTCTGGTTGCTTCAACCTCAGCCTCACCTGAAAGGTACATGCCTTCACAGAGAAATTCCCACCTTGCTTAGATGTATATGAAGTTTCTTTCATTAGCTAATTGTTTTGGTTTGAATTCTTTTTGTTGGATCCTCTGGCCTGATTTTCCTTCTTGGAATCCTCTCTCTTTTTCCCTTGATTTGAATTTCCTATGTTCCTTTCACGTTGGCCTTGATTTGAAATTTCCGATGACCAAGAAGGGGATCCAGTCCAGAGTCTTTCGTGAAAAAGGACCTAGATTCATATTTCCAATAGTCTAGCTGTTTCAATGTTATAGTCAAGGGAAAACTCCCTTGGTGAAAATTAGTTGATTTTTGGGTTAATGTTGGTGGACAGATTCTTGAAGAGAATCAATCTCGACAATGGGTAAGGGGGAAAAAGGAAGAAAAGAAGGAGAGAGAGAGAAATGCATGTTGAAGAATGGAGGCCTATTATTAGAGAAGCGAGTTTCCTATTTTGGTGGGAGGTATTCCAATCCGATTCGTAACTTCTCTAGCCAAGAAATTCAAAGAGCGACAGACAATTTCAATGGAAATTTGATCTTCAATCATGATGTGAATAACTATTTCAAATGGTACAAAGGTTCTTTGGAAGGTCGAGTCATTTGTATTAGGACAAATTTTCCTAGGGGTTGTCCAGAAAGTCTTGAAAGTGTTACAAATTAAATTGCTGTTGCAACACAAATGAGCAGCCACAAGAATGTCTTGAAGCTACTAGGATGTTGCATAGAGACCCGAATGCCTATTCTGGTTTATGAATTCCCGTCTTGTGAACCCTTTGGAAAGAAAATATTTGATTGGAATGAGCCTTTGCCATGGAAGATTAGACTTAAGATTGCATACGAGATTGCTAGTGTAATTGCATATCTTCATACTGCATTCCCTAGGCCCATCATTCATAGGGATATAAAACCTTCACATTTCTTTTTGGACAATGGTTCTAACCCCAAACTATCCTATTTCGGACTTTCTATTACCCTTCCAGAAGTTGAAACGCATGTGAAAGATGATCCATGTGGGACTTGCGGGTACATGGCGCCTGAGGCTTTTCCTTCAGGCATGTACTCAGAGAAGAATGATGTTTTTAGTTTTGGTACACTTATCTTGGAACTTTTAACTAGGCGAAGGGCTTCCTTTATTGCGCGTATGGAGGGAGTTACTATGCGGGAATATGTTGAAGATCACATAGAAAATTATGGCATTCATGACATCTTGGATCCAATTATTCTAGTAGAGGGAGGGGGAGTCCTTGAGCAGCAGCAATTCCAAGCAGTATACCAACTTGCTCTCAAATGCACTGAGGAATTTGCAGAAGATAGGCCAACTATAGTGGATGCTGCAAAAGAAATTAGACGAATTCAGCGGTTTGTCAAATAAACTTTCTTCTGCGACAAAGTATATAATGATTCATGATAGGTGATTAAACATTTGTTAGTTTAAAACTTTGCTTATTTTAGATCAAAAAATGCAAAATCCTATGTGATAATTTCCTTTAGGGTGTGTTAATTTGGAGTGTTGGAACCTAATTTTTTTTTATATGCAAAATGAAAAATCCTATTTAAATAAATAATATTTTTTTTGCAACCCCCAAGCAAAATCCTATGTGATAATTGCTTAGTTTAGATCAACAATGTTCATTTCTTGATCTAACACAAAATTCTTTACTTAGGGGTTGCATATGATAGGAAAGTTATTTAAATATTAGATTCCAACACAAAATTATTTACTTAGGGTTGCAAACTTGTATATAAAATAAATTACACACTCTCTCATGTTAAGAAATGTTCCAAGGTGAGAGCAAAATAAGTACTAAAATGTATGCTTCCCCCCTATTTGACTCATAACATAATTAAGCAATTTAAGAAACATATCAATAATAATTTAAATAAAATTTTGGCCTACAAAATCAATAGCCTTGAATTTATGCAAGGACATTCACCTTTCCTTCAATCTATATACACATTCCAATTTTGCCTAGTAAATTACTTACCTCTGACTTCTAAAATGGGAATTAATCCTAAAATATTTTTAAAAGGGAAAAATATATGAAGTTTTAACTTTTAAAAAGACCTAAGAGTACAAGATCTCAAAATTCCTTAAAGCTACGTTTGGTTAACGAGATAGAATATGATAAGATATATATATCATATGATATAATATCATCTCTCTTATTCTATCTCATGTAATATCCAACTAACAAAACATGGTCTAAGTCTATGTTTGGTTCTTGAAAAGTATTAAGAAAATAAAAAAAAATATTAATCACAATAATTTTTTTATATTTGGTTTCACTATGAAAAATATGAAAGAAAATTCAAATCTAATTAAAATTAGTTAAAAATCTATATATATCATGCTAAGAATAATAAATACCAAAGAAAAATAAATATAATCAAAATTAATTCTAAACTTATGTATTTTTAAATTACTTAATTTTTATATAGATGGATCAAAATAAATGAAATGAGTTTGAAGTAAGATATAAAAATAATTTATTAACTTTAAATCTACTTTTTTTTTTTTTTTTTTTAATTTCCTTCCAAGCTGTCATTCCGAGGTCAAGATTTGTAGACCAAAAGGAAAGGTGCAGAGTTGATAATAGAAAGGCTTATTTAAAAAACCACAAGATATCAAAATTTTAGGAGAAATGGTATAGTTTTGGGGAATCAAACAGAACCTAAATCCCTTTTTATTTTCCTTCACTTTTTTTCTCTCTACTTTTCTTATCTATTTTCTTTCTATCAGATTTACTAAGAACCAAACCTAGCTTAAAATTTGGGTATAATCAAGAATAAAAATTAAAATAAAGTATGAGAAAAAAAAATGACTTCATCATATCTCATAACATGTTGAACCCCATATTCTTCCAAACATGTAACCATATTTAGTAAATATTTGAACCTGCAGTAAATAAAAAAGAGAGAAGACGTACCTTGGTGCATGGAGAGAGAAGAAACCGTGTTGAGTTGGAAACTAAGCATGTCTTAGGTCCTTTCTGGTGTCATCATGCTGCTTCTTTTGACATTGAAACTAGTATTTTCTATCGACGGCTGATGCAAATGGTCAATATATAGGTTGTGATTCTGATTCTGTTGATGATGATCTCGAGCCCATATATATAGGATGTATCCCACAACATTTCAATTTAAAGGCATTCTTCTTGCCACAGTCAAAAGAGCGCTTGACTGATTTATTAAAGTGAGCCTTAAAGTAGTTCCACCGACTGGATCGATATTTCTTTGAAATGGCAATCAGAGGGAAATAGCTCACCCACAGTGCAGGATCTGATGTGCTGCCATTGTCGTAGCATGAGAGCTGGCAGGGTTCATTCAGCTTTAGTGAACCATAGTTGCGGTAGGTTTTACAATGGGCTCGTAACCGTATACTACCTACTGGTTCAGAGTGATCACCATGGGATATCATGCTCAATTCACATTGTGGAAAACCATGATTTTTATGGTCGTATTCATCATCATCATCATCAAGGGGAACGTGATGGAAAAATAAAGCAAATCCCAAGTAGCTGTCTTCTTCATACCAATTCTTTGGGATCTCTATTGTTATTTCACACCCCATACTCTCTTATGACTAATCCACTCCGGTATTCCACTACGTCCTGGAATAAAAACTTTAGCTCCACTGCAGGGCTTCTGGTCTGGGTAGTGTCTTTTGCATCTAAAATCCTGAATAAAAGTATCATGCATGTAAATCTCATGCCTTTATCTAAAAATAAAAAATAAAAAATAAGGGTTGGGTGATATGTAGAATTCATACCTGAATTCGTGATTGAGGGCGTTGAGGAGAGAAGACCAGAGTAAATGTGTTGGGCTTGATAAAGTTTCAAGCCGTGGACAACCGTGTGCCCCTATCATTGTTAGACTTGATGGAGGCTCTGGAATTTCTTCAAGCTTCGGGCAATGATTCATGAAAAGGTTTCTTAGCTTAGAAAGTTGAATGATGCCAATAGGTATGCAACAAATATTATTTTGGCTCACATCTAAAAATTCCAGTGAAGATAGGCACCATAAATCACTGGGGATTGCTCCTTTCTCCAAATTGCAACCACCTAGGTCTAGTTCTTTTAAGCAACATCCCAAGCTTCTCAAACTGCCGGGCAATTTTTGGAGCTTTGAGCAATTACAAACAAATAGAGTACAAAGACATCTCAAATTACCAATGTTGTTTGGAAGAGTCTCAAGGTTCTCACAGTTGCTCAGTTCCAACCAATGAAGACTTTTTAGACGATCAGTTGGTGATGACAGCTCTATTATTACCATTTCGATCGTGTAAATGAAGGTATTGTAAATGTTTCATATCCTCCATGATCTCCACCAAAGCCTCTAGATTTGAACATCCGTTGAGAAAGAGGTGGTTGAGGGATTTCAACCCACAAATGCTGCTTGGAAGGCTCCTCAAGTTTTTGCACTTTTCCAAATATAATCTTTGAAGTGTGGTGAGATGACCTATATGTTGTAGTGGCAACGAAAGCTTTGATGCCAACAATATTAGTTCAAGAACACAAAGATAAAACAATCACACATACGGTACACCAGGTTTTAACGTGGTTCGGCCAACCATGCCTACGTCCATGGATGAGAGATAATGATTCCACTATACAATAGAGAATATTACAGAGGACAGAACCAGATACAACTATTGGGTTCCCGAAACATCCCATGTTTCCTCACTCCTTGTATCCATACCTTACTACGAGCCATCTCGCTCCACCGGGTACCTCCCGTTCTTCCTCACATCTCTATCCACCTTGTATAGTCTCTACATGTCCATCTCCATCTCATAACTTTTTCCCCTTATGACCTAGAATATTTATAGAGATATTTCCAACAACCTTCCTTATTCTATAAGGAAGTCTAATATTACAATAATATATCAACCTAGAAATATTCTATATAATATTCTTTACAAAAAGGAATCTATACTAATTAGGAATTTGAGACACTTCCTAACAATCTCCACCTTGGACCAAATTCCATGAAGTTAATCTTCAATCTCTCCATGACACAAACCTTTTTGTATCATATCACCACGAAAGAGCAATAGACTTCACCTTCAATGAAAATTCCTTTTGTTTTCATCTTGTGTGCTTTGTGATCTTTTGCTCTTTCAGAAATCTTCAACCCAAGCTCTGATACCAGTTGTAGTGCCAACGAAAGCTTTGATGCCAACAATGTTAGTTCAAGAACACAAAGATAAAACAATCACACATATGGTACACAAGGTTTTAACGTGGTTCGGCCAACCATGCCTACGTCCACGGATGAGACACAATGATTCCACTATACAATAGAGAATATTACAGAGGACAGAACCATATACAACTATTGGGTTCCCGAAACATCCCATGTTTCCCCACTCCTTGTATCCATACCTTACTACAAGCCATCTCGCTCCACCGGGTACCTCCCGTTCTTCCTCACATCTCTATCCACCTTGTATAGTCTCTACATGCCCATTTCCATCTCATAGCTTTTTCCCCTCATGACCTAGAATATTTATAGAGATATTTCCAACAACCTTCCTTATTCTATAAGGAAGTCTAATATTACAATAATATATCAACCTAGAAATATTCTATATAATATTCATTACAAAAAGGAATCTATACAAATTAGGAATTTGGGACACTTCCTAACACTATATAGTAGGGTAATTCTTTAATAGCAGTTTTGTTTAGACAAAGATCACATAGACTTCCCATATTCCTTTGGATCTCAGGAAACTTCTCAAAATTTGAGCAACGACTAAGAACAAGAGTTTTAAGAGCCTCCAAGCACCCAATAGTGCTTGGGAGTTCCTTAATACTAGTGTTCTCTAAATAGAGCTTTTGAAGAGCCCTCAAGGACCCAATGCTGTTTGGGAGTTCCTTAATAGCAGTGTTTCTTAAATAAAGCTCCTCTAACCATTTCATATTCCCTTGGATTTCCGGAAATTTCTCAAATTCTGAACAATTTGAGAGATCAAGAGTTTCAAGAAGTTCCAAATATCCAATGCTACTAGGGAGTTCTTTAATACCACTCTCATGTAAATGAAGTTTCCTTAGATGTCCCAAATTTGCCAAGATATCTGGGAATTTATCAAACTTTGAACATTTTGAGAGATCAAGAATTTCAAGAGATTCCAAATATCCAATGCCTTTTGGTAGTTCTTTAATTCCAGTCCCATGTAAATGAAGTTCCCTTAAATATTTCATCTCAATGCCAATAGATGAATGAAATTTGTGAAAACTTGTACAACCTCCAAGATTCAGTCTCTCCAAATTTGGCATGCTTGAGAATTTTGGTATTGTGGTGAGCTGTTCTAAGTCACTTAGATCAATGAACTTCAATCTTCGAAGATACTATAACAAAAGGCATTTTTTAATAAATAAAAAAGTTCTATGAACTTGAAAATTAGTGTAAAGAGAAAAAAAATTAAATAATGTTTATACCTCATTCCCTTTCCAAAGTTTTTATATGTTGGTAGACTTCAAGTTGATAGCAACAAGGTTCTCTCCACGAAAATTCAAAGACACACACTCCAAACCTTCCCAATGAAGATATCTTAAATTTGGAGGAAATTCAAAGTCTTTAGGAAGAAGCATTTTATACTCATCACAGTCACTATAATAGAGTTTAAGCAACCTAAGTTTCATCATCTTGGCAAACGCTTCCTTCATCTTGGCAAACACTTCTATAGTGAACCATTTTGCTTTGATCTTGACAAGTCTAGAGATATGCTTTCGATAATTTTCATCCCCTTGAAAACAAAAATGAATAAGGGAAAAGTAAAGGTAAAAATCTTAACTAAAATTATATAGGCAAGCAACCGTTAAAAAATGCACCATAAATATTCAAATAACCAAGTTCATGCATTTAATTCTTACCTCTTGTCTTGAAAATGCATCATAAATATCATTTGGATCCCACAATCGACTCCATTTGCTTGGGTCTTTAGGACATTCTTCACGAACAATAGCCCAACCCATTTATTGTATCAAGTCATGCATTTGTATCATGTTATCTCAAACTATTATTAGACATCTATCACGGAGAACTCTTATGTCGTACATTGTAGATAAATTGTCACAAGCTAATATCTTCGACACAAAATCTCTGTCTTTCCCTTTGAAAAAACATGCAATGTCAAGGAAAACCTCCTTTTGAGAATCATCAAGCACATCAAGGCCTATTCTAAGCACATCATTAATTTTCTTGTCTGGTTTTTTTTTTTCAATTTATGTAATTTACTTTTCCATTCATCTATATTCATGCAATGAAGAGAAGAACCCAAAACTTTAAGGGCTAAAGGAAGGCCTTGAGCATAACACACCATGCACTTTGAAAGGTTTACATAATCTTCTTTAGGTATGTTTTCTACTTTAAAAGCATGCCATCTAAAGAGTTCAATAGCTTTTTCATAACATAGCACCTTAGGCTCATATAATTCGTCCACTCCATACCCATCTAGCAAACTTTTGTTTCTAGTAGTTATGATGATTCGACTTCCTAAACCAAACCATTTACGGTCTACAATCAATGATTTTACTTGGTCCAAATCATCTACATCATCAATAACAACTAGAACCTTTTTTAAGCCAAGTCTACCCTTTATCATATTGATTCCATCATTGATACTATTTAATTCTAATTTTTTCTCCACCAGAGTACCATGAAGAAGTTCTTACAGTAATTGAAGTCTATCATTGTGACATTTGGATCTACTTTTGACATCTTCAAGAAAACTACTACCATTAAATTGACATAGGATATCATTATAAACCATCTTGGCAATGGTAGTTTTGCCAATTCCTCCAATTTCGTAGATCCCAACCATGTGAATATCATCCAAATGAATGCATAGCAATGATTTTAGTTCATTTAAGCGAAAATTCATCCCAACTATTTGCTCCTCAATAGACAATCAATCTTTCAAGGCATTTGACTCATACCTACCAATTATAAAACACAATGAAACATGTGGTGAGTTATAATAAGTTGCAAAAGATAATAAATATGAAGTAAATTTCATATATTTAATTTTATCTATACAATTGAATCAAAGGCACATTGAATGTAATGTAAATAAATCAAACCATATTTATTAAATTTACATATCTAAGTAAAATTTCATTAATTTTGTATCGAGTATGCATGGTAATGGGAAAAAAATGGAAAAGAGAGATAGAGAGAGAGATAATATATGACTTGTGTTAACTTTGCTACTCAATTATTTGGAAGGTTGTTACTAAAGTTCACCCCTTTAGAACACTACAACCCTTTATTAATGTGTAAAATGGTCATTTTAAGAATTAATTATTTGAATTATAAAAAAGTGTATGTATTTTAAAATATTTTTAAATGGATGAAGATAAATATGATTTATAAAAATTTGCATTTTTTTTTAATTAGTAAATCAAAACTTACTTTTCCCTATAATAAATCTTGTTGGAAAGCATAAAGCACTACAAGAAATTCCATATTATGGTATAATATTTTTTTCATGAATAGTCTTTTATGGCAAAAAAGAAACTATTACAATATGTTTTTTTAATGGTAAAAAGGTTCTTTTAGGGATGAAATTTTTATTTATGGTAAAAAATCATGCTTAACCACATAATATATTTGAGATTAATTAATTGTCATAGTATTTTAGTATGAATATTGTATTCATAATTTAAAAAAATAAATAAATTTAATCATAATATCAATTTGTGATAAATGGTTTCTATAAAATCTTGTCACAAATTTTTATTTGTCACAACTAATTTTTACAGGATAATTTTAATTCATAATTTGTTATAGAATTTGATTTGGGATAGGCCACAAAAACATAATTCTTTGTAAGATTGTTTGTTTAGCAACAATACAATTGCCCATGTCATTGAGCGGGGTTTGGGATAAGAATTGATGTAGAAATTTAACATGGCCACTCTCTCCGTCGAGGTGTTTCTAGATTTTATCCATAAATATTCATGAGAAAAAAAAAAAATCATTGAGATTTCTTTCATAAAAACGTGTTTTTTAAGTAGTCCAATTACAAATTCTCTTTTTTAATAAGATTTGGGGCAAATTTGAAATAAAATTACTATTCAGGTAAGAAATGTGATCACTTGCAAAGAATACGATCATGCTAAAAATTCAATAATATTATGTAATATTTGTGAAGAAAAAAAAAGAAACTTGGTTCAGTCAATTTTTGGGTGAAAAATAAACTAAACCATTATAGTCAGTTTTATATTTGATGAAAACCAAACTGACCATATTTTGAGTGAAAAACTGAACCTAACTAAGCCTTTTGAGGTCGGTTTAGTTTAGTTTTCATGCATCAATTTTGACCCAACTTAATGATCTTTCTTAATCCTCGACCTAATTATAAATTTATGTTTATTTAAAATCCAATGCCTATTAATTTGAGTTTACATTAAGCTCATCTAATTTATTTTTAAAATTAATTGAAATGAACTTGGATTAGATGTTAAAAATATATTAAATACATTTAGAATTAATTTAACTATAATATAAAAATAATGAATTATTTTAATAGAATCTAATATTAAAAAAAAAAAAAAAGCCTTATCAAATATCAAACAATCATGTATAATTTTTAGAATATTGGTTTTGTTTGATTTTTATTGGTTATGAGACAAGAAAATTGAAAATCGAACTAACAAGATTGGTTTTATAAATTTTCAAACCAAACCAACTTTTTTTATTATTGAAAATCAAACCAATATGATCAATTTTGATTCATTTGGATCAGTTTATTGGTTTTTCGGTTTTACTTACACCCCTCCTCAATAGCACTCTAATTATCATACAATATATAGGAGCGGGACAAAAAAGAGAAACACCCAAAAAAGCAGCGAGTAACTAGTGTAATCGAACTACCTCACTGGTGGTAGATGTCATAGCATGATACTCATCTTTTGCGGAAGATCGAGAAACGATAGTCTATTTTTTTTGCTCTTCTAAGAAGTAAGAGAATCTTCCAAAAACATACAAAATCCAATGATGAACTTACGATTTTCGAAATCACTAGTCCAATTAGCATTAGAATATGCATGTAACTATAAAGAGAAAGTGGGTGAAAGTAAAAGAGTGAAATAGAATGTCTCCAAGATACCACAAAATATGAAGAACAACAACCTAATGAATTAAAGTAGGAACAACAAAAAATTGACTAATAATATAAACAACATAAGTGATTTTTGAATGTGTAATGGTGAGATAAACAAAACTATTAACAATAATACAATAAGAGGTTTGACAAAGGGTTACCATCAAAAGAAGAATATTGAACATCAATCTCAAGAGAAATATTAACGGTCTTAATATAAGTAAGGTGAGTGTGATAAAAATATCAATTATATACTTTGATTGCAAGAAAAGATAACCTTTAAAAGAAGAATCTACCTCAACATCCAAAAAGTATCATAATGAACCCAAATCCTTCATTTCAAAATAGAGAAGCCAAATTTGATTTTCATACTACTATCCCATCACCATTATCACCTATATTAATCATGTCATCAACATATAGAGAAAATAAAATATGACCAATAGTGGTGCACTATGGAAAGAGTCAAGATGACTAGGACTAAAGCAAAGAGAAGAAAGCACCATTTATGGAATATTGATCACCATTTGATTAGTTTTAAAAGAAGGTGCAGAGTCAACAAGATCAACTTAAGAATAGCCATTGTCAATTAAGAGGAGCCCACACGGTTTTTTGGGAGTGGCCAAAGACCTCTCGATTTTCCCCTTTAAGTATTTGAAATATAAAAATAAAATAAAAACTTCTAGGATACATCGGCTTGAGAGTAGCCATTGTCAATTAAGAGGAGCCCACACGTTTTGTGGAAGTGACAAACATGTTTAAGCAAAGTTTAAACTAATCAATGCTTAATCACTTATCATGAATCATTATATACTTAATTTGTTGCAAAAGAAAGTTTATATGACAAACCGCTGAATTCGTCTAATTTCTTTCGCAGCATCCACTATTGTTGGCCTATCTTCTGCAAATTCCTCAGTGCATTTGAGAGCAAGTTGGTATATTGCTTGGAATTGCTGCTGCTCAAGGATTCCCCCTCCCTCTACTAGAATAATCGGATCCAAGATGTCATTAATGCCATAATTTTCTATGTGATCTTCAACAAATTTCCGCATACTAACTCCCTCCATCTGCGCAATAAAGGAAGCCCTTCGCCTAGTTAGAAGTTCCAATATAAGTGTACCAAAACTAAAAACATCTGTCTTTTCTGTGTACATGCCTGAGGGAAAAGCCTCAGGTGCCATGTACCCGAAAGTCCCACAAGGATCATCTTTCACATGCGTTTCACCTTCTGGAAGGGCAATAGAAAGTCCGAAATTGGATAGTTTGGGGGTAGAACCATTGTCCAAAAAGAAATGCGGAGGTTTTATATCCCGATGAATGATGGGCCTAGGAAATGCAGTATGAAGATATGCAATTACACTAGCAATCTCGTATGCAATCTTTAGCCTACTCTTCCATGGGAAAGGCTCATTCCAATCAAATATTTTCTTTTCAAGGGGTTCACAAGATGAGAATTCATAAACCAGAATAGGTATTCGTGTCTCTAAACAACATCCTAGTAGCTTCAAGACATTCTTGTGGCTGCTCATTTGTGTTGCAACGGCAATTTCATTTATGACAGTTTGAACATGTGCTGGAAAACTAGGAAAAATTGTCCTAAAACAAATGACTCGACCTTCCAAAGAACCTTTGCGCCATTTGTAATAATAGCCCACATCATGATTGAAGATTAAATTTCCATTGAAATTCTCTGTTGCTTTTTGAATTTCTTGGATAGAGAAATTACGAATTGGATTGGAATACCTCCCACCAAAATAGGAAATTCGCTTCTCTAATAATAGGCCTCCATTCTTCAACATGCATTCCTCTCTCTCCTTTTTCCCCTTACCCATTCTCAATATTGATTCTCGTTCTTCTTATCTGTCCACAAACATTAACCCAATAATCAACTAACTGTCACCAAGGGAGTTTCCCCTTGAATATAACATTGAAACAGCTAGACTATTGGAAATATGAATTTTGGACTTTTTCCAGAAAGACTCTGGACTGACTCCCCTTCTTGATCATCAGAAATTTCCAAACTGAAAGGAACATAGGAAATTCAAATCAAGGGAAAAGGAGAGAGGATTCCTAGAAGAAGAAGGAAAATCAGGCAAGAGGATCCAACAAAAAGAAATCAAACCAAAACAATTAACTAATGAAAGAAACTTCGTACACATCTAAGCTAGTTGGGAATTTCTCTGTGAAGGCACATACCTTTCAGGTGAGGCTGAGGTTGAAGTGACCAGAACAAATCACTGCTATAGATTTGTGAGATGATCCTGAGCACAGAACATTTGTTGATGTATATAGATACCTGTGAGATTCAAATTAAAGAGATCCTATAAAAACTCAGTGGTCTAGATTTATGGAATTCGTTGGGTTGACTCAAGGGCTAATATTTATGGGTATGTTTCAGTAGAAACTGATTGAAGGCAGAAATGTGCTTCAGAGCCACAGTGTCTTCTAGAAGATCTGCCACCTCATAATTTTTCTCTTCTATATGGGTCTTTAAATATAGGGGTTTTCCGGCCAATAAAAAAATGACTACTCAAAAGGGGCTATCTATCCATATAGCTTTATTTCTTTCATTTCCTTTTATATAATCCCCCCCCCCCCCCCCCCCCCCCTTTTTTTTTGTTATATTGATTTTATCCATGTGTATGTATCCTTCATTTCTTAATATTTTTATTCCATAATTTAGACCAAAACTTTATATTAAGGGTTTGGTAAGACACAAAAGAGATAGTAAAGAATCTTCATTTAACTACATGAGAGTTTAGTAAACCAACTTAATAACTTAATTTAAATCATTGAGTAAATTAAGTATTTTTAGTAAAATAACCTAATATAATAATTTAAGTAAAAAACAACTTTAAATAACAAATGAAACCAATTAACTCATTCTTAAGTCCACATCTTCATTTTATCTTTTTATCCTTATTTACCCTAATTACCTCTAAGTAACTTAAAATAAATTTTAAGTTATTTTTTATCAAATAACTTTAATGCTTAAAATTAAAAATTAAGTAATAAGTTTTAAGTCAATAACTTAAATATAATTTAACTTAAAATCAACTTAAGTTATTAAGTAATAAGTATTAAGTTTTATCAAATATCCCCTTTATTAAAGAAAAAACTTATTTAAAGTAAGAAGATTTTTAGAAGGAAAAAAAAATAAATAGAAAAAAAAAAGTTTTGAAAATGGGAAATTTTTTTTTGGAATGAGCATTGCATAACCAAAGTAGTTGGTAAGGTCTCATTTGGCTCATTTATATTTTTATTATTTTTAAAAATAGAACAAAAATATCATTAGTTATTGTGGACCCCGCATTTCCGCTCATGCGCTTCCACTTGATGGCGAACTCGCTTTTTATTTTGAAAAATGATTCATTGCTTAAAAAAATGATTTGGAGTCGCCACTTATTTTTGTTTTATTTTTAAAGGATAAACAAAATAAGAAAGAAAACTCTAAGTGTGACTCCTTATCTGGGAAATGTAGTATGTGAAAAACTAGGTATGCGCTCGGGGGGTTGAGTTACTTATCGAGAAGGTACGATAAAGACCGTAGCACCCCTCTAAGTCCCTAAAAACAGGTCTCTACTAATAAATGAAGCAGATATGACAATTAACTAGTAGATCAAGAGATACCAAAAGGATATGACAATAGAAACCAAAATACATTGAGAATGATTGAAACGAGAGTGCAAGCATACCTTAGCAGCAAACGAAAACGCGCTATCATGAAATGGGGTTAGTGCACAATAATGAGCATAAAATGTGACTCACATGTTACTAAATCGGATACAAAATCACCAATGACACACCTAACACTTCACTCAAGTTCATTTTTATTTTAAATAAAACTTCTTTGATGTTGGGCCCCCCACCAAAGCCCATTTTATTTTTGCATGAATCAATTCCATAAATCCCATCGCTTGGAATTACGAAATTGAATTCTTGCTTATTTTAAAACATTTTAAAAAAATAATGGAAGTTATGAAATTTGCATGCCAAAAAGAAAAATGGCAACAAAATTTTATTAAAAATGAGAGGATTTTCGGAACCTAAACATTCTAAGGATGATGGAAAATGTGGAGTTGGGATTATTTAAAAACTAAGACCAGAAAATTTATTTGAAGAAAATGATTTGGAAAATTATTAGTTTTAAAAATAAAATAAAAAAATGAATTGGGAGATGGCGTATGGCCCAAAGGTTTTACCTGCGGCTCTCTTGAGAGATCTTACACCTTGTCCTCATTTAAGTCAATAGCGAAGGACTTAATAGTGAAGGTTGTCCAAATCTTCAAGGCAGTAATTTCCATGCTGAAGCTGAAATTGTTACCAAGCAAAACCTCTAGGGGGATTGGTGGCGCGTCTTAACATCACTTATTGTCTGCAATCCTGGCGGAGTCCATTGTTGAAATGATTATTCATTTGCTCTTGCCATTCTTGATTCATCGCAATAGTGACACGGAGTTCCAGATTTCTATGCATGCATTTGGGTTTGGTGCAGATCATGATGCCACCTCGATGCATGTAATTTCTGAAACCTCTGAGGGGACATTTTCTTTCATAGAAGCTAAGGGTGAGATTTAGGAGGCATTTGTGCAATGCATCAGAGGACTCATAAACGTGATAGTACAGGAGCTGTGAGTTGAGATTGAGTATGTCCATCCAAGTTTGCAGCTCAGTACAGCAACAACAGGAAGTTACCATACTAGTATGACACCTGAGATAGCTAGACAAGTTGTGGTGTCTATAGAAGTACGGAGGGTAATGTGTTCTGGATTCTCTGAACTAAAAAAAAAAAAAAAAGGGAATGGCCTTCAAGATTTTACACTTTCAGATGTCGATTCACTGTAATCATTAAGACTGAGATATTCTATTGGTAGCTAGAGCTAACCACTGCATGAACAGGATTCAAATATAGCTTGCTTTCCATCCTAACCAATTACAATATTTGCTACGTGAAAGAGCCTCCCTCCGAACCAGTTATGATATGAGAGTTGGAGTTATTAGCAAGGATACGATGCAAATAGTCTGAAGGTCTCTTAAAGATCATTTTTATTTTATTCCACTCCACATCTCAGAAATATGCACAAGAATCTCCAACAACCACAAAAACAGACCTCCACTAAGCATGAACAACAATTGTATTGTTTTCAGGAACAGGAGGAAGAGCACCCTAAAGACCTTTTTGTTGGGGATTGACCAAGCAAAGACTTCTAAGGCTTTGCTAAAAACTTGACTGCAGTTAAGAAATGCAAGAAAAGACAGAGTAAGAGGCAAACGTCCCATTGCTGGAGGTCACGAAAATGGCGTCCAGGGGTGGGTTCAATGAGGATGTAAACACAACTCCAAACAACAGTGCAAATGTCTTGAACATTTCGGACATGGGAAACTCCTCGTTGTCTATTTTCCATGAAAACCGGTAGTAAATTGCGATAACAGCCATGGAAATAATCCCAAAGCTCGATATCATGTCTATAACAAGGTACGCTAACCACTCCGATCTCTTCCTGTCGAGCTGTTCTTCGATCTTAAAAACTGGTGTTGCGCCATGATCCTCTGGACTTTAGTAGTCTCCATGGCTGCTAAGTTCGAAGCTCTCTTCTTTGGAGATGTTGACGAAGTGAAACCCTAGCCGCCAAATGAAGCTCTTTCTCTATGTTTTTGATGACATTATTGGCACGAGAGCCTTAGTTCACAACCATGAGATCTAAGTCATAGGTTCCAAAGAGAGGGACAATAGCTTCCATAGATTTCATCCGCATCAGTTGTTGATACATAAATTGCATCATGCAATGAGTTGTGTCTTCTCCCATAGAATCCATAAACAAGCGTTCCTGCCACTAGTCATATAGAAACCTCACAGCCTCATCTTTTAAGACCTTGTGTTGGATTCTAACATGCGACTTTCATCTTCTACAAAGGCCAGTACAACAACCCAAGCGTTTCAAAACAACCAAGAAGTTCATATCATAAATTCCAGTTGAGGGATCATGTTTGATTACAAGGTCATTGTGCTCACGGAGATGCAGCCACTGGGTAGGATAGGAATTAAATCAGTGGGAAACGAACGGTGGGTATGAAGGGAGGTTTAGGTTATTGGAGGTGAGTAATGGCATGGGTATGGAGGGTATGAAATGAGTGAGTTAATGGGTATGGGACTAGAAGAACAGGTTTGAATGGCTGAGGTGGTGAAACGGGCTACCGCAATGGGTATGATTAATAGAGAAACTGGGTACAATGAGTGGAGGTGTGAGAGAAATGAGAATGGCCATGCATATGAAAATTAGTGTTGAGTAAGGCCACAGGTAGTGAGAGAAAGTGAGAAAAATAGGTTTAATGGGTATGAAAAAAAAATGAAAATGCATGGTGGGTTTGGTTACGTGTAGATTTATGGGTATAGTGGTATGAGGTTGAGTGAACGTTGAAGATGGCCATAGGGGCATGCAAGATAGGGATGAATAGGAGAGGTGGTGAGAAGGAATGGGTTTGGTGTGGTGACGAGTATATAGATTCTTGAAAGGGTGGGAGGTGGAGTGTTTCATATGGCCATGCATGCATGCACCGCATGCATATGGGGAATACCCTGCGTACATGGCAAAAGCTTGTTGGTCTTGTATTCACAAAGACACTTCCAATGCTTAAGATATAGAAAGGTAGATGGCCTACAACAGCAAACACAACATAAAGACACAGATACTGCTAGCATATAATGCATGTGGGATCCTCATTTCTCTAGGAACTACTTCAGTAACAGGTTAGAAACAAATGCTCTGTTGTGCTTGCTTACTATAATTCCCTTCAGATGTGTCATCCATGCCCAGGTTATCATATATGCGAGAAGAAGGGAACTGAACATCATCAATATTACGAGGATAATTATCAATACTTTCCATAGAGTTTTCATTTGCACTGTGACCAATTATATCCATGGCAATAACAAATGATATACATGTTGAATCTCTAGTGGATGAAATTCCAGCAACTTAATCACTTCCTTGTCGAAATGGGACTTCTTTGTTGGAATACTCTGAACTTTTCCCTAAACATTTCTTGAAAGAGGGAGAGAAGTTTGGCCTGGTTTCTACTCGTCACTAACAACCAGAGGGTTATCGATTGATTAACACTCTTTGACTATTCAGACTTTTGATCATAATCAAATGCATTAGACACGAGATGCAAATGACCTGTTGGCTCATTTGCCATGCTTCTATATGACATTGCTAGTTCTAATGTGACAAACTTACCAATTAGAAGAACGCCAAAGAGCTTGCAGCTTCCATCCTTGGGATTCATAGTCTCTTGCTTCTGAACCCAAATAGGTTTCGACATTAGCTCTCTTTAATGAGCAAAATTCTCAAAAGGTGTTTGAGCTGGTGGAGGGATCAACCAGTTTTCTTGCTGCAACTCAACTCTATGACCATGTAGTGCGTGATCCTCATTGAACTTACCAAACA
Organism: Vitis riparia; assembly: GCF_004353265.1. Taxonomy (NCBI): domain Eukaryota; kingdom Viridiplantae; phylum Streptophyta; class Magnoliopsida; order Vitales; family Vitaceae; genus Vitis; species Vitis riparia. The sequence goes on from NC_048448.1 coordinate 35,938,828, forward strand.
TAACATTCCTCGCGTTTGGTAAGGCATGCCACTGCCTTGGATTCTTGAAGAAGCTAATGATTGGCCCGTATGACCAGAAGTAACTAAATAAGCTAAGGATAAAAGATGTGTAGCCAGAATTTGGGTGTTGCCATTCAAACCAATGGTTAATCTAGTGCTCTGTAAGGAAGTCATTTAACAAGAAGACCTATTGAGCTCTTCTACACACAAATAGGATATCGACAAATTCAGAATGGCATCATTGAGCCAACTGAGCCTCCATTGAACCTCACAGTAGAATCTCATCACCCAATCATATTCCCTTTCCACTAGATTGGATCTCTATAGGGGTGCACAGCCAGACCCGGATCTGCCTTCTTGTAGCCATTACATTGAACAAGGCCCAGAAACAAATAGTGGCCACAACAAAGAAGAATCCATGGAAAATAGAACATAAAAGAAAACAAATAAAAACAATCCTCAAAGGCTTCACTTCATGAGTCATCAATGAGCCCTCTGATTAGGTGAAAAAAACCACATCAAATACAACTATGGGCGTTTTCACAATGGAGGCAAGGCATACTAAGATTAACAATGACAAACATGAGTGCAGGATTATATCTCAACAAACAACAAGTGGCCTTCATTATCCACCCCAAACAAATCAACGAATATTCAAATATTAACAAGAGACATAGAAGAGTGATGAACAACTAAAAACAATCAATAAGCCTATAGCATTCATACCTGAGAAAGTCCTTTTCCAGCAAGACTAGCCGGACTCCAAGTTTTTCTCCCGAGCTGTTCACCTTCAAACTTATTTCTCCTCACTCTACTATCTCCAGGAAAAAAAAATATCTCCTCCTACTCTCACTAGCAAGCTAAAAGAAAATCATTAGCAAGTTTCACTCGTCCTCCCTTTCTATAAACTCTCAAGCCAAAGAAAAAAAATGCTCCAAAAAATATCTCTATTCCCCTCGTTTCCCCTCCGAGCTACTAAAAAATCACTAGTATGCTCTCCCATTGCTTGCCTCCCCGGAAAAAAAACTTGTCCTCCAAGAAAAACCTTTCCTCTCTAAAAAAAATGTCTTTATAAAGCCCCCACCCAAAATGCCCCATCTGACAGCTTGCTCCCCAAGCTAAAAATCCCTCCCTCAACGGCCTGCAGCTTTCTCAGAATATCTCTTGATAGGTGTCTAAGCCTCATTGGTTCTCCAAACCACTAGCCTGATTCCTCACCAGCCAACCATGAATCAACACGCGGCTCCTTGAGAGCCCTCCACTTGGTAAGAAAAGCCTGTAGAAATGTGAGAAAAATGAGCCCCCAAAATGGGGGTCTACAAATATATTTTAAAATTTTGTTTAATTAACATGTATTGTAACTTTAATTATTTTCTATTTAGAAAAGAGTAAAATAAAAAGTGACAAAATAAAAAGTTTGGCAATTATATAACAAGTTAAAAAATGAAAAAAAAAAAAAATAGATGAATGTTTTTTTTTTTTTTTTTATGATTTTAGTAATCTTTTATCTGTATAGTTGAAGTATCAATGTTATTAATTTTAAAAAAAAATGAAAAAAGACAAAATTAAGGTAGAATTTAATAAAACTAAAAATTAAGTAATGAAAAACCTTAATGTTAAATTGTAAGTATTTAATATATATATATATATATATATATATATTGAAAGTGGTAATATTATCCATTATAATATTATATTTTCGAATTATCTTAAAAATACACTATTGGAATATAGGTTTAATTTTATTTAGAATACCCTAAAGGTCAGATGTGCACTGTTAGTGGATATGAATGCCAAGAACTGTAACTCTGAATGATACGGCTGAGGAGGAAGGACTCTAAACGTCAAAAGCAAGGAAAGATGGTGACTCAAAGTGCCTGAATGAGTATGAAAAAGGGCTTTGAATGCCAAAACTAAAGAATGATGGTGGCATCGACTCCCTAAATGGGTATACGTAATAGCTCTGAACGTCGAAACCAAAGAAATATGGTGACTCAAAATGCATGAATGGGTATGAAAAACGGCTATGAACGCCAAAACTAAAGGAAATAAATGACTTAAAAGGCCTAAAGGAGTATGCCTAATGGCTCTGAATGCCAAAGTGTAGGGAAATGGTGATGGATCTAGATGTCGAACGAGAGATAGACATGATGACTCTGAATGTCGAACTGAAAATGTGGCTCTGAAAGCCAAATAGAATACGCGACTCTGAACATCAAACTGAAGGTGCGGCTCCGAACGCCAAAACTGAAGATATGGATCTGAACGCTGAACAGAAGAAAGACATGATGGCTCGGAATGCCAAACTGGAAAAACAAAGCAGGGCTCTGAATGCCAAAATGAAGATGCGGCTCTAAACGCCAAATGAAAAAGAAATGCTGCTCTGAACGCCAAACCGAAGAGAAACAAAGGCTCTAAACACCTAAGCTAAAGACAAACGACGACTCTAAACGCTAAGATGAAGATACAGCTCTGAACGCCAAATGAAAATGCGGCTCTGAACGCCAAACTGAAACAATGAAGGCTCTAAATGTCGAACTGCAGGTGCGGCTTTGAACCCCAAAAATGAAAATGTGGCTCTAAACGCCAAACGGAAGAATATGGTGGCTCTTAATGTCAATAATGAATAATGGCTCTGAATGCTTAACTGAAGACAAACAATGGCTCTGAATGTTGAAACGAAGATGTAGCTCTGAACACCAAATGAAAAAAAAATGTGGCTTTGAACGCCGAACTAAAACAAACAACGACTTTGAATGCCGAACTGAAAATACGATGGCTTTGGAAAAATGGTTGTAGATGTCGAACTAAAGACAAACAACGACTTTGAACGCCGCACAAAAAAGGTGATGGCTCTAGATGTCGAAATGAAAATGCGGCTCTAAACGCCAAACTGAGGATGAACAACAGCTCTGAACGCCAAACAGAAAATGTGGCTTTGAACGCCAAACTAAGGATGAACAATAGCTCTGAACGCCAAACGAAAAAAATTGTATGATGGCTATGAATGCCGAACTAAAACCATGGCTCTGAATGCCAAATTGAACTGATAACCATGAATGTCAAGCTGAGAAAGACGACTCTGAACGTCGTAATCGAGAAGATATGGTGGCTTTGAATGCCAGGTTGGTAAGAGACGACTCTGAACATCGTAACTGAGAATGAAAGGTGGCTCTGAACACCAAACTGCAAGGAAATGATGAAATGGGGAATATGTCCTAGTGTAGCATGCCGTCACAACTCTCAATCCACTAGAAGGGTCTGAAAGAGACTCCATGAGTCTTGAAAGATGTTCTGCTAGTGAGTCGGAATGATCAAATCGACTGTGAACATAGTCTCACAACCCACCTGACTAGATCACGATGCCTAACGAGATGCCACAATAAGTCGAACTCTTCTAACTCAAAATGTTCTACTAGAGGAATCCGTCGTCATCTCAAATGAATGATCCACTAAGGAGTCTAAAAAGAATAGTCTGCTGGGGTGACCACCATGATCTCAATACAACAATCTACTGAAAAATCATGGATAGTGAGGTAGTCAAAACCCGAATGTCGTGCTGTACTGAAGGCTCATCTCGAAGAAAAATCACAAGAACCACTGCCAGTAAAGCAAGTCAATATCTCTAAGCCGAGTGATGAAGACTGTAACAGATCTGTGAGAAAACAATCATCTCCACAGCTAAATGAGGGAAATATGCCCCAGTATAACAACTACTGTATCCGATCTATCTTGATTACTCAAGAATAACTCAATGGAGATGTATAAAAGATCTTACATGTACTCCACTGAAATAATGATGTGGGAACCTATGCGCCTGAGATAACTTTATCTAGGAATCACAATAATATTAGAAAGTGTGAGCCTAACGAAATGACTCAACAAAGGCTCCATCGGAGAATCAGGACAAAATGAAGTCGAATCATCAACCTGGCTCGTATATCATGTCTGGGGATGATCAGGCAAATCAGTGGGGATCTACAAATCTCAACCGAAATGGGAAATATGCCCTAGTATGGCATCGAATGTGTGATAGGTCGGAAAAATCAAATGACATCAAATCATCCATCAGCAAATATGTAATTTTGATCATCCGAATCCATAACTGAATCATACCCACAGATCCAAGATGTATCTCTCGGATGGAAAAACATGATGACATCTAAGTGTCAAGAAGAGTGGGCCTAACTGGATGGCTCCCAAGAGGCTCCACTAAGGAATCATTGTAAAAATAGCGAACATGTCATCATCTTGGTGTGCATCCCATAAGTGGGAATGAGCATGGAGCTCCATGAAAATTCATAACTCTTAACCGAAATGGAAATATGCCCCAATATGGCATCAGATATGTGATAGATCAGAAAAAGTTAGGTGACGTCAAATCATCCATCATCAAACGTGTGATCCCGATAATCCAAACACAGTTGAATCAGATCTAAACATCAAAGAGGCGTCTCCCAAAAGAAGAAGCATGCCGATATCTGAATATCAACCAAACCTCAAACACTTGTCCAAGTAGAGGCTGTCGAAGACGACATCTGATCCCATGGCCTCAGGGTGGTCTTAAGACACGGGACGTAACGTAGGCCATGGTGATAGGGTGATAGAAATGAAGGGAAATTAGGCTCAAATACCCAATGATCAGAAACTCATGCCCTCATATATGAAATGCAACATGTATAGTAAATCCTATGAGCCATGGACCTGAGAATGCCTAACGTGAATATAATGTCAATGAGGAGACAAATGAAGCAAAATGAACTGATAGTGAGATGTGTAATGATGATGCAAAGAGAGTATCAAACCCGAAATGGGTCACTGTAAGGAAAGAATAAGATGTGAAATGAAAATGATGAATCAGAAGCGAAAGTGAGGATGATGATGAAACAAATAACAAAAAGAGGAGTAATGATAAACTCAAATCAAACATAGAGTGAAGTCACATCAACAACGAGTGTAATAATGAAGGGGACAATGACCCAGAGCTCCTAAGAGAAGGTCATTCATCTCACTCTCAAAATATACGAAAAAAATGAATACAAAGAATGAAGGGTCCCGAAAAGCTCACATATGAACTCCCATCAACAAACATAATCAATCAAGTGACCCTCGAACATCAGTATACACACTCAATGATGGAGAATACTACACACATGCATCTTTTTTTTTTTTTTTTTTTTTTCATTTTTTCATTTTTTTCATTTTTTTTTTTTTTTTTTTTACATATATACAAATGTACATGCTCTGAACGCAAACAATGAAGCTCCAAAGATGAGATCAAAATGGATAAACATACTCTCAAATGCCAATATAGCATAAACTCTCTCTAACGAGGTGACTTTCTCAAACTGAGGAACCCTGGATCAATGTCCGTGGGATAGATAATGGAAATGACATGACTAGCCTCCATGTAATGAACTAAGAAGGATCACCACTCGGGGTGGAAGAAGATGATGCAGAACAAGCAGCAGTTATAATAAAGATGATGAGACGAATAACACAACCAATGAGATGAGATGAAATGCAATGATGTAGTGATAGGAAGAGATAATGAGAAGAATGTGCCCCTAGGTCAAAGGCTCATGGAACTCCCAAACAATGCATGCATACACTAAAGGGCCCTTATCCCGATGCAAAAATGTGAGCAAGATAATAAGAAAGAAATGCTATAATGCGCATGCAATGCTCAATGGGCTAGCAACGGACTATATATCAAAAGGGTGAAAGGGTATATGACTAGCCGAAATGATGGCCACCCATCCTATGACCATGGTCTCAAACATAGTACCTCTTTAGTTGATCCACGTTGGTCAGCTCTGAGAATTGGTTTCCATCAAGATCCATCAACCATGCAGCGCCCTCTGGGGTCAACTCCCTAATGAAATAAGGTCTACTCCAATTGGGTTTGAACTTCCCTCTAGGATCTTTGATCAAACCCCTGATGACTCTCAAGACTAAGTCACCTATCTGTAATGGTCTGGGCTTGACCCGATTTTTGAAAGCGTGGGCCATCTTCCTCTGATATGCACGAACATGGTATGCTGCCCTCAATCTCCTCTCATCTAGGAGATTAAGCTGATCTAATTGGGCCTGAGCCCAATCTGCTTCTAGAATCTGCTGTTCTAATGTTAACCTCAATGAACCCATCTCAATCTCAACCGGTAACACTGTCTCCATAACATACACCAATGAGTAGGGTGTGGCTTCTGTAAAGGTGTGAAAAGAAGTCTGATAAGCCCACAATGCGAAAAGGGAATTTCTCTGACCAATCCCGAGAAGTCTCAACCATCCTCCGTAAGATCCTCTTAATATTCTTATTCGTGGCCTCTACTACCCCGTTTGTCTTCGGTCTGTACGCAGACAACCTATGATGTCGGATGCCATATCACTACACTAAAGTGTCAACCTCTGCTATGAAATGTACCCCTCTATACCAAATAAGCTCATGAGGGACTCCATATCGACAGATAATGTGTGATCTGATCAAACTAGCAACTCCAGCTGATGTCAATCTCACATATGAGGCAGCCTCCACCCACTTGGTGAAGTAATCAATGGCAACCAAGATGAACTCATGACCATTGGAAGATTTTGGTGAAATCTTCCCAATGATGTCGATACCTCCTACTGAAAATGGGCATGGTGAAGTTAGTGCATGTAACTCTAAGGGCGGAACGCGAATGAGATCTCCATGTATCTGACACTCTGGGCATCTTTGAAAAAACTGGTAACAATCCATCTCCATGGTCAACTAGAAATAGCCAGTGCTCATGATCTTACGAGCCAACATATATCTTCCCATATGTGGTCCGTAGACTCCCCGATGAACCTCTCTCATCACTCGATCGGCAGAGGCGCGGTCTAGACATAATAGCAACATCCTATCCGTTGATCATCTATATAGTGTCTCATCATAAATTACAAATCAAGCGGCCAACTGTCTCAATGCTCTCTTATCCTTGGCCGTGGCGGCCTCAGGATATGCGCCAAGTCTAAAAAAGTGATATATGTCATGGTCCCATGGCAAACCATCATCTGGCTCTATGTCGTCGATCAGATAAAAATAGCTAGGAGAAGATCTCGACTCGATCAGTAAATGGCGAACAATGGCATTAGCAGGAATATCAATCATGGAAGATAGAGTAGCTAAGGCATTAGCAAACTGGTTCTGCGCTCTTGGAGATGTGTATATCTCAAATCATCAAATATCCCAACCAAAAGCTCCAAATATGCGTGGTAAGGCCTAAGTTTCACGTCTCTAGTCTTCCACTGGCCTTGAATTTGTTTCAATACCAGATTGGAGTCACCAAAAACCTTCATTTATCTAATCCCAGGCTCAAGAGTCGTCTCTAATCCCAAGATACAAGCCTCATACCCAACAATATTATTCGTGGCAAGATGTCGATCTGAGAATGCCAAATGAACAGATCTAGGAATATGATCACTATGAGGGGATATCAACAAGACACCTATCCTGTATCCAGAATGGTTGGCTACACCATCAAAGTACATGCACCAACCTGGCAGACTAGTCATAGTAGCAACACTCTCATCTGGAAAATCCTCATCAATGGCTCTACCATCGAAAATTGGTAATGAGGCTAAGTGATCTGCAACAATACTCTCTTTAATGGACTTTTGAGTGACATATTGGATGTCAAACTCAGTCAAAAGTACCAACCATCTCATGAGGCGACCAACCAAAGCGGGTCTGTCAAACAAATATCTCAGAGGTTCTAGACAGGATATCAAGTGCACCGAATACACAGTCATGTAATGTCTCAGTTGGCGAGTGACCCAAACCAATGTCAAGTAGTAGTGCTCAATCAAGACATATCTCGTCTCATAATCTAGCATCCTCTTACTCAGATAATAAATGGCTCGCTTATTGCTCGAATCATCGAGCTAAGCTAACATGCATCCTAATGCCACGTTTGAGACTGATAAGTATAACAGTAAAGGATGACCTCGTGTAGGAGGCGCCAAAATTGGAGGTGACAACAAGTACTCTCTGATTCTCTCAAATGCACGCTGACACTGATCATTCCAAACAGTAGGTTGACTCTTTCCCAAGAGTCGGAAAATGGGCTCACAAATATCCGTCAATCTGGAAATGAATCTACTGATGTACTAAAGTCTACCCAAGAAACCTTTGACCTCTCTCTCTGTTCTCGGTGCAGACATATCAAGGATGGCTCTAATCTTATCCGGATTTGCCTCTATGCCTTTCTCATTGACCATATATCCTAGGAGCTTCCCAGAAGTTACTCCGAAAGTGCACTTCTTGGGATTCAGTCTCAATCTGAACTACCTGATCATCTCAAAGAACCTTTCCAGAACTGTTAGGTGATCTGATCTATCTCGTGATTTCACTATCATGTTGTCTACATAAACCTCGACATCCTGATGCATCATGTCATGAAAGAGGGTGGTCGCTACTCTCTGATAGGTGGTTCATGCATTCTTCAACCCGAATGGCATGCTTTTATAGCAATAAGTACCCCACTCGGTAATGAAGGACGTCTTCTCCATGTCCTCTAGAGCCATCAAGATCTGACTGTACTTAGAAAATTCGTCCATAAAGGACAACATCAAATGACCTATTGTATGGTCAACTAGCATATTGATGTGTGGGAGAGGAAAATCATCCTTAGGACTGGCCTTGTTGAGATCTCGGAAATCAACACAAACTCTTACCTTGTCGTCCTTTTTGAGAATAGGGACAATATTGGCCAACCACTCTAGGTACTCGACCATTGATAGAAATCCCACACTGAGCTGCTTTTGGATCTCCTCCTTCACTTGCAAACTCCAACGAGGGTGCAATCATCTCAACTTCTACTTAACCGATCTAGCATGGGGTAGAAGTGGCAAACGATGCTAGACGATAGATGGATTAAGGCCTGGCATGTCCTCATAGGACCATATGAAAACGTCCAAGTAGGATTTGAGCAACTGGATGAGGCTATCTCTCTCATCTATAGATAAATCCGATCTGATCCTCAACTCTCTAGGCTGATCTGCTATACCGAAATATACGGTCTCCGTGTTTCCTACAGCAGGTGAAACTTTCTGATCAATGGGGTCAGAATCGGAAGTAGAAAATGAGTCATCATGTGAATCATGTTGTGCAATCTCATCATCAATGTCAAATATCTGTGATGTGGGTGAAAATAATGCAGATAGAGCAATATCACAAGAGACAGTCAGATATTAAAAAATGCTCAAATCCATAAATGAAAAGTCAAGAACATCATCATGATGAGAGACAAATCCCGATAAAACATCAAATAAAATAGGTGGATCTACAAAGTTAGACACTCCCTCAACTAGGCCAACAGGGCCACCAAACAAATCATCAACTACTAAAACATCCTCTATAAACTCTAGAGCAAGGGCAGTCAAGATATCCTCAGCAATCTCGATGACAGACACACCAAAAAGATCAAATGGTGAAGCGAGCCCAGGCTAAACTATCTCATCAATCTGGCTCAAGCTCATAGTGAGCATCTCGTCAACGTACTCATCACGTGGCACAACTCCATCCACGATGTCTCTGATCTAGGAAAATATCCCGTGTGATCTCATCCGAGAAATAGAGCATAATAAGGATTATACAATCTGGAGAGGAAGGGGCGGTCAACGCTGATGTCGAAGTGCCAGGGCTCCATCACTCAACTATAGCTTATGGACGAGGTGTTGTATCTTGGCCTTCTGAGTAGTGTTGAGTCTCCCAATGATCCTGTCCAAATGGGTCAGTGGCTTCGACGCTCTCACAAAGTAATCTGCCAGGCTCAAGGTGTATGGGCGAACAGGATAATCAAACGGTGTATGAGTCAGTCGAGCCCTCACCTGCTCCTTGCGCAATCTCGCCATATATCTATAATCGGCCTCAATGGGGATGAACCCGAGTCCGAACGGTACATTGTGATCTGGGATAGTCATTAACTCACTGGGCCCACGCTCGCGCCACCCCAATCCCATGTCGGGTAGATAAGACATATTCCTCATCATATTGAGCACCACCGTGCTACCGTGCTGATAGAACAACATGGCCACAAAGTCTCGGCAAAAATCCTCCATCTCTAGGGCCTGTAACTCGTTGAACGTGAATCCAGTCAGAAATAAGTTGTCATCGCTGTGACTAATCTGAAGCACTGGCTCAGCAGAATGAACATATCTCCCACAGACTACACTGTGACGACCTGGCCATCGTGAATGAACTTCACTTTCTGATGAAGGGAAGAAGGAATTACCCCAGCTCTGTGGATCCAAGGTAGACCCAAAAACAGGTTAAAGGATGCAAGAATCCTCAAAACCTGAAACACAGTGACAAAAATGGTCGGACCTATTAGTAGCTCAATCTCAAGAGTGCCTATGACCTCTCTCCGAGTGTTATCGTATGCTCGAACTGTCTGAGTAAAGGGATCGAAATCAAAAGGTGCATAGCCGAGGGCGATGGTAGTGGCCAGAGGACAGACCTTCAAGGCTGAGCCATTGTCTAAAAGGACAGATGAGACTCAACGGCTTGAACAACCGACTAAGATATATAGTGGACATATGTGGTCCAAACCCTTCGGTGGCAAGTCGTCATCAGAGAATACTATGCATGTGGTTCTTCCAACCCTCACTATATGGATCAACCTCTCCGAAGTAGTAGTAGTCTCTACTCTGATCTGGCTCAAGGCTCGAATCAATGCATCTCAGTGAGTGTTGGAAGATGCCAGCAAGCTCCAAATAGAAATGCGAGCCTGTGTGCTATGCAACTGCCTCAGAATCTCGTCATCCTCTCTCCTGGCCTCCTTAAGAGTAGATGTCCCTTTTAATGGTCTAGTAGTTGTGTGAGGCAGTTGTCGTAATACCCTGCCCCCACAGAGAATATACTGCACATCCGGAGTCTGAGAATGATCTATATACGGAGTCTGAACCTCCTCAACATCTGAAATCAAAACGAATGACGTCCGAACACTATAATGTGGGAAAGTTAGTGACTCAATGGTTGTCGTCTATACTGATGCTGCCTCGGGAACTAGTTTGAATGGAGTAGGCATCCGAGGGCCCAAAGTCACTCCGTTTATCTCATAATTCTCATCTGACACTATGGGCTTTAGCTTAGAATCATCTCAGCTCAACATATGGATGTGGTGTCAAACTCAGCAAAATCCAGAAAATGAATGCCATCAACCGGTGATGGGACCGCATGTGTAGTGTGGATCGACAATGGGTTTGTGGTCACACTCGGCTGACCCAAGTGAATCGAACCCTGGTCGATCAGATCCTAGATGGCATGCCTCAAAGCGATACAACGGTCTATTTCATGTCCAAGTCCCTGATGCTAAGCATAGTGTAGATCCATCTTGAACTAAGGCGGAACAGGCTGAGGCGGTGGTCTGGGAGTGAGAGCAGTCAATAACCCGACCTCTGTAAGCTTCCAAAGAGTCTGGCTCAACGGCATGCCTAACTGTGAGAACTGTCTCTACGTCCTCAAACCAAAAGGAGTAGAGGTTTATTGAGCTCTGGGCCTGGGATAGAATATTGTAGGTCTTGCAGCAAACTGTGCCACATAACATGGTTGTCTTGTGGCCGTATATGAAACAGGTGGTCTCTCGGTGCACCTTGGGCGGCATAGTAAGGCAATGATAAGGTAGGCTGCATGTAGGTATGATCATAAGTTTGATGAGGTGCTTGTGACCTCTACTGTTGAGGTGGATATGAAGAATGAGTCCCGGGAAGCTGTGGAACTGGCTGATGATGCCTAAGAAGCCTCTAATTGGTAGAATTGATGGCGTTCACATCAATTGACCTCTGTCTTCCAGAGGGTTTCTTCCTCTTAACATCACTAGGGGAAGAATATGTCCACAAACCTCTTGAAATACCATCCTCGACATCATACAAGGCCAAAACCACAGAGCCAAAATCTGTGAAGGGTACCCTGAGCACGTGTCTGGTAATCCTAAGCTGTAGACTCCTCAGAACCATCTATATCTTATCCCTCTCTAATAGCCTATCAATAATCTCAGCAATCTTCTCGCGCCAAGGGGAGATGAATGAAAAAACAAACTCCTCTGATCTCTGTCTCAAAGCCTTGAGCTCTCTCCTCAATACATCTACGACAGTGTTAAATGAAAACTGTCGTAAAACCTCCTGGGCCAAGTCGTCCCATGTCCTATGCCGTGAGGACTCCAAAGATGCGAACCAACGTTGGGCCACTCCACTTGGAGATAGTGGGAATAAGGTGATCATCTATGACTCATCCAATCCGTTGGCCCTCATCACTGTGCTGTAGAGTCGGAGATGGATACGAGGATAATCAATGTCTGTGTATCTCTCGATATCGAGCATCCTAAACTTAGCCGGCAAAATAGCCACCGGCATACCCTTGAGATCATCCTAAACTGCGGAACCATCAGATACCCTCAACTGTCTCATGTGCTGCTCAATGTTGTCCATACGTGCATGAGCGTCATCAATGACTGTGGTTTGAATGACTGCAGGTGGAGCAATCTCAGAATGTCCATGCAATAGATAGGGTGAGGCCTAGGGCACTGAAGAAACGGGTGGCGGTGGTAGAGGTGGCAATGGGTCTTAAGGCGTCTTATCCTAAACTAAGGGCGGTCTGCTTTGATGACTGCCTATCTCTTGCCTGAAACTAGCCAAAGCCTCCTGAATAGAAGCCATGACGATCGTAAACTGATCAACCATGACAACCTGCTGATCCATATCTAATCTCTCTGCAAATCGAACTAATCTCCCCTCTACTCTGACCCAAGAAGGCAAATCCAGACTGAGAACGAAGTGTTTATCCTAAGAACATGAGAAACGGAATAAGGGTACGACACAAGGAAAACACGGAAGAAATGCTAAATTGAACTGAAACGAGCAAGACATCAGAAATGAAGACGAACTGTCCAACTGTACTCAAACTCGTACTGATCTCTATGCACTCTCAACTGGAGACTAAAGAGAGGGAGTATCAGAATCCAAACTGTGACAACAGAGGCTTTGAAGGCCCTCAGATGCACCCATGTGTAGGGAGGAAGTCTTAATCGAAGGATCTACGACTCAACCTACAAGGTCAAGGTGGCTCTAAAAGGATATGAGTGGACTTTAAAAAATCCCTAGCAGAAGCGATCATACCCTCCGGTGGTATGCAACCCTTTGCACGCTTCCGAAGAGACGGGGCGCTTCCATGCAAGGTGGTCATTACCTCCACACATGCACTACCTCGACATCCCAGGGGGTTTCCTATGGCGAAACCTCTCAAAACTCTCAACACTCAATGGTTAACTAGAGTGCACAGTGAGAGGTGTGGGTGCATCCGAAAACCCTATGAAGGTAAAATAGAAAGGGAAACACATTGGCCGCACAAACATCCATGAAACCTAGCTCTGGGCTATACAAGTCTTCAATGATCGGACTCTAATCGACATCAATGTGTCGGTCACCTCCAGAATGCTCCCAAACATCGATATAGCCCGTCGTTAGACCCTACTCCTAATCTCTAGCTTAGTCAAAGTAACAAGCACACACAAGGCCTCACACTTGTAAAAGTGAGAACCGAAATGAAAGAAATGACCGAAACTAGAGGGTTAGAGATAAGGGGATAGATGTGCGGCCCACATGAACAAGCGACATGCAATCACGCAGAAGGAGGGCAATCATGCAACATACAGTCAAGCAAAGTACATAATATATCACTCATGTCCACATACAAGCTATGACAATAAGATGAATAGTGATATGGACAGAATGCTCAAAGATAATCAAGATAATATACAAGCAAGTGAATCAACCCATCAAGTAAGATGATATATAGTAGTGAGTCTATGCATGTGAAGTGATCAGAACAATCATGAAAAAAATCAGAGTCACTATGCTAAGCAAAGCAAGATGATCAATCAACAACAAACCAACATGTCAATATCTCAAACAAATATGACAATGAAGCATAGAAAAAATCGCTACAATCAAAATCCCCAATCAATCATCATAATCAGCATATCAATGCCCCAAATGAATATAATATATAAGCATGCATTCAATGATATCAAAAACTCTCAATGTGTAATCAAAAGATAGGCACCCACTGATCGACCAATCAAATGCCACATTTTTTCATCCTAAGTTCAAGCTTGACCCTCTAAACGATCCCTAGCGGAGTCACCATTTTATGGACCCCGCATTTCTACTCATGCGCTTCAACTCAATGGTGAGCTCGCTTTTTATTTTGAAAAATGATTCATTGCTTAGAAAAATGACTTGGAGTTGTGACTTATTTTTGTTTTATTTTTAAAGGGTAAACAAAATAAGAAAGAAAACCCTAAGTGTGACTACTTATCTGAGAAAAGTGGTCTATGAAAAACCAGGTATGGGCTCGGGGTCAGGTACAGTAAAGACCGTAGCACCCTTCTAAGTCCCTAAAAATAAGTCTCTACTGATAAAATAAAGCGGATATGGCAATTAACCAGTAAATCAAGAGATATCAAAAGGATATGACAATAGAAACTAAACATGCATTGAGAATGATCGAAATGAGAGTGTAAGTGTACCTTAGCAGCAAACAACAATGTGCTATCATGAAATGGGGTTAGTACACTAATGAGCATAAAATGTGACTCACATGTCACTAAATTGGATACGAAATCACCATTGACACACATAACACTTCACTCAAGTTCATTTTTATTTAAATAAAACTTCTTTGATGTTGGGCCCTCACCAAAGCCCATTTTATTTTTGCATGAATCAATTCCATAAATCACATCGCTTGGAATTACGAAATTGAATTCTTGCTCATTTTAAAACATTTTAAAAAATCATGGAAGTTATGAAAATTGCATGCCAAAAAGAAAAATGACAGCAAAATTTTATTAAAAATTGGAGGATTTTCGAAACCTAAACATTCTAAGGATGAAAGAAAATGTGGAGTTGGGATTATTTAAAAACTAAAACCCAGAAATTTAAATGATTTGGAAAATTATTAGTTTTAAAAATAAAATAAAAAAATGAATTGGGAGATGGCGTATGACCCATAGGTGACCATGCAAACCATGCATAAGTGGGAGAGATGGTGAATGACGACCATGTAGGTGTGAGTCCCAGAGTGCTACTGCGCCTGCTGTACCAGTAGCCCATTTTCAACTAGATCATGTGGGCTTTCTGTATGGGCTGGCCATCCACGTGCTTTACTACCATAACTAACTTACCTATCATGAGGAACATTTGTTTGTGCTCCATAACTTCCAGAAGCCTGGGATGGATCAAATTTTCATGCTGCATTTCCATACTCTGAACTCCTATTAGTATCACCATAGCCAATTCCCATGTAGCCATTTCACATATCCCATAGGGCTCCAATAACCTCGGTAGTGTAAGCACTTGATTTAAACCTCCTGTGAGCTCTAGGGTGATTGTGTGATCGAAAGCCACTTGAATCTTCATCATTCATAGCACCACAATGAGAATCAACTACTGGATTAACAGCGAAGTCATTGAAAAGTTCTATTGGGTATGTCTCACTCCTTGGAGATGCACTAGGATTATCACTAAGTGGTCTCTTCACATTCCTGAGAAGAGCATTAACAGAAATTGTCTCTTTGAGATTTGGATGAAAAACTGCAGAAAATTTATAAAAGGGATTGTATCTCCCATTTTATTTTTCTCAGAACAATCCTTCCAATTTTGGAAAATTCTTTAATTCCAATCTTGCTTAGATTTCTCACATGATCTCAGTTCATTCACTTGGATTTGTAGTGGGTTTTATGAGCGTCAATTCACGTTCAACCTACGGCTCTATTGAGAGATCTTACACCTTGTCCTTATTTAAGGCAACAATGAAGGACTTAATAGTGAAGGCTGTCCAAATCTTTAGGGCAGTAATTTCCATGTTGAAGTTGAAACTGTTACCAAGCAAAACCTCTGAGGTGATTGGTGGCACGTCTTAACGTCACTTATTGTCTGCAATCCTGGCGGAGTCCATTGTTGAAATGATTATTCATTTGCTCTTACCATTCTCGATTCATCGCAATAGTGACGTGGAGTTCCAGATTTCTATGCATGCATTTGGGTTTGGTACAGACCATGATGCCACCTCGATGCATGTAATTTTTGAAACCTCTGAGAGGACATTTTCTTTCATAGAAGCTGATGGTGAGATTTAGAGGCATTTGCACAATGCATCAGAGGACTTATAAACGTGATAATGCAGGAGCTGTAAGTTGAGATTGAGTGTGTCCATCCAAGTTTGTAGCTCAGTACAGCAACAACAGGAAGTTACCATACTAGTATGATACCTGAGATAGCTAGACAAGTTGTGGTGTCTATAGAAGTATGGAGGGTAATGTGTTCTGGATTCTCTGAACTAAAAAAAAAAAAAAAAACTAGGAATGGCTTTCAAGATTCTGCACTTTCATATGTCAATTCACTGTAATCATTGAGACTGAGATATTCTATTGGTTGCCAAAGTTAACCACTGCATGAACAAGATTCGAATATAGCTTGCTTTCCATCCCAACCAATTACAATATCTGCTACGTGAAAGAGCCTCCCTCCAAACCAGTTATGATATGAGTATTGGAGTTATTAGCAAGGATACGATGCAAACAGACTGAAGGTCTCTTAAAGACCATTTTTATTTTATTCCACTCCACATCTCAGAAATATGCATAAGAATCTCCAGCAGCCACAAAAATAGACCTCCACTAAGCATGAACAACAATTGTATTGTTTTCAGGAACAGGAGGAAGAGCACCCCAAATACCTTTATGTTGGGGATTCACCAAGCAAAGACTTTTGAGGCTTTGCTGAAAACCCGACTGTAGTTAAGAAATGCAGGAGGAGACTGAGTAAGAGGCAAACGTCCCATTGCTGGAGGTCACGACAATGGCGTCCAGGGGTGGGTTCAATGAGAATGTAAACACAGCTCCAAACAACAGTGCAAATGTCCTGAACATTTCGAACACGGGAAACTCCTCGCTGTCTATTTGCCATGAAAGCCAGTAGTAAACTACCATAACAGCCATGGAAATAATCCCAAAGCTCGATATCATATTTGTAACAAGATACGCTAACCACTCTGATCTCTTCCTGTCGAGCTGCTCTTTGATCTTGAAAACTGGTGTTGCGTCATGATCCTTTGGACTTTGGTAGTCACCATGGATACTAAGTTCGGAGCTCTCTTCTTCAAAGACGTTGATGAAGTGAAACCCTAGCCGGCAAATGAAGCTCTTTCTTTATGCTTTTGATGACGTTATCGGCACGAGAGCCCTAGTTGACAACCATGAGATCTAGGTCATAAGTTCCAAAGAGGGGGACAATAGCTTCCATAGATTTCATCCGCATCGGCTGCTGATACATAAATTGCATCATCTAATGAGTTGTGTCTTCTCCCATAGAATCCATAAACGAGCATTTCTGCCACCAGTCATATAGAAACCTCACAGCCTCATTTTTTGAGACCCTGTGCTGGATTCTAACATGTGACTTTCATCTTCTACAAAGGCCAGTATGACAACCCAGGCGTTCTAAAACAACCAAGAAGTTCATATCATAAATTCCAATTGAGGGATCATGTTTGATTACAAAGTCATTGTGCTCATGGAGATGCAGCCACTGGATAGGATATGAATTAAATAAGTGGGAAACGAATGGTGGGTATGAAAGGAGGTTTAGGTTATTGGAGGTGAGTAATGGCATGGGTATGGAGGGTATGAAATGAGTGAGTTAATGGGTATGGGACTAGAAGAACGGGTTCGAATGGCTGAGGTGGTGAAACGGGTTGCCGCAATAGGTATGATTAATAGAGAAACTGGGTACAATGAGTGGAGGTGTGAGAGAAATGAGGATGGCCATGCATAGGAAAATTAGTGTTGAGTAGGGCCACGGGTAGTAAGAGAAAGTGAGAAAAATAGGTTTAATGGGTATGAAAAAAAATGAAAATGCATGGTAGGTTTGGTTATGTGTAGATTTATAGGTATAGTGGTATGAGGTTGAGTGAACATTGAAAGATGGCCATAGGGGCGTGCAAGATAGGGATGAATAGGAGAGGTGGTGAGAGGGAATGGGTTTGGTGTGGTGACGGGTATATAGATTCTTGAGAGGGTGGGAGGTGGAGTGTTTCATATGGCCATGCATGCATGCACCGCATGCATATGGGGAATACCCTACGTACATGGAAAAAACTTGCTGGTCTTGTATTCACAAAGACACTTCCAATGCTCAAGACGTAGAAAGGTAAATGGCCTACAACAACAAACACAACATAAAGACATAGATACTGCTGGCATATAATGCATGTGGGATCCTCATTTCTCCAAGAACTACTTTAGCAATAGGTTGGAAACAAATGCTCTACTGTG
The DNA here is from genome assembly GCF_004353265.1 of Vitis riparia. Lineage (NCBI taxonomy): Eukaryota > Viridiplantae > Streptophyta > Magnoliopsida > Vitales > Vitaceae > Vitis > Vitis riparia. Next base: position 35,957,184 of record NC_048448.1, read on the forward strand.
CTTGATTACTATAATTCCCTTCAGATGTGTCGTCCATGCCCAGATTATCATACATGCGAGAAGAAGGGAACTGAACATCATCAATATTTCTAGGATAATTATCAATACTTTCCATAGAGTTTTCATTTGCACTGTGACCAATTATATCCATGGCAATAACAAATGATATACATGTTGAATCTCTAGCGGATGAAATTCCAGCAACTTAATCACTTCCTTGTCGAAATAGGACTTCTCTGTTGGAATACTCTGAACTTTTCCCTAAACATCTCTTAAAAAAGGGAGAGAATTTTGTCTTGGTTTCTCCTCTTCACTAACAACCAGAGGGTTATCGATTGATTAACACTCTTAACAATTCAGACTTTTGATCAGAATCAAATGCATTAGACATGAGATGCAAATGACCTGCTCGCTCATTTGCCATGGTTCTATATGACATTGTTGGTTCTAATGTGACATGATTACCAGTTAGAGGAATGCCAAAGAGCTTGCAGCTTCCATCCTTGGGATTCATATTAGCTCTCTTAAATGAGCAAAATTCTTAAAAAGGTGTTTGAGCTGGTGGAGGGATCAACCAGTTTCTTTGCTGCAACTCAACTCTATGACCATGTAGTGCGTGATCCTCACTGAACTCACCAAACATAACATTCCCTGCGTTTGGTAAGGCATGTCACTGCCTTGAATTCTTGAAGAAGCTAATGATTGGCCTGCATGACCAAGAGAAACTAAATAAGCCAAGGATAAAAGACGTGTAGCCAGAATTTGGGTGTTGCCATTCAAACCGATGGCTAATCTAGTGCTCTATAAGGAAGTCATTTAACAAGAAGACCCACTGAACTCTTTTACACACAAATAGAATATCGACAAATTCAGAATGGCGTCATTGAGCCAACTGAGCCTCCCTTGAACCTCACAGTAGAATCTCATCACCCAATCATAGTCCCTTCCCACCATATTGGATCTCTGTAGGGGTGCACAACCAAACCCCAGATCTGTCTTCTCACAGCCATTACATTGAATAAGGCCTAGAAACAAATAGTGGCCACAGTAAAGAAGAATCCATGGAAAATAGAACATAAAAGAAAACAAATAAAAGCAATCCTCAGAGGTTTCACTTCATGAGTCATCAGTGAACCCTCTGATTAGGTGAGAAAAACCACCTCAAATGCAACTATGGGCGTTTTCACAATGGAGACAAGGCATACTAAGATTAACAATGGCAAACATGAGTGCAGGATTATATCTCAACAAACAACAAGTGGCCTTCATTATCCACCCCAAACAAATCAACGAATATTCAAATATCAACAAGAGACATAGAAGAGTGACGAACAACCAAAAACAATCAATAAACCTATAGCATTCATACCTGAGAAAGTCCTTTTCCAACAAGACTAGCCGGACTCCAAGTTTTTCTCCCAAGTTGCTCACCTTCAAACTTGTTTCTCCTCACTCTATTATCGCCAGGAAAAAAAAAATATCTCATCCTACTCTCACCAACAAGCTAAAAGAAAATCATCATCAAGTTTCACTCGTCCTCCCTCTCTGTAACCTCTCAAGCCAAAGAAAAAAAATGCTCCAGAAAATATCTCATTTCCCCTCGTTTTCCCTCCGAGCTACTCAAAAATCACCAGTCTGCTCTCCCATTGCTTGCCTAAAAAAAAAAAACTTGTCTTCCGAGAAAAACCTTTCATCTCTAAAAAAAAAAAGTCTCTGTAAAGTCCCCACCCAAAATGCCCCATCTGGAAGCTTGCTCCCTAAGGTAAAAATCCCCCCCTCAACGGTCTGCAACTTTCTCATAATATCTCTTGACAGGTGTCTAACCCTCATTGGTTCTCCAAACCACTAGCCTAATTTCACTTGGTAAGAAAAGCCTGCAGAAATGTGAGAAAAATGAGCCCCCAAAATGGGGGTCTACAGTTATATTTTAAATTTTTGTTTAATTAACATGTATTGTAACTTTAATTTATTTTCTATTTAAAAAAGAGTAAAAAAAAAAAAGTGACAAAATAAAAAGTTTGGCAATTATATAACAAGTTAAAAAATGAAATAAAAATAAAAAGATAGATGGATATTTTTTTTATGATTTTAGTAATCTTTTATCTGTATAGTTGAAGTATCAATGTTATTAATTTAAAAAAAATGAAAAACAAAAAATGAAAAAAGACAAAAAAATTAAGGTAAAATTTGATAAAACTAAAAATTAAGTAATGAAAAGCCTTAATGTTAAATTGTAAGTATTGAATATATATATATATATATATATAGATATATATTGAAAGTGGTAATATTATCCATTATAATATTATATTTTCGAATTATCTTAAAAATACACTTTTAGAATATAGGTTTAATTTTATTTAGAAGTAGGAGTATAATTAGGCTTGCTTTGAGGATGATTTTTTAAAAGAGTAGTTGTCCCTAGGTTTCATAAAAGTAATCTTTCTTATTCATGGAAGTTTTAAACTTTCTTAATTAACCTAAACCTCTCTTATCCCCTAGGATTTCCCTTTCCCCATTATTTTATTCAAGATTACAAAACTACGATAAAATACTTCATGTTGATATTTCTAAATTCAATTATTTTATTCAAGATTCTAAAACTATAAGAAAATACTTCACTTTGTTGTTTTTGTTGTGAAAAACCATGACAAAAAATAATAATAGGGATAAAAGAATGAAAGAATGAAAACAAAACACATAATAATTTACATAAAGAGATTTCTTCAAACCATAAAGAGATTTCTTCAACAAACAAACATGGTCTTCCTTTCCCGAAATAATGAATCCTTCTGATTGATACATATAAATAATCTGTTTTTCCAACTCACCATGTAGAAACACAATTTTGACATCAAGTTTCTCTAACTCTAAATCAAATAAAGTAACCATAGTAAGTAACACCATGATTGAACTATGCTTCACAACTAAAGAAAACACTTCACTGAAGTCCACCCCCTTTTTTTGTGAGTAACCTTTTGCTATTAAGTGCGCTTTGAACCTAGCATCCTCTACTCCTAGAATTCCTTCATTTCTTTTAAAGACCCATTTGCAACCAATAATCTTTGATTTTTAGGTTTCTCAACTAGTTACCAAGTATGGTTCTTTTAAAGAGATTCAATCTCCTTATTCATAGCAACAATCTACTGTGTAGATTCTTTACTAGTAATGGCTTCATGATAAGTGTGAGGTTCCTTATTTTCAATGCTCTCTACCATACTAAGTGCACAAGAAACCAAATTTGCATAAGCATACCTTTGTAGTGGTTTAATATGCTTCCTCATTCTATTTCTAGCCAAACAATGTTGTTGCTCTTGTACTAGTGCATTTTCTTTATTATCAAGATGTTGCACTTCCTTCTCCTTTGGTTTTATTGAAATTGTTTTTTCTATAGTTTATGAAGCTTCAGGTACAAACTCCACCCTTTCTCTCACACTATGGTATTTTTCTACATGAAATTGCTCTTTCCTAGGACTCAACATTGCAAACTCATTAAAAGTCACATTCCTGTTAATAAGAAATTTAGAGAATTTTGAATCTGAGCACTATAACCTGCACCCTTTTACTCCATCTGCATATCCTATATGCACTTCCTTGTCCTTAGTTCCAACTTACCTTCATTCACATGAGCATAAGTAGGACAACAAAAAATTCTAAAATTAGTATAATTAAAAGGAGAACTAAACCATACTTCTTCAAGAGTCTTACAATTGATAGGAATTAAAGGAGATCTATTAAGAAGATAACAAACTGAATTTACTACTTTAGTATAAATTCAATTTTTTTTTATAGATGATTAATATAAAAACTATGAAATGTTTCTTTTGAAAAGGCACATTTAATATGAATTTAATTTTATGGAGTTGTAGAAGAGTCTCTTAGTATAAATTCAATTTTTTTTAACATGTATATATGGCTAATAAAAAAATGATGGAAAGGTGTCTCTTCACACCTTTAATATAAATTCAATTTTGTCCCATTATGGAAAATGTCTCTTAAAAAAAATATATCTTTTATGACTAAATAGGTATCACCTTTCTTGCCTTTTTATCTGGTTTGTTGAGAATAATTGTTCATTTTGAATAATATCTTATCTATAGGTTTCAAATTTTTGGTCGTATTAAGGTAAAATGAAGATATATACTAAATACTATAACAAAAGTTTTTTTTTAAAAAAAGAATGTTCTATGACATGTGCTACTTCCAATAAATTAAACTAAAAATGGGTACATATGCCTAACACAAAATTTGAAAAAGAGAATAATCTTAGCTGGGTCCACATGCTCACATGTCCACCTTCCAATAATTTAAACCCAAAATGGATACATACAAGTTGGATCCACATGTCCACCATCCTATAAATTAAGAAGAAAATGATTGTCAAAAATAAAATTTGAAAAAGAAAATATAATCCACATGTCTAACTTCTAATAACTATTAATTAATTTAAAATTAATTTTTTTATAATTTAGTCCTTTTACGATTAAATTTTAAATTAAAGAATAATGTTTTCAATTTTAAAATTTATTTAATAAAATTAATTTAAAAATTAAAACCAAAGGAAATTATTTATTTTGTAAATAATTATTTAATAAATTTAAAAAATAAATTGACAATAAACTTATGTTTTATAAACTCAATTTTTACATAAAATTGATAATCTTTTTTTTTTTAATCTAAAAGTGAAACAAACAAAAAGTAATAAATAAAGTTTAAAATTAGAATATTTATTATTTATCTTATAAATAAAGAATAATATAAAACTAAATCAGTTTCTATTTATAGTTATAATTAATTAAATTAATTTAAATATAATATTTGAGATAAAGACCAAAATATTTTTTAAGTCAGTATCTAACTTAACATAAAATAGTATTTTTTTAATATCAAATGCTAAACATAATTTATACTTTTATAAATATTATTATTAATAAATAACATATCCTAATAATTATAATTATTTTTATATAAGCAACTTAGTAGGCAAAATTAATTAATTTTACAATAAAACAAAACAGAATTAATTGAGAAATAAGAATCCAAAAAAAGAATTACATTATTTCTAACTAGAGTTTTAGAAGGCGTTTGTTTTTTCAACTTTTTGTTCAAAGTAATTTACTTTTAAATTTTAAGTTATTTGTTTTTTTATTTTTTTATTATTTATTATAAATCTTTTATTGAATAGAAAAACTATAGTGTTGGTTTTTTTTTACTTTTTAATATTTAATATAAATAAAATATTTAAAAAATAAATAATCTAATATTTAATACTATTCAATATTAAAATTATATTTAAAATTAAGTAAAAAAACAAACACAAGTCATTAATCTCAACAGATGAGAAGGGCTTCAAGTCTTTAGGTGAGATGAAGCTGAAAGAGAGAAAATAGCCATTCCCTTGAAGTCATTGCAAGATAGAAATAGCTGTTTAAGATGTCCAGCTGGAGTCCACACGTTTTTGTCATAGTAAACCTTGACCTCCAAAAGGCAGATTGTTGACCAAAAAAAAGTTCAAGGGGGGTGTTTGGTTCCAGATTTTTTGAAAAAACAAAAAAAGTATTGCAATTTAAAAAATATTTATTAAAATATAACACTTTTTCAAATTATTTCCGAATTTACAGTATTTTGAAGTTGTCACTTCAAAAAACAACTTAAGTCAAGTATGAAAGTTACTTTTTTTTAAAAATAACTTTAAAATTTAAATGAAAATTTCAATTAAATTTTTAAAAAATATCATAAATTTAGAAATAGTTTCAAAAGTGGCATATTTTAATAAATATGTTTTTAAAATTATTAGATTTTTTTCAAAATCTCGTTTGTTGCATTCTAGGAAGTTGTTTGTTACAAGACATTAGACATTTGACTCAGCTTAAGAGCGAGTGAAAGAGAAATGATTAATATTGATTTAATATCATTTTTAAAAATTATATTTTTTAAAATGACTAAAAATAAAAATAATTATGATACCTTTAAAATTTATCACTAAATCAAATTTCGTTTTTCATGATAGTATGGATTCCTGTTTCAAAATATAATAAAGGGAAAAATGGGTTTTGATTGACTAATTTGAAAAAAATAATATAAAAAAAATCTCAATTTTTATAAATTAATTTTATCTTCCTCTATTTAAAAATATTTTAAAATATATGTATTTTTTTATAACTCAAATAATTATTTCCTAAAATACCCTTTTACTTGATGATATTAAATAAAATTATCTAAAATTAATTTATCATTTTAATTTAATAAAGGTGTTTTACAAATAAATATATTATAATTTTTTTATTATATAATATGAGGTACAAATTATTGTGAAAAAAATTCTCTCGGATTCTCAAGTAATAAATAAAATCTTTTTAATCCCCTAGTTAATAATAATTTTATTTCATATATTATATATATCCCGTCATTTTCTCATTTTATTTAATAAAATTGACTAAAAATTTTGTTAGTTGATATCAATAATAAAATAAGAAATTTTAAAAATTAAAAATACAATTAAAACTAAAATACATAAAAATTAAATACAATTAAAAACTAAAAAACTTAAAAATAAAGTATTTACTCCCATTGTATTTTCAACTCTTTCTCGATATTTATATTTACGACTAGAGTGTTTTAATGAAGTGAAAATTAATATTTTATTTTTATATTTTTCACATTAAAGGTCTTTTAATTTTAATTGTATTTTTTTTAATTTCTTATTTTATTAATCTTAAATCAGTTCTGACAATAAAAAATAGTTATTAATGGTGTTATTAATGTGTAATAATTAATTATTTGAATTATAAAAAATGCATGTATTTTAAAATAATTTTAAACTGATGAAGATAAATATGATTTATAAAAGTTTGAGTTTGTTTTTATATATATTTTTAAATTACCGGATGAAAACCTACTTTTCCCTCTAATAAATCTCATTGGAAAGCGTAAGGCAACAAGAAATTCCATATTTTGGTATAATATTTTTTTCATGAATAGTATTTTACGGCAAAAAGAAACTTTTACAATATGGTTTTTTAATGGTGAAAAGGTTCTTTTAGGGATGCAATTTTTATTTATGGTAAAAAATCATGCTTAGCCACATAATATATTTGAGATTAATTAATTTTCATGATATTTTAGTATGAATCTTGTATTCATAATTTTAAAAAAAAAAAAAAAACAAATTTAATCATAATTTAAATTTGTGATAAATAGTTTCTATAAAACCTTGTCACAAATTTTTATTTGTGACAAATAATTTTTACGGAATAATTTTAATTCATTATTTGTCATCAAATTTGATTTGGGATAGGCCACAACAACATAATTCTTTGTAAGATTGTTTGTTTAGCAACAATACAATTGCCCATGTAATTGAGCGGGGTTTGGGATAAGAATTGATGCACAAATTTAATATGGCCACCGTCTACATCCAGGTGTTTCTAGATTTGATCCATAAATATTCATGTGAAAAAAAAACAAGTCTTTTTTCATTAAGATTTCTTTCATAAAAACATGTTTTTTAAGTACTCCTATTACAAATTCTCTCTTTTAATATGATTTGGGGCAAATTTGAAATAAAATTACTATTCATGTAAAAAATGTGATCACTTACAAAGAATACGATCATGCTAAAAATTCAATAATATATGTAATATTTGTGAAAAAAAAACAAAACCAAAACTTGGTTCAATCGATTTTTGGGTTATTTGATGAAAACCAAACCAATCAGATTTTGAGTGAAAAACTGAACCTAATCAAGCCTTTTGAGATCAGTTTAGTTCAATTTCCGTGCATCAATTTTGACCCAACTTAATGATCTTTCTTAATCCTCGACCTAATTATAAATTTATGTTTATTTCAAATCCAATGTCTATTAATTTGAGTTTATATCAGGCTCGTCTAATTTGTTTTTAAAATTAATTGAAACGAATTTAGATTTGATGTTAAAAATATATTAAATACATTTAGAATTAATTTAACTATAATATAAAAATAATGAATTATTTTAATAGAATCTAATATAAAAAAAAACTTATCAAATATCAAACAATCATATATAATTTTTAGAATATTAGTTTGGTTCGATTTTTATTGGTTATGAAACAAGAAAATTGAATATCGAACCAACAAGGTCGATTTTATAAATTCTCAAACCAAACCAACTTTTTCTATTATTGAAAATCAAATCAATATGATCAATTTTGGTTCATTTGGATTAGTTTATTGGTTTTTTTTTTTTTTTTGTTTTACTTATACCCCTCCTCAATAGCACTCTTATTATCATACAATATATAGGAGCGGGACAAAAAAGAGAAATACCCAAAAAATCACCAAGTAACTAGTGTAATCGAACTATCCTACTGGTGGTGATGTCATAGCATGATACTCATCTTTTGTGGAAGATCGAGAAACGATAGTCTATTTTTTTGCTTTTCTAAGAAGTAAGAGAATCTTCAAAAAACATACAAAATCCAATGATGAACTTGCGATTTTCGAAATCACTAGTCCAGTTATCATTAGAATATGCATGTAACTATAAAGAGAAAGTGGGTGAAAGTAAAAGATTGAAATAGAATGTCTCCAAGATACCACAAAATATGAAGAACAACAACTTAATGAATTGAAATAGGAAAAGCAAAAATTTGACTAACAATGTAAATAACATAAGTAATTTCTGAATGTGTAATGGTGAGATAGACAAAGCTACAAACAATAATACAATATAAGGTTTGGCAAAGGGTCACCATCAAAAGAAGAATACCGAACATTAACCTCAAGAGAAGTATTAACAGTCTTAATATAAGTAAGGCGAGTGCGATAAAAAGTATCAATTATGTACTTTGATTGCAAGAAAAGATAACCTTTAAAAGAAGAATCTACCTCAACATCCAAAAAATATCATAGTGAGCCCAAATCCTTCATTTCAAAATAGAGAAGCCAAATTTGATTTTCATTCTACTATCCCATCACCATTATCACCTATATTAATCATTTCATCAACATATAGAGAAAATAAAATATGACCACTAGTGGTGCACTATGGAAAGATTCCAAGATGACTAGGACTAAAGCAAAGAGAAGAAAGCACTAACAATAATACAATATAAGGTTTGGCAAAGGGTCACCATCAAAAGAAGAATACCGAACATTAACCTCAAGAGAAGTATTAACAGTCTTAATATAAGTAAGGCGAGTGCGATAAAAAGTATCAATTATGTACTTTGATTGCAAGAAAAGATAACCTTTAAAAGAAGAATCTACCTCAACATCCAAAAAATATCATAGTGAGCCCAAATCCTTCATTTCAAAATAGAGAAGCCAAATTTGATTTTCATTCTACTATCCCATCACCATTATCACCTATATTAATCATTTCATCAACATATAGAGAAAATAAAATATGACCACTAGTGGTGCACTATGGAAAGATTCCAAGATGACTAGGACTAAAGCAAAGAGAAGAAAGCACTAACAATAATACAATATAAGGTTTGGCAAAGGGTCACCATCAAAAGAAGAATACCGAACATTAACCTCAAGAGAAGTATTAACAGTCTTAATATAAGTAAGGCGAGTGCGATAAAAAGTATCAATTATGTACTTTGATTGCAAGAAAAGATAACCTTTAAAAGAAGAATCTACCTCAACATCCAAAAAATATCATAGTGAGCCCAAATCCTTCATTTCAAAATAGAGAAGCCAAATTTGATTTTCATTCTACTATCCCATCACCATTATCACCTATATTAATCATTTCATCAACATATAGAGAAAATAAAATATGACCACTAGTGGTGCACTATGGAAAGATTCCAAGATGACTAGGACTAAAGCAAAGAGAAGAAAGCACTAACAATAATACAATATAAGGTTTGGCAAAGGGTCACCATCAAAAGAAGAATACCGAACATTAACCTCAAGAGAAGTATTAACAGTCTTAATATAAGTAAGGCGAGTGCGATAAAAAGTATCAATTATGTACTTTGATTGCAAGAAAAGATAACCTTTAAAAGAAGAATCTACCTCAACATCCAAAAAATATCATAGTGAGCCCAAATCCTTCATTTCAAAATAGAGAAGCCAAATTTGATTTTCATTCTACTATCCCATCACCATTATCACCTATATTAATCATTTCATCAACATATAGAGAAAATAAAATATGACCACTAGTGGTGCACTATGGAAAGATTCCAAGATGACTAGGACTAAAGCAAAGAGAAGAAAGCACTAACAATAATACAATATAAGGTTTGGCAAAGGGTCACCATCAAAAGAAGAATACCGAACATTAACCTCAAGAGAAGTATTAACAGTCTTAATATAAGTAAGGCGAGTGCGATAAAAAGTATCAATTATGTACTTTGATTGCAAGAAAAGATAACCTTTAAAAGAAGAATCTACCTCAACATCCAAAAAATATCATAGTGAGCCCAAATCCTTCATTTCAAAATAGAGAAGCCAAATTTGATTTTCATTCTACTATCCCATCACCATTATCACCTATATTAATCATTTCATCAACATATAGAGAAAATAAAATATGACCACTAGTGGTGCACTATGGAAAGAGTCCAAGATGACTAGGACTAAAACAAAGAGAAGAAAGCACTATTTATGGAATATTGATGACCATTTGATTAGTTTAAAAAATGGCGCAGAATTCAACAAGATCAACTTAAGAATAGCCATTGTTAATTAAGAGGAGCCCACACGGTTTTTTGGGAGTGGCCAAAGACCTCTCGATTTTCCCCTTTAAGTATTTGATATATAAAAATAAAATAAAAACTTCTAGGATACATCGGCTTGAGAGTAGCCATTGTCAATTAAGAGGAGCCCACACATTTTGTGGAAGTGGCAAACCATATTGTCATGTTTAACCAAAGTTCTAAACTAATCAATGCTTAATCACTTATCATGAATCATTATATGCTTAATTTGTTGCAAAAGAAAGTTTATATGACAAACCGCTGAATTCGTCTAATTTCTTTTGCAGCATCCACTATGGTTGGCCTCTCTTCTGCAAATTCCTCAGTGCATTTAATTTTCCATGTGATCTTCAACATATTTCCGCATACTAACTCCGGCGATTTTTCTCCGATATATCGCGTGGTCAACGCAGGTCAACGAAAGTCAGACCCACTACAGTGCTCTCCATTTCCTTGCTGTTGAGAGGATTTGAACCCCAAACCTTTTGGTTTGGGGTTCACCCGCTTACCACCTGGGCTAAGTTGCCCTTTGATACATAATATGCAACAACTATATATCTACTTAAATTCATTATATAAAGAAAATATAAGAATATTTTAATGAACAAATTAATTATAATTATTTTATAATTAAATGCAAAGTCTTTTAATTAATTACCAAAAATATAAAAATTATATAATTTTCTTCATAATGTTTTTAATATCATTAATAATTAATTAAATATTAAAAAATTATATATATATCATTATTTATTTTGTATTGTTTAATACAATTGAATTAAATGGATCATATTTTAATACTAATATATATTTTAAAATTAGACATATTATAATCAAATATCATAATATTAGGTGTAATTTAATAATAAATGTACACTTATAAAATTCACATTTTTATCGATGCATACGATATTATTATCAAATATGATAAATCATGTTATACATATATCAACATTTTCAATAAAATAACTTTAAAATGTCTATTATACTTCTAATTATATTATTATGAGGTTTTCCTTACATTTTCATGAGTTTTTAATAATTTTAAGCTTATCAATATTTTTTTCCAAAATATCCACCGATATATCCAATATATCTCCGATATATCCGATATATCCGTAAAATCGAAATACCGATATATCCGTAAAATCGAAATACCGATATATCCGTGATTACCGATATTTTCATCCTTGGTCCCACATACACCTTCCACATGCGTTTCACCTTGTGGAAGGGCAATAGAAAGTCCGAAATAGGATAGTTTGGGAGTAGAACCATTGTCCAAAAAGAAATGTGAAGGTTTTATATCCCTATGAATGATGGGCCTAGGAAAAGCAGTATGAAGATATGCAATTACACTAGCAATCTCGTATGCAATCTTTAGCCTACTCTTCCATGGGAAAGGCTCATTGCAATCAAATATTTTCTTTCCAAGGGGTTCACAAGATGAGAATTCATAAACCAGAATAGGTATTCGTGTCTCTAAGCAACATCCTAGTAGCTTCAAGGCGTTCTTGTGGCTGCTCATTTGTGTTGCAACAGCAATTTCATTTGTGACAATTTGAAGATTGCCTCGAAAACTCGTGTGACAAATTTTCCTAATACGAATGACTCGACCTTCCAAAGAACCTTTGTACCATTTGTGAAAACTGCTCACATCATGATTGAAGATTAAATTTCCATTGAAATTGTCTGTTGCTCTTTGAATTTCTTGGATAGAGAAGTTACGAATTGGATTGGAATACCTCCCACCAAAATAGGAAATTCGCTTCTCTAATAATAGGCCTCCATTCTTCAACATGCATTCCTCTCTCTCCTTCTTCCCCTTACCCATTCTCAATATTGATTCTCGTTCTTCTTATCTGTCCACAAACATTAACTCAATAATCAACTAACTGTCACCAAGGGAATTTCCCCTTGAATGACATTGAAACAGCTAGACTATTGGAAATATGAATTTAGGACTTTTTTCACAAATGACTCTGGACTGACTCCCCTTCTTGATCATCAGAAATTTCCAAAGTGAAAGGTACATAGGAAATTCAAATCAAGGGAAAATGAGAGAGGATTCCTAGAAGAAGAAGAAGGAAAATCAGGCAAAAGGATCCAACAAAAATAAATCAAACCAAAACAATTAGCTAATGAAAGAAACTTCATACATATCTAAGCTAGTTGGGAATTTCTCTGTGAAGGCGCACATACCTTTCAGGTGAGGCTGAGGTTGAAGTGACCAGAACAAATCACTGCTATAGATTTGTGAGATGATGCTGAGCACAGAACATTTGTTGATGTATATAGATACTCGTGAGATTCAAATTAAAGAGATCCTATAAAAACTCAGTGGTCTAGATTTATGGAATTCGTTGGGTCGACTCAAGGGCTAATATTTATGGGTAGGTTTCAGTAGAAATTGACTGAAGGTAGAAATGTGCTTCAGAGCCCACAGATCTGCCACCTCATAATTTTTCTCTTCAATATGGGTCTTTAAATATAGGGGTTTTCCGGCAATCAAAAAATGACTACTCAAAAGGGACGACTGTCTATCCATATAGCTTCATTTCTTTCATTTACTTTTACATAATCCTTTGTTTTTTTTATTGTTATATTGATTTTATCCATGTATAAGTATCCTTCATTTCTTAATATTTTTATTCGATAATTTAGACCAAAACTTTATATTAAGGGTTTGTTTTTTTATTGTTATATTGATTTTATCCATGTATACGTATCCTTCATTTCTTAATATTTTTATTCGATAATTTAGACCAAAACTTTATATTGAGGGTTTGGTAAGATACCAAAGAGATACTAAAGAATCTTCCTTTAACTACATGGAAGTTTGATAAATCCGCTTAATAACTTAAAGTGACTTAATAACTTAATTTAAATCATTAAGTAAATTAAGTATGTTCAGTAAAATAACTTAAGTGATATTTGTTTTTTAGCTAAATAGAAAAAGCAAAAATATTTGACTTTTTCTATTCGACTAAAAATAACATGTTGACATCATCCAACATAATTAAGTTGAACATGTTGATAACAAGTTCATTTTAGTTATATTGGATGATGTCAACATGTTACTTTTACCTTAATAGAAAAAACCAAAATAGTTGGTTTTTTCTATTCAGCCAAAAAATAATCACCACCTTAATATCATGATTTAAGCAAAAATCAACTTTAAATAACAAGTAAAACCAATTAACTTATTCTTAACTCCACATTTTTATTTTACCTGTTATTCCTCATTTACCATAATTATCTCAAAGTAACTTAAAATAAATTTTAAATTACTTTTATTAAACAACCTTAATATTTAAAAGTAAAAATTAAGTGATAAATTTTAAGTCAACAACTTAAATATAATTTAAGTTAAAATCAATTTAACTCATTAAGTAATAAATATTAAGTTTTATCCTGATAAAAATACCTATGTCAATGCATGTGTGAAATTTCTTGAGAAATATCGATGGTCAAAGTCAAAGCTAAAAAATAAGTGGTTCATGTGGAAACGAAATTACCACGTCAAAGCTCAAAAATGAGATGTTTTCCATGGGGGAGTTGAACACCCCCCCGGTTAAGCACCCACCTTACCATTGGGCCAAGTGTGCCCTTTGTTAATTATTTTGCACAAAATATATTACATATATTTTTCTAAATTTAAAAAAAAAATGGAAAAAGAAATAAAAACATGTGTGTATTGTTGTCCATCACTGAGTATGTATTGATATTCGAGGGTCACTTGATTGGGTACGTTTTTCGAGGAGAGTTCATGTGTGAACTTTCCGAGACCCCCCATGATTTGTATTTGTTTTATTGTACATTTTGAGCGAGATGAGTGGCCTTCTCTTAGGAGCTCCGGGTCACTGTCCATTCCATCATTACATTCGTAGTTGATGTGACTTCACTCTATGTTTGATCTGAGTCTGATCATTACTCCTCTTGGTGTTACTTGTTTCATTATCATTCATCCTCGTTTTATTTTTGATTCATCATTCTCACTTCACCTCTTATTCTTTGCATACGGCGACCCATCTCGGGTTTGATATTCCCTTCGCATCACCATCACACATCATATTCACATTAGACACCATCGGGTCCCTAGCTCACGGGATTTTATATACATGTTGCATTTCACACACGAGGGCATGGGTTTTAATCATTAGGTACTTGAGCCTAGTTTCCTTTCATTTCTATCACCCTAGCCTACGTTACGTCCCGTGTCTTGAGACCACCCTAAGACCATGGGATCAGACGTCGTCTTCGATAGCCTCTGCGTGGACAGGTGTTTGAGATCTGGTTGATGTTTAGACGTTATCATGCTTCTCTTTCTGGGATACACCTTCTGAGGATTAGTTTCGTTTCAGCTGTGCCTGGATTACCGGGATCATGTGTTTGTTGATGGATGATTTAATGTCACCTGATTTTCTAGTCGATCACTTTTGATGCCATACTGGGGCATATTTCCGTTATGGATGAGATTTGCAGATCTTCACGGAGTTGCATGTTTATCCCCACTTGCGGGGTATGTGCTGAGATGATGATGTTTTCGTTGTTTCATGATGATCCTTTAGTGGAGCCTCGGTGGAGCCATTCATCCAGGTCCGCATTTCTCGACATTGGTTTGTTTTCATGCTTTTCATTCCGAGAGACGTTCCCTGGATGTTTGGATTTGGTTTGGATCCCGGAGATCACGTGTCCAATGATAGATGACTCCATATCACCCGATTTATGACTTATCGCGCATTTGATGCCACACTGGGGCATATTCCCATTTCGGATGAGGTTTGCAGATCTCCATGGAGTCACATGATCATTTCCACTCACAGAGTACGCACCGAGACAACGATTTGTTCACTATTGCTATGATGATTTCTCAATGGAGCCTCTCGGGAACCATCCAATTAGGCATGCGCTTCTTGCCATTCATGATGTCATCATGTTTCCATCCGAGAGATGCATTTTAGCTTGATGAGCATGATCCTGTTATAGATTCGGATGACCGGGATTACATATCTGTTGAGGCATGATTTGATGTCATTTGATTTTCCCGACTTGTCACACATTTAATGCCATACTGGGGCATATTTCCGCTCTCGATCGAGATTTATAGATTTTCACTTTTGCGTGATCATCCCCATTTACGAGATACATATCAGGTTGATGATTTAGCTTTATTTTGTCATGACCCTCCGGTGGACCTTACCTTGAGTCGTTTCATCAGGCTCACACTTTCCGACGTCAGTGTGATTTTTGTATGGAGTCATCTCGGGCTCATGGATTCTCACATCATCATTTCGTCGGAGTGCATGTCAAATCTACTATGTATCCCCATGGAGTTACTCATGAGTCATCAGGACATATCGGGTACATTTGATGCCACACTGGGGCATATTCCCTCATTCAGCTATGGAGACGATCGTTCTCTCACTGATTTGTTACAATTTTCATCATTCGACCGAGAGATGTCGTATTTGCTTCATGGGTCACTATTCCGGTGATTTTCATCGAGATGAGCTTTCATTAGAACATAGCATTCAGTTTGATCGTTCCATCTCACTAGTGGATCGTTCTTTGAGACTCAGGGAGTCTCTTCTAGACCATTCCATTAGATCGAGAGTTGTGATGACACGTTACACTGGGGCATATTCCCCTCCATCATTCCCTTGCAGTTCGACATTCAGAGCTTCCGTGACTTCCTAGTTACGATGTTCAGAGTCGACATTCTCAGCTTGACGATCATGGTTATTCAGTTTGGTTTGGCGTTCAGAGCCATTACTCGTTTTCGGTTGGCGTTCAGAGTCATGTCACCATCTGTTTTTTAGTTTTGGCGTTCAGAGCCATTGTTCATTTCCACTTGGCGTTCAGAGCCATTATTCGCTTTTCGTTTTGGCATTCAGAGCCATGGTTTCCATTTGGTGTTCAGAGCCATTGTTTTCATTTTGGCGTTCAGAGCTGTTATAAATTTTCAGTTTGGCGTTCAGAGCCATTATTCGATTTTCGTTTTGGCGTTCAGAGCCATGCTTTTGATTTGACATTTAGAGCCTTCATTGTTCCCATTTGGCGTTCAGAGCCATTGTTTCAGTTTGGCGTTCAGAGTCGTAGTTCCCATTTAGCGTTTAGAGCCATCGTTCATTGTTTCAGTTTGGCGTTCAGAGTCGTAGTTCCCATTTGGTGTTCAGAACCATCGTTCACTTTCCGCTTGGCGTTCAGAGCCATTGTTCATTTCCATTTGGCATTCAGAGTCGCCTTTTCACTTTGGCGTTCAGAGCCGTTATTCATTTCTCAGTTCGATGTTCAGAGTCGTATTCTCATATCCACATCCATAGCCATCACTTTCTTTTTCTTTAGTTTTTGGCGTTCAGAGCCGTTTTTCGTACTCATTCATGTATTTTGAGTCGTTATTTTTCTTAGTTTCGGCGTTCAGAGCCATTTTTCATGCTCATTCAGGCATTCGATACTATCATTTTTCTTTAGTTTGGCGTTCAGAGCCATTGTACATATTCGCTCAGGCACTTTGAGTCACCATCTCCCCATGTTTTCGATGTTTAGAGTCATTTCCCCTCACATGTATCATTCAGGGTCACAGGCTCTGGTATTCACATTCACTGGCATTGCACATTTTGCCTTCAGGGGTTCGTGTTTATCCTCGTTTTCCTCACTTGGTTACCCTGTGCTTATCGCTTATTCGTCATTGTTCTTCTAGATTTCCCTTCTCACTGCTCATGACACGGTCCTTTGAGTTCATGATACGTATTTCTGTCATGTTATTGAGCATCCTGCACCTGTCATTTCATGTGATTCACACAGGACAGTCCCCTTTCAGGCACATTCTTTCTTGTACTTCAGAGTGGTTCGACCGTTACTCACCTTGGATATGATTTTTTCGAGTCACTTTTGGAAACATCTTAGAGGGAGCCTGTATCTTCAGTGTGGTTTCAGAGACATTTTTTGAGACATCATTCTTTCTAGGATTAGAGCCTCATTGTTCATCTGTTAGTCCGAGTGAGTTCATATCTCATTGACGTCCCTATGGGGGTCTCCTTGGTTCTTCGGTAGAGTTCACTTCATTATACTCACTATTCATACTTGCTTTTCACTCCAGTGTTCATATTCTTTACACTCATGAACTCTATCGAAGAGGGGCATATTTATAGACCCCCAAATTGGGATACATTTTAAGCATTTTTGCACCTAGTTTTTGGCCAAGTGTCGCGCCCCTAGACAGCCACGTGTCAATCCATGATTGGCTATCATGGAATCAGAACAGTGTTTTTGAAGGCCAATCAGAGATTGACACTTGGAAAAAGGGAATCAGCAGAATATTTGGCTGTTGAGGGGAGCGTAAGAGAGGGGCTTTTTCTGCTGGTCGAGGGATATTTTGAGATCTTTTTTTTTTTTTTTTTCTGTTAAGGGGCAGAGCTGTTAGGGGGCAGGAGGAGGTTTTGCTTTTTGAGGCCGTTAGAGTTTTTTTTTTTTTTTGGCAGAGGGGGTAAGGAGCGGCCGGTGGAGAGAGATTGGCAGAGAGAGAGTAGGGAGAAAGGGGCTTCTG
The DNA here is from genome assembly GCF_004353265.1 of Vitis riparia. Taxonomy (NCBI): domain Eukaryota; kingdom Viridiplantae; phylum Streptophyta; class Magnoliopsida; order Vitales; family Vitaceae; genus Vitis; species Vitis riparia. Next base: position 35,975,430 of record NC_048448.1, read on the forward strand.
GGTTTTTCCTTGAGGGGAGTTTCCTGGTCATTTTGGAGAGGAGAGTTCTAGAGCTTGGGGCTACGGGTATTCCAACTTGTGAGGGTTTTGAAAAAAGCTTGGACTGCAAGGCTAGAGAGGGGAGTGAGATATTTTTCATGAGCAGAAATAGAGATTAGCAGGGAAGGGATTGACTGGTTAGAGGAAGTTTGAGCTTGAGGGAGAGAGCAAGCCAGAGGTTTGAACTTTCTCGAGAGTCAAGCTGTTACAGAGGAGGAGAGAAATTCATTGAGGGAGTCGAAGCTTGGTTCTCTTGGCTTGAGGAATCCAGGTACGTATACTGTTTTCCTCTCATTCATTATGATTCATTGTTTTTCTTCAGATTGTTATTGTTTTTCTAAGCATCATGTTGTTTGGGTGGATATGGAAGGCCATTTATTTGTTTGTTGAGATATTACCCTGTGCTTGTATTTGCCATTTGTTGATCTCAATTTAATCTGCCCCTACTGTGGTTATGAAATGTCCAAGAATCATGTCTGTAATAGCATTTGATGTGGTTTTCCCACCTGCTCGGAAGGTTCATTGATGAAGTGAATTCTCTGGGGTTCTCTTTATTTATTCATTTTTTTGTGCTCTGTTTCTCCACTTTCCCCCGCCTCTGGTACTTGCTCCTGGGACGTATTATTACTCTCATCTCTGTCTATGGGAACAAGGGGTTACAAGGAATATGTCCTCAGTGGAATGAGAAATCTGAGTTTGTAATTACTGGTTGGTGCTCGGTACGGGACTGTTACCATGTAACACAAGAGAGGATATTTCACCATTCGAAGGGGACCTTACTGCTTCTAGAATTCGGGTTGTTACTATTTTATCGCCCACGGAGCTGCTAAATAGTCACGCTTTGAGTTTATGACTGCCATTTTCAAGAGAAGGTATATACTTAAGTGATGGTGCTGAAAGTATTTTGAAGAGGAGGCATTCGCCTTCATCTAAGTTCCAATACCTCCACCTATGGATGGCATGCGTGGCTGTTCTGCAGTATTTGGAATCATTATGCACATATCATCTAGGATAGGCATAATGGTGTAGCTCCTTTGCTGATTTGTGTTTGTCGCATCTTCTCTGGAACCTCTTCTCTCCCTACAACTTAGAGAGAACATTTCCCAGCCATCCCGAGTTGATACATGGCGTTCAAATTGATGTAAAGATAGAGGAAAACGACTCAGAGGAATTAGACAACCAAGAAAAGCCCCACACTGGCTACTCGCCTAACCTTTGGCGTTGGTTGATGTCCCTGTATGTTCCCTTGCTGTTCAATCAATAATTGAAGCTCCTTATGGCTCATAGGAACTAGGCTGGGATATGGGTTGGTCCTTGGCCACATATACTGGTGATTTGCATATTTTGGCGGATGCTATTCAAACACAGGTGGATTGTATATATGAAAAGAGAGTTAAAGTCTGTCAATCATCATCAACTGGATGAGGCAACTGGCCCAACCTGGTACAGTTCTACATATCAGAGAGATCCGTCGCAAATGCTTGCCGTGATTTGCTGCAGAATGGGGTTCAAAACGAAAGGGAAATGAAGCATTTTAACAAGGGAAACTAAAGGCTGTAAGAAAGAAATACCTATTCAGTAGCCACGTCTCAGATGGGTTTTTCAAATGTATGCACTAACAACCTGATTGCCTAGCTCTCCTTGGTTATTGATTGAAAAAGAAATGGCTTCTATTTGTCTTGCTACCATTGATGATGGAGTACGGACACCAACTGTCGTGCTCAACAGCCAAGGTTTGATACTCACAAATGCTCACCGTCGTGGGCCAAGTTAATCCTCATCAACCAACCCACTGACTACATGTCCACGTTTTCTTACCTATCAAGCCCATTGCCTACAACTGATGCTCCTTCACCAACTGACATGCAATTCACCTAAACCTTCATCATACCCATTTTCTTTTCCCACCACATTTTCTCTCTCTACCCTTTCATGTTGAAAAAAAATAGGCTTTCCCACAAGTGTAAATCAATGGAAGCAATATAAATAGAATAACAGAAAATAAATGAGCACACAAGATTTACGTGGTTCCCTCAAATAACTTGAGGTACGTCCACGACGACCGGTAGGCTAGTTTCTTCCACTATCACCAAAAGAGTTTACAAAGTGGCCAAAAGGCATAAGCCTTACAAACACACCAAGGTGTAAATCACAAGAAGAAAATACCTCACAAAAGTAAACCGAATCTCCAAGAACAAATCGCAAGAAACCCCAAATATCAAGTGAAGAAACGTTACCCACTTGAAGAACAAACTTGCCGATTGTGTAGCACCAAAATATGGAGAAGAAGAAGGCTGATTTTTTTTTTTTTGAACCAAAAAGGTATCCCAAAAGTCTTCTTGCCGACCAAGATGATGAACCAAAGGAAAAGACAAAAGACTTGTAGTTTTTTTTTTCTTTCCTTGAAGACTTCAAACCAATCTTGAATATGCCAAGAGTCATGTGCTAACCAAGGTGTTGGCTAAAAATAGTAAAACCATATTTAGTAAATTTAAGAGTCCCACAATGGAGGAAAACCCAACAATCCTCCCCCTCCCGACTTATGTGGAGGATTCGACCATTCCCGCCAATAGTCGACACTTCTCATGCTTGTCCTTAGTCAATGCCTTAGTCAACATATCCGAAGTGTTATCATTAGTGTGAACTTTTTCAAGTTGCAACAACTTATCATTCAAGACATCACGAATCCAATGATATCTAACATCAATGTGTTTCGACCTCGAATGAAATGAAGAATTCTTACTCAAGTGGATTGCACTCTGACTATCATAATGAAGGACATACCTTTCTTGTTTCAAACCCAACTCTTGTAAGAATTTCTTCAACCACAATAATTCTTTGCAGGCTTCTGTAATGGCGATGAACTCAACTTCTGTGGTGGAGAGAGCAACACATTTCTGTAATCTTGATTGCCATGTCACTGCTCCCCCTGCAAAAGTAATCAAATAACCAGAAGTAGATTTTCGACTATCAACATCACCAGCCATATCAGAATCTGTGAACCCATCAAGAATAGGCTCGCCTTTACCAAAACACAAACTCATCTTTGAAGTGCCCTGAAGATACCTCAGAATCCATTTCACTGCTGCCCAGTGTTCTTTCCCCGGATTAGACAGAAATCGACTAACAACCCCAACTGCGTGAGCAATATCCGGTCGAGTACAAACCATGGCATACATCAAAGAACCAATTGTTGAAGCATAGGGAATTTTATGCATCTCATTTTTCTCTTCATCACTTGTAGGACATTGACTTGAGCTAAGTTTGAAGTGGCCTGCAAGTGGACAATTAACAGTCTTTGCTTTGTCCATATTGAACCTCTCAAGAACCTTTTTAACATAATTCTCTTGAGATAACTAAATCAGCCCATGTGATCTGTCGCGAACAATTCTTATCCCAAGAATTTGCTTTGCTGGACCCAAATCCTTCATGGCAAAGGACTTGCTCAACTCTGACTTCAACTTGCTAATCTTGCTCGTGTCTTGGCCCACAATAAGCATATCATCAACATAAAGCAAGAGAATAATAAAATTACCATCTGGATATTTCTTCACAAACACACAATGGTCTGAAGTGGTTCTTGAATACCCATGCTCAATCATGAAAGAATCAAATTTTCTGTACCACTGCCTCGGTGCTTGCTTCAATCCATACAAACTCTTCTTCAATTTGCAAACTAACTGATCATTACCCTTATCTATGAAGCCCTCAGGTTGCTCCATATAAATTTCCTCTTCTAAGTCACCATGCAAAAATGCGGTCTTCACATCAAGCTGCTCAACTTCTAAATTCATACTCGCAGCTATACCAAGCACAGTTCGAATGAAGGACATCTTCACAACTGGTGAGAAGATCTCATCAAAACCAACTCCCTTCCTCTGATCAAAACCTTTCACAACAAGTCGTGCCTTGAATCTCGGTTGAGAACTGTTCCCATCATTCTTTCGTCTGAAGACCCTTTTATTTTTCAAAATGTTCTTCCCTTTAGGCGGCTTCACCAAATCATAGGTGTGATTCTCATGCAAAGACTTCATTTCCTCTTTCATTGCCTTGAGCCATTCAGTTTTGTTCTCATGCTTCAAGACTTCTTGATAAGTCTCTGGCTCCCCTTGATTTGATATCATCACATACTCATTTGAAGAATATTTTCTGGATGGCTGTTTTTCTCTGGTAGATCTCCTCAACGGTGTCTGTGGTAGTGGCTCTTGGGGTGACTGTTCCCCCTCAATCTCTGGCTCAACATCATCTTCCGCTGCATCATCATGAGGTGTCTGCACTTCCTCATCAATATCATGAACAACAGGTGGATTAAGAGGATCTAAATCAACAAGATCATTAGTACTAGACTCAGCTGACTCAAGCTTGTCAATGTCTTCAATAGTCTGATCTTCCAAGAAAACAACATCTCGGCTTCTGACAACTTTCTTATCAACTGGATCATACAACCTGTAGCCAAATTCTTCATGCCCATAGCCAATAAATATGCACTGTTTTGCTTTTGGATCAAGCTTGGACCTCTCATCTTTTGGAATATGAACAAAAGCTCTGCAGCCGAATACCCTCAAGTGATCATAGGAGACTTCCTTCCTTGTCCAAACTTTCTCTGGCACATCACCATTCAATGGAACTGAAGGAGACAAATTGATAAGATCAACTGCTGTCCTCATTGCCTCACCCCAAAAAGATCTTGGCAATTTAGAATGTGAGAGCAAACATCTAACTCTCTCAAGAATGGTGCGATTCATTCTCTCTGCAACCCCGTTCTGTTGAGGTGTCTTTTTGACTATCTTTTCGTGCCTGATGCCATGATTAGTGTAATACTGATCAAATGGTCCAATATATTCACCACCATTATCCGAGCGGACACAGTTCAACTGTCTACCAGTTTCTCTTTCAACCTTGGCCTGAAAATGCTTAAACACATCTAGAACTTGATCTTTAGTTTTCAGTGTATAAGCCCAAACTTTTCTAGAGTGATCATCAATAAAAGTGACAAAGTATAGAGCACCACCAAGTGTCCTAACTTTCAAAGGACCACATACATCATAATGTATCAAATCTAGAACATGAGATTTTCTAGATGCAATGTTTCTACGGAATGATATTCTATTTTGTTTACCATGGAAACAATGACCACATGTTTTCAAAGGCGTACCTTTTATCCCCGCTAGAAGCTCTTTCTTGGATAAAACTTGCAATCCTTTCTCACTCATATGTCCAAGCCTTCTATGCCATAAATCGGTGGATGAGTCATTCTCTAAGGTATTCACAACACCCTTGCAGATTTTTGCTTGCACAGTGTAAAGAGAACAAGTCTTCTTTCCTTTTGCTACCACTAGAGAACCTTTGGAGAGCTTCCATTTTCCATCACTGAAATTGTTGTTGTAGCCCTCATCATCTAACTTTCCAGCAGAGATTAAATTGAGCCGAATATCCGGTACATGTCTCACATCTCTAAGCAACAATTTGCATCCAGTATTTGTTTCCAAGCAAATGTCACCCATGCCGACAATTTTTGACACATCTTCATTTCCCATACGGACATTCCCAAAATCACCTTGCGAGTAAGAAGTAAAGAAATCAGCCCGCGAAGTAACATGAAATGAAGCTCCAGAATCAATTACCCAATCCGTCTCTTGGCCAATCAAATTAACGCTAACATCATCACGAATAATCATGAGTTCACCATCGGTAACTACAGCTGTATCATTTTGCTTTTTCTCTGAATTTTTATCTTTGTTCTGCTCCTTAAACTTGAGTTTTCTGCACTCTCGCTTCATGTGCCCTTTCTTGTGACAATAATAGCACTCAACATCTTTCTTTGAAATCCAAATTGAACGACCTCTAGATTTATCACGGTTGTGCGAAGCCTTACTCTTACTCCTGCCTCTCCCCCGGTTTTCTATCACAAGTGCCTCGGAATGAGAAGAACCTGATGATTTTCTTCTTGTCTCTTCATTCAACAGGCTGCTAGTAACTTGACTCATTGTTACCACTCCATCAGGTGTGGAGTTACTAACTGTGACCACCAAAGTTTCCCAGCTTTCAGGAAGTGAACTAAGAAGTAACAAAGCTTGCAACTCATCATCAAAAGTAATTTTCATGGCGGCCAACTGATTCACAATGCTCTTAATCTCATTCAAATGCTCTGCAATAGGAGTACCCTCCTTATATTTAGAATTCACAAGCTTTCGAAATAAAAAAGCTTTATTCACGACCGTCTTTCTATCATAAAGACTCTCCAATTTGGTCCAAAGACCATGTGCTGAATTTTCTGTAGAGACATGATGAAAGACACTATCATCAATCCATTGCCGAATAAAACCGACAGCTTTTCGGTCTAGCTTTTTCCACTCGTCATCTTTCATCCCTTCCGGTTTGCCACTATCACCCTCTATGGGTCCATTCAAATCTTTACAAAACAAAAGGTCTTCCATTTTAGTTTTCCAAGTCACCCAATTTGTGCCATTGAGACTAACCATACGCCCAACGTTGCCGTCCATAATTCACACACACAAATATAACGAATCAGAACTGAATTAACCAACAGCTCTGATACCAGATGTTGAAAAAAATAGGCTTTCCCACAAGTGTAAATCAATGGAAGCAATATAAATAGAATAACATAAAATAAATGAGCACACAAGATTTACGTGGTTCCCTCAAATAACTTGAGGTACGTCCACGACGACCGGTAGGTCAGTTTCTTCCACTATCACCAAAAGAGTTTACAAAGTGGCCAAAAGGCATAAGCCTTACAAACACACCAAGGTGTAAATCACAAGAAGAAAATACCTCACAAAAGTAAACCAAACCTCCAAGAACAAACCGCAAGAAACCCCAAATATCAAGTGAAGAAACGTTACCCACTTGAAGAACAAACTTGCCGATTGTGTAGCACCAAAATATGGAGAAGAAGAAGGCTGATTTTTTGTTTTGAACCAAAAAGGTATCCCAAAAGTCTTCTTGCCGACCAAGATGATGAACCAAAGGAAAAGACAAAAGACTTGTAGTTTTTTTTTTCTTTCCTTGAAGACTTCAAACCAATCTTGAATATGCCAAGAGTCATGTGCTAACCAAGGTGTTGGCCAAAAATAGCAAAACCATATTTAGTAAATTTAAGAGTCCCACAAAGGAGGAAAACCCAACATTTCATACCCATTTCGTCACTCCTCATTCATCATTCACCATCCAGCCCCTGTTCATCATTCCCATACTTTCTTTCATGCATGCAGTTCATGCACACTTTCTTCATGACACATCCTTGCCCATTCCGTCATGCATGTCAATCTCTGCATGCCCAACCCCCATACATTATCTTTCACCAACCTCTATGGTCCTCATCGTACCCGCATTTCCATTGCTACGTACCCATATCAACCCATCTTACACATTCTCATCCTCATAATACCCGTCCCTACCTATCCCTCACTACACCATCACCATACCCGTACTCATAACCCCATATTCGATTTAATCATGCTTTGTATTACAATGTAAGGGGAACATTGGCTTTGCCAGTGTTTGAACCTTCTGGGTCGTTCTGTGTGGGTGTACTTGAGCTCATTATGACTTCACAGAAGATTAACTATGCACCCGAGGTTGATAAAGTCTGCAAAGGGCTTGAGGCAGTAAATCTCAAAAGTTCAGAAATATTGGAGCATCCAAAGGCACAGAACCAGATTTGCAATGAAGGTCGCCAGAATGCCTTGGCTGAAATCTTGGAGATATTTACAGTGGTATGTGAAACTTACAAATTACCTCTGGCTCAGACCTGGGTTCCTTGCAGCCATCGCAGTGTTCTAGCTGGTAGTGGTGGTTTGAGAAAGAGCTGCTTTAGCTTTGATGGAAGCTGCATGAGCCAAGTCTGCATGTCCACGACTGATGTAGCATTCTACGTTGTAGATGCTCACATGTGGGGTTTTAGGGAGGCCTGTGCTGAGCATCACTTACAAAAGGGACAGAGGGTTGCTGGGAGGGCATTTGAGTCCCATAACTCATGCTACTGCAACAATATTACCCAATTCTGCAAAACTGAGTACCCCTTAGTACACTATGCATGCATGTTTGGGCTGACTTGCTGTTTTGCAATCTGTTTGCAAAGTACTCACACTGGAAATGATGATTACATTCTAGAATTCTTTTTGCCCCCTAGTATCATAGACAGTGGAGACCAACAGACCTTGTTGGACTCCCCATTGGCAACAATGAAGCAGCATTTTCAGAGTCTTAGGGTTGCTTCTGGAAAAGAATTTGAAGAGGAGGAAAAATCTGTCGAAATTATCAAATTGCCTATGAATGAGAAGCTTGATTCCAGACTTGAATCTATTCAAATATCGCAATCTACTCCATCTCTACCTGGGCCTGATATCTTGCCAAGCAGGGGAGAGATGCAGCAGCTAGATTCCACGAAACATCAATTAATGGTGGAGTTTGATGCTATAAAGGATAGAGGGAATGTTGCAAGTGGTATCATCAAGTTTGTGAGGTCTCTCCTCTGTAGGTGATTTCAGTAGTTGCGATGAGTCTCCTTGGCTATGCAAGAGTGCTGCCATGCCAAAAGCTTCAGATTCATGTGATCCGACGTACGAATTCATGTCATGCGCAGTGACAACACAGCCGTGGAGGCAATGGTTTTTGTGGTGAGTTTCGAGAAGGATTATGTTGCGACTCGGCTGAATTTTGTGACCGAGAGGTTCATGGGTATACTGCGACTCTCTCGGGAAGCTGTTAAGCTGTTGTTTGTGTACTTGTACTCGCCGAGGTCATCTTGATACGCCTTTGTTTTGTGAGAGGCCTCTTCGTTCTGAATCCTTGACAGCTTTTATTAATAAAAATTTTGTGTTGTGAGGAGAGAATGTCCGGACCAGCAATGGGTTCAAGATAAGTAATAGCTTGAAGGCTTCTCGGTTCCCTTTCGGTGCGATAGTAATGGCTGCCGCGAACCAGAGGATTGCTTTGCTTCAGCAAGTTGAAAGACCAAAATCTCCTGAAGAAATGCTCACAATTCTGCAGAAAGTGTTCGAAGGAAGTGCCCCCCTTTCTTGTTGCCGTAAAACCTGAACACATTAACCTTGTTTCTCACTATCTCAAGGGTGACGCGCAGCACGCTAAATGGAGCAAGATCATGACTCGTATTGGTGAAGTGGTGGTTTCTTATGCCGCTTTAATATCTACTCCTGAAGTTTCTGATTGAAATCAGGAAGCGTGTGGACGAGTCCATCATGTTGAAGATCAAATGGAAGGTTGAGGAATAATGATGGGTTGTACTGGTTCTAAATCAGTCATAGAAGTTCACCATGGATTAACATTTCTGGATTTAATTATCATACAGATTGAGAATTTCAATGACAAGTGTAGGTGTAAAGCTCTTCTGCGTCTGATGCATTCAGTCAACATATAAGATGACACGCTGAGGATCGTGCCAAGAATATAAAAAAATCATACATTGGGATCCATACTTTCTAATCAGAGCCAATGCCCTCGTGTGGTTGTTGATGACTTCAGTCTATTGCTGTCCAAAGGGTACACGGGAAATGATAGGTGGTACCCTCTTGGGTGTGGTAATATGCTCCCAGCCTTGGTGAACAGTGGAAAGTTTGAGAAGTTATTATCACAAAATGATGAATATGTCTTTGTTGCCAATTCAGATAAACTGGGGTGTTGTGGTTGACCTGAAAACTTTAAATCATTTGGCCAAAAGCAAGAATGAATACTATATGGGGGTGGCACTCAAACTCTTAGCTTGGTGTGAGCGGTGGTATCCTCATCTTTTATGAAAAGACTATTCAGCTTCGGGAAATTGCACAAGTCCTAAATGAACCTGTCAATGAATTCAAGTCAACCCCTAGTGCTATTGATCTGGATAGTCTTAGGATAGCTGGAGAAGTATGGTTTGGGCCCTGTGCTATCCTAAAAGGAAGGGTGACTATAGAAGCTAAGGTTGGGATGAAATTTGAAATGTCTAATGGAGTTGTACTCACAGACAAGATGATTTATGGTCCTTAGGGCAAATGAGATTGTGACATGTACAGAACATGAGACTGAAAGGAAATGAGGATGCGACGCTAGAGACATCCCTGGACCTCTTTTCTATTGAGCCATGGTCACCTTCCCAAGCTTACTTTTCTAAAATTTGCTGCCATTTTCTCTTCGGCATGTAATTTTCGCAACTTCCATGATTTTAAAATGTTTTGAAATAAACATGAATTTAATTTCGTAATTCCAATTAATGGAACTTATGAAATCAATTCATGCAAAAATAAATGGGCTTTGGTGGGGGCCCCATATATGTGATTTCATGACTGATTGACTGATTGATTGACTCATTCGCCATGTGTAATTGATTTACTCTATTCCTTGATATGCGCATAATCATTCTGTGTTTATTCACTAACCCCATTCTATGATAGTGCATTGCTGTTTGTTACCTAAGTACGTATTTACTCATTTTGAGCATTTCCTATACGTATTCTGATTCTCATATGTGTATGATTGATGTGAGTATTCATTGATTTTCTTATTCGATTGTCACATCAGCTTCATTCTATCAGTAGAAACCCGACTTTAGGGACTTAGGGGGGTGCTACAATCCATACCGTACCTTCCCTATAAGTAACCTGACCCCCGAACCCGATCCGGTTTCCACAGGCCACCTTTTCCAAAGATCAGGAGTCACACTTAGGGTTTTCTTTCTTATTTTGTTTACCCTTTTAAAAAATAAAACAAAAATAAGTGGCGACTCCAAAGTCAGTTTTCTAAATCAAATAAAAAATGAATTTTTAAAAAATAAAAATCGAACTCGCCATCGAGTGGGAAACGCATTGAGCTGAAAATGCGGGTATATATATATATATATATTTCTTTCATATTATTAAAAAAAATACTTTAAACAACAAATTAATTATAATTATTTCATAATTAAATAAAAATTTTCATTTAATTGAGTAACAAAATTTTTCAATATCATTAATATATTAATTAAATATTAAAAAATTATACATTTATCATCATTTATTTTATATCATTTAATACAATTAAATTAAATATATAATAATTTTAATATTAAATATATTTTAAAATTAAACATATTATAATCAAATATCATAATATTATTATTGAATAATATTTGATGTAATTTAATAATCAATGTACACTTATATATATTAATTTCTTCAACAAAACAACTTTAAAATATCTATTATACTTCTAATTTCATTTTTAAGCGTTTTATTTTACATTTTCAAAGGTTTTGATCAATTTTAAAACAATCGATATTTTGTATCAAAATATCTGATATATTTTTTATATATCTGTAAAATCAAACTATCGATATATTCGTAAAATCAAATTACCGATATATCCGTAATTACCAATATTTTTATCTTTGGTTTTATCAAACATCCCCTTTATTAAAGAATGAACTTATTTAAAGTGTGAAGATTTTTTAAAGGAAAAAAAAATTGAAAATGGAAAAAAAAAAAAAAAATTGGAACGAGCATTGTAGAACCAAAGTAGTTGGTAAGGTCGTCTTGGCTCATTTATATTTTTATTATTTTTAAAAATAGAACAAAAATATCATTAGTTATATTTAAAATTTTTGTTTAATATTTAACATGTATTGTAACTTTAATTTTTTCTGTTTAGAAAAGAGTAAAAAAAAAAGTGACAAAATAAAAAGTTTGGCAATTATATAAAAAGTTAAAAAATGAAATAAACATAAAAAGATAGATGGATTTTTTTTTTGATTTTAGTAATCTTTTATCGTTATAGTTGAAGTATCAATGTTATTAAGTTTTTAAAAAAAAAAAAAGAAAAGAAAAGAAAAAAAAGAAAAAAGACAAAAAATTAAGGTGGCAATCACAATTACCATTAATGCATTCTTCTTGGTCACTAGAAGTTTGGCTTGAGATTTCCTCACCACTACTATCTAGTTGGTTAATATCATCTTCATTATCTGAATCAGTCATTGATTAGACTCTGTGGAGTTTAACATTACTTTACAAAGCATATCTTTTAAGTCTTCTGCAACATTTAAATTATTAATTTTCTGCTTAACCCTACAATCTTTCTTATAGTGGCCTACCTTACCACACTTAAACAAACCGGCTTAGACTGTGAAGGGGCTTCTAACTTTTTCTGGGTTTCTTTGTTCATCCTTCTTTGGATGTGCCTTGAACACTTAGTTTCATTCATCCTATAGTTGCCATGAGTTCCTTGCTTGTTGTGATAAAACTTTTCCTTACTAGGCTTTCTACTTACTTGTTCCGTATGTTGCTTAGAGAGAGGCTTAGTTTCTTTTTGGTTGAATCCAAACTGGCTATAGAATGAACCAAACTCATTTTTGTAGATCCTTTGTTCATTTTTCATATGTTGCTTAAGTTTAAAGTCATTGCATAGTTTAATTCCTTCTGATGTGACGATGCTTATGATTTCTCCATAAGTAAGCTTATCATAAGGGATTTGTCCATTAAACCGTTCTTTTATCTTAATCCTAATCCTAATTTTCTCAGAGAAAAGTCTAGGTAGTCCTGAGATGAATTTTTCTTTCCAAAAAGACTGGTTATAGTCTGATCTTAGCATGACTTTGGTTAAGAAAACTTCTCTATACCATCTAAAGTCATGAAGCTTGGGACACTTAAGGTTGGTTAAGAGATCTGCAGTCTTATCCTTAATCTTTGCAGGATTTCCAATGAAGTGCTTTGAAATTGAATAGATTAGAGTAGCCACTGCATCCTCTATATCTTGTCCTTCTTCATCCTTAACCACTTCATTTTCCTCATTAATCCTATAGGCTTTTAGGATACCATTTCTATCCTCAAAAGTGAGATAATTATCCTACCATCCCTTAAGTTGACCTATAAATCCAACAACAATTGTATGAGCTACAACATAGTCTGACAATCTATTGTTTAACTTATAGGTTGTACTAACCATGGTCATCTTTTGAAGCTTAGTGAGTATGTTATACTCAATCATACCATCTATGTTCCATTCATAGATAGTACCACTAGTGTATGAAGTTTGAGTATATTGGTTTCTTTCCTCATACTGCAAATCAAGAAAGGTTGGTCTAGGGTAGTAATTCCTAGTTCTTGGTGGTTCTTGGTTGTTGATAATCCTCATAATAGTCTGGTTAGGAGGTTCCTTAAAAATCTTGATTAGTTCATCAACCTCTACTTCAAAACTAATATCTCCTTTAACCATATTGATTCTCTTGTGAGAAGGCTGAGGTGTCTCAGGGACAACAAGGCTATGCTTCACCTTTTGACTTATCCTGTCAATAAGAGCTTGATCAATATGGGGATTCTCCTGGAATTTCTTAGAGAATTCAAAGGGCTTAAACAAAGGCTTATTATCTTTCTTAACAAACGTAGTCTTAATGTGGTCTTGTGTTTCCATGATCTCTTTAACCCTGTTGAGTTGATCGCCTATGGTCTTAAGAAACATGTTAGTGTAGTTGTTCTATTCCATGATTCTTCTAGCATCTACAACACTAGCAGTTCCTTTATCCTCTGGCTTAGTCTTAAAAGGTGAAGCTTTTACTATGGTGCCATTAATGTTCTTTTCTATCTTAGCTTCTAGAGGGTGGATGGATTCTATGACAGTATCGCCACAAGTTTTCCATATCTTAGTTTTTGTGCATGTGTAATTGACACGCTTACCAAGGTAATCTAGATATTTCTCTTGTTTGAAGAGTTCAAACCAAATCCAATACTTAATGTTTTCCTTTTCTTGTCTTAAGTATGTGTAAAATTCTTCTTGGTAGAGGGTTTTAATGTCTTTAGGGACCTTGCTAAAGAACCTAAATCTCATTTCCTTATTGACTTCAGAATAGAAGTCCTTTCTTAAGAGATCCTTGTTGATCTCAAAGTCATCATCATCTAGGCTTACTGTGTTAATTATCTAGGAATAGGTAGGAGACATATCAAGAGATTCAACCTGATGTGATTCTTGAGTAGACTCCTTTTCCTCTGTGTAAAAGGGTCTGGCCACGTTGGTGTGACTTCTAACACTTGTTAGCTTAATATTCTTAAGATTTGCTGAACTATATCTTTCTTCTATCCTAGTAGTTCTTACTGGGATAGAAGAACTTAAGCTCTAGAGGGCTCATAATTTGAAATTCTAGGGTTGCTAGAATGATGGAAAGAGTTGGAGAAAATCAGATCTCCTCCTCCATCAAGATATTGAACAATTTGTTCAATTCTTTCAAATCTTTGCTCTATGGCTAGGACAACATTAGCAAAATGTCAATTTTCAAGAAACTCAACCTCATTCCACTTAATATTTTTAGGGATTATGAAATTTGAGTTATTTAGCATATCTGAGTGGAAGAGAGTAGTTTCACCCTTGGGACTAGTGCACAGTGCTCTAGATCCAACGCTTGTGGTCATGCTCTTATAAACAAACCTGGTTATGATGGAAACAAGATTGTTTCCTTCCTTGAACTTAAAACCATGGGTCTTGACATGGAGGACAACCGAATCTAAGATATCGACATCTCTTAACCTAACTGTGAAGTTAGGGAAACGCTAGAAATAAAAAGGACGATCATTTAATCCTGCTTGGACTACTCGAATAATAGAATCTCAGTAATCAAGATGTCTATTATCCCTTAAACACGTGACAATAGAGGTGTTTAGACCTAGTCTTGTCAAAGGCTTAGCTACAACTTGAATCATACCAAAGTGTGTGAAATTGTAGTCTCACTTATGCTTCTCAATGGATTTACTATCTAAGAGTCTTATGATTTGATCGTCATGTTCTAAACTTACTGACATTTCAGAGGTCTTAATGGTGTAGTCTGTGAAAAACTTAAAGGTTTCTTTCTTCTAAATTTCTTGATTAGGTACCTTGGGTAACTTCCTATCATCTAAATCACTTTGGATCTTAGGATAATTGATCTTTTCACTATTTACTACAGCGTCTTGAGAATCTGTGGATTTCCTAGACATGGTTCGGAAAATCGAACTCATTTTAAGGTCTTAATCTAGAGCCTAATAGCAGATTAACAAACCTAGTGAGTAATCACCCCAACCATTTTCCAGCCTTAACAAACGCATATCTTCAACTAACAACGAGCTCAACCCGGCAAGGATCGCACTCAAGCACACTGTTACCTTTCCTAGGATAGATCAAAACACCTAAAACAAACCCGATTTCCCTTCCCATGGCTCTAATACCATAGACACCCAGGATGAGGTAATATGCAATGAAAACATGAATTATGATAAAATTCAGTCAACCTTACTATAGTAGTTAAGAATAAATTTGCCATTGATATTGTTGCTTTGATTTATTCAGGAGCAGTTTTGAATTGCCTACAAGAAGGTCTAGTATCGATTAAGTTTTGTGAAAAAACCAAAGAAACTCTCTTTGGAGCGAATGGTAAAAAACTTGCTATTAAGTATAAGCTGTCAGATGCTCATATTTGTAACCAAGGCATTTGCATTAAGCAAACCTTCATTCTAGTTAAAGATCTTAAGGAGAAAGCTATGCTTGGAGTCCTTTTTTTAAGCTCTATCTTTCCCATGTCGGTAGATGATCAAGGTATAAGAACAAAGCTTTTAGATAAGGAAATTCTTTTTGAATTTGTCAACCCACCTAATGAGAGGAATATAAATACCTTAAGGGATCAGGTGATTCAAGCTAAGGAAAGTCACGAGCAAGAGATTAATTTGATTGTTGGAAAAGTTTGCTCTAACATTCCTAATGTGTTTTGGCATAAGAAACAACATGAGGTAGAGTTACCTTATGAGTCAGACTTTAGTGAGAATAATTTTCCCACTAAACCAAGACCTATCTAGATGAACAAAGAATTGTTAAGCTATTATGATAAGAAGATCCAGGATCTTCTTGATAAGAAGTTGATAAGGAAGTCTAAGTTAGGAAATCACATATTTAGTTATTTTCTCATTTAATATACTCAATTTGAAAATCAAAATAGCTTAAAATAGCTTGGTATATAGCAAAAAATATGCTTAAAAGCTATATTCTTAATATCATTTTGTAAAACTGAATTTGCAGATCTACAATCAATTCTTAATAAAAACTTTTGATTCAAAAGATCATTTTGAAATTTTGAAATGCAAATAACAATGCTTAAAATCTCTTTTTTAATGATGTTATGAATGAATTGGGTAGTATTACAGGTTCCTGAAGTATACCTAACCAACAACTCAAGGTTACCAACACTTTGCTTAAGAATCCTACCATAACCTATGTCTGAAGCCTCAGTCTCAACAACCCCAAAGGTTTTTGGATTGACTAATCCTAAACATGGTAGGGTCTTGACTTTGGACTTAACAATGAAGACAATGATGAAAACAGAAAATTGGTTAAAGTTTTCATCAATTATATTCTAGAATTCTGACAGTGTATCCTTAAGATCAAAGGGCATTTCATTCCACTCATAGTGTCCAATAAGTACCACAAAGGTGGTCTTATTTGGAATAGGACACCTAATCCAACTTAATGCATCATTAAGAGGCTTGTAGTTGATGATTAGTCTAGGTGTTCCTCATTCTAATTCAGCTTGTTTCTGAACATAGAAGGCAGAACAACTCCAAAGGGACTTAGACTTCCTTATCAACTTCTTATCAAGAAGATCCTGAATCTTCTTATCACAATAGCTTAACAATTCCTTGTTCATCTGGATAGGTCTTGGTTTAGTGGGAAAATTCTTCTCACTAAAGTCTGACTCATAAGATAACTCTACCTTATGTTGTTTCTTATACCAAAACGCATTAGGAATGTTAGAGCAAACTTTTCCAACAATTAGATTAATCTCTTGCTCGTGACTTTCCTTAGCTTGAATCACCTAATGCCTTAAGGTATTTATATTCCTCTCATCAGGTGGGTTGGCAAATTCAAAAAGAATTTCCTTATCTAAAAGTTTTGTTCTTATACCTTGATTATCTACCCACATGGGAAATATGGAGCTTAAAAAGGGGACTCCAAGGAGAGCTTTCTCCTTAAGATCTTTAACTAGAGTGAAAGTTTTCTTAATGCAAATGCCTTGGATACAAATATGAGCATCTGACAACTTATAATTAATAGCAAATTTTTTACTATTGGCTCCAAAGACAGTTTCTTTGGTTTTTTCACAAAACTTAATCAGTACTAGACCTTCTTATAGGCAATTCAAAGCTACTCTTGAATAAATCAAAGCAACAATATCAATGGCAAATTTATTCTTAACTACGATAGTATGGGATACTGAATTTTAGCATAATTCATGTTTTCATTGCATATTACCTTATCCTGGGTGTCTATGGTATTAGAGCCACGGGAAGGGAAGTCGGGTTGTTTTGGGTGTTTTGATCTATCCTAGGAAATGTAGTAGTGTGCCTGAGTGCGATCCTTGCCGGGTTGAGCCCGTTGTTAGTCGGAGATAGGCGTTTGTTAGGGCTGGAAAATGGTAGGGGTGATTACTCACTAGGTTTTTTAATCTGCTATTAGGCTCTAGATTAAGACCTTAAAATGAGTTCGATTTTTCGAACCATTTCTACGAAATCCACAAATTCTTAAGACGTAGTAAACAGTGAAAAGATCAATTATCCTAAGATTCAAAATGATTTAGATGATTGGAAGTTACTTAAGGTACCTAATCAAGAAATTTATAAGAAATGAACCTTTAAGTTCTTCACAAACTACACCATTAAGACCTTTGAAATGTCAGTAAGTTTAAAACATGACGATCAAGTCATAAGACTCTTAGATAGTAAATCCATTGAGAAACATAAGCGAGACTACAACTTCATACACTTTTGTATGATTCAAGTTACAGCAAAGTCCTTGATAAGTCTAGGTCTAAACACCTCTATTGTTATGTGTTTAAGGGATAATAGACATCTTGATCGATTACCGAGATTCTATTATAGGAGCAGTTTAAGCAGGATTAAATTATGGTCCTATTTATTTTCAATGTTTCCCTAACTTCATAGTTAGGTTAAGAGATGTTGATATCTTAGATTCGATTGTCCTCCATGTCAAGACCCATGGTTTTAAGTTCAAGGAAGGAAACAATCCCGTTTCCATCATAACTAGGTTTGCTTATAAGAGCATGACCACAAACATTGGATCTAGAGCACTGTGCACCAGTCTCAAGGGTGAAACTACTCTCTTCCACTCAGATATGCTAAATAACTCAAATTTCATAATCCCTAACAAGATTAAGTGGAATGAGGTTGAGTTTCATGAAAATTGGCATTTTGCTAATGTTGTCCCTGCCATAGAGCAAAAATCTGAAAGGATTGAACAAATTGTTCAATATTCTGATGGAGTAGGAGATCTGATTTTCTCCAACTCTTTCCATCATTCTAGCCGCCCTAGAATTTCATATTATGAGCCCTCTAGAACTTCAAGTTCATCTATCATAGTAAGAAGTACTAGGATAGAGGAAGGATCTAATTCAACAAATCCTAAGAATATTAAGCTAACAAGTGTTAGAAGTCACACCAATTTGGCTAGACCCTTTTACATAAAGGAAAAAGAGTCTACACAAGAATCACATCAGGATGAATCTCTTGATATGTCTCCTACTTATTCCTAGATGATTAGCACAGTAAGCCTAGATGATGAGGACTTTGAGAGCAACAAGGATCTCTTAAGGAAGTACTTTTATTTTGAAGTCAATAAAGAAATAAGAGTTTGGTTCTTTAGCAAAGTCCCAAAGGACATTAGAACTCTCTACCAAAAAGAATTCTACACATACTTAAGACAAGAAAAGAAGAATATTAAGTATTGGATCTGGTTTGAACTCTTCAAACAAGAGGAATATCCAGATTACCCTGGTAAGCGTGTCAATAACACATCAACAAAAACTAAGATATGGAAAACTAGTGACGAGACTGTCATAAAATCCATCCACCATCTAGAAGCTAAGATAGAAAAGAACATAAATGGCACCATAGTCAAAGCTTCACCTTTTAAGACTAAGCCAGATGATAAAGAAACTGCTAGTGCTATAGATGTTAGAAAAATCATGGAACAGAACAACTACACTAACATGTTTCTTATGACCATAGGCGATCAACTCAACAGGGTTGAGGAGATCATGGAAACACAAGACCACATTAAGACTATGTTTGTTAAGAAAGATAATAAGCCTTTGTTTAAGCCCTTTGAATTCTCTAAGAAATTCCAAGAGAATCCCCATATTGATCAAGCCCTTATTGACAGGATAGGCCAAAAGATTAAGGATAGCCTTGTTGTTCCTGAGACATCTCAGCCTTCTCACAGGAGAATCAATATGGTTAAAGGATATATTAGTTCTGAAGCAGAGGTTGATGAACTAATCAACATTTTTAAAGAACCTCATAACCAGACTGTTATAAGGATTATCAACAACCAAGAACCACCAAGAACTAGGAATTACTACCCTAGACCCACCCTTCCTGATATGCAGTATGACTTAAGCTTCATACACTAGTGGTACTATCTATGAATGGAACATAGATGGTATGATTGAGTATAACATACTCATTAAGCTTCAAGAGATGACCATGGTTAGTACAACCTATAAGTTAAACAATAGATTGTCAGACCATGTTGTAGCTCAGACAATTGTTGCTGCATTTACAAGTCAGCTTTAGGGATGGTGGGATAACTATCTCACTTTTGAGGATAGAAATGGTATCCTAAAAGCCTATAGGATTAATGAGAAAAATGAAGTGGTTAAGGATGAAGAAGGATAAGAAATAAAGGATGTAGTGGCTACTCTAATCTATTCAATTTCAAAGCACTTCATTGGAGATCCTGCAAAGATTAAGGACAAGATTGCAGATATCTTAACCAACCTTAAGTGTCCCAAGCTTCATGACTTTAGATGGTATAGAGAAGTTTTCTTAACCAAAGTCATGCTAAGATCATATTGTAACCAGTTTTTTTGGAAAGAAAAATTCATCTCAAGACTACCTAGACTTTTCTCTGAGAGAATTAGGATTAAGATAAGGGAACAGTTTAATGGACAAATCCCTTATGATTAGCTTACTTATGAAGAGATTATAAGCATTGTCACATCAAAAGGAATTAAATTGTGCAATGACTTTAAGCTTAAGCAACATATGAAAAATGAACAAAAGATCTACAAAAATGAGTTTGGTTCATTCTGTAGCCAATTTGGATTCAACCAAAAAGAAACTAAGCCTCCCTCTAAGCAATATAAGAAACAAGTAAGTAAAAAGCCTAGTAAGGAAAAGTTTGATCACAGCAAGCGAGGAACTCATGGCAACTATAGGATGAATGAAACTAAGCGTTGAAGGCACATCCAAAGAAGGATGAACAAAGAAGCCTAGAAAAAGTTAGAAGCTCCTTCACAGTCTAAGCCAATTTGTTTTAAGTGTGGTAAGGTAGGCCATTATAAGAAATATTGTAGGGTTAAGCAGAAAATTAATAATTTAAATGTTGTAAAGGAGTTAAAAGATATGTTGTGTAAAGTAATGTTAAACTCCATAGAGTCTGAATCAAGGACTAATTCAGATAATGAAGATGATATTAACCAACTAGATAGTAGTGGTGAGGAAATCTCAAGCTAAACTTCTAGTGACCAAGAAGAATGCAATAAGGGTAATTGTGATTGTCAACCTATGACTATAAATGTCATAAGCCAAGTTCAAGAACTTGTCCTAGATGTTTTAAGGAAAGTTGAAGATGAAAAAACTAAGCAAGATCTTCATGATGTCTTCAAGAAATCTGTTAATAAGCAAGAAGTTAAGAAGACAGTAAATCAATATAACCTAAATAAAATCTTAAAAAGATTTAACCAACAGTCTACCAAAGACGTAACCATTAAGGATCTTCAAGAAGAAGTAAGGTAGTATAAGAAAGAAATTAAGGATTTAAGACAATTCACAAGCTTAGGTTTGACAGACCTCTAAGAACAAATCAATAGGATTATTGTAGGAAATCTTATTGATAACCAGGAAAACCTTGAAGAGGTTCTAGAATCTTCATAAGCTAATGATGAAGAGGCAAATGGATACTTAAATATTGTTAGTAGGGTTATTTTCCAAAGGTGGGAAGTCTCCATCACTATAGTAGTTAAGAATAAATTTTTCATTGATATTGTTGCTTTGATTGATTTAGGAGCAACTTTGAATTGCCTACAAGAATTTCTAGTACCTACCCAGCTTTATGAAAAAACCAAACAAACTCTTTTTGGAGCCAATGGTAAAAAACTTGCTATTAAGTATAAACTGTCAGATTCTCATATTTGTAACCAAGGCATTTGCATTAAGTAAACCTTCATTCTAGTTAAAGATCTTAAGGAGAAAGCTCTCATTGGAATCCCCTTTTTAAGCTCTATCTTTCCCATGTGGGTAGATGATCAAGGTATAAGAACAAAGCTTTTAGATAAGGAAATTCTTTTTGAATTTGCCAACCCACCTAATGAGAGGAATATAAACACCTCAAGGGATCAGGTGATTAAGGCTAAGGAAAACCATGTTAATCTCTTAAAACAGGAGATTAATCTGGTTAGAATAGAAGATCAATTGAAAGTTAAGAAAACTCAAGATTCGATAGAAAGATTTAAGGATAAGATTGTTGGAGAATTTGCTCTAACATTCCTAATGCGTTTTGGCACAGGAAACAACATGAGGTAGAATTACCTTATGAGCCAGACTTTAGTGAGAAAAATATTCCCACTAAAGCAAGACCAATCCAAATGAATAAGGAATTGTTAAGCTACTGTGAAAAGGAGATCCAGGATCTTCTTGATAAGAAAGTCTAAGTCCTTTTGGAGTTGTTCAGTCTTCTACGTTCAGAAACAAACACAGAAACAAGCTGAATTAGAAAGAGGAACACCTAGACCAATCATCAACTACAAGCCTCTTAATGATGAATAAGAAAGACCTCCTTCAAAGGTTAGTTAAGTCCAAAGTCTTCTCTAAGTTTGACATGAAATCAGGATTTTGGCAAATCCAGATTGCATAAAAAGATAGGTATAAGGCAGCCTTTGTGGTTCCCTTTGGTCATTATGAATGGAACATAATGCCATTCAGTCTTAAAAATGCACCTTCAGAATTCCAGAACATAATGAATGAGATCATTAACTAGTTTTCTGATTTCATCATTGTCTACATTGATGATGTTTTAGTATACTCTGATTCTGTAGAACAACATTGGAAACATCTCAATAAATTTGTTGAGACTGTTAAAAGTAATGGTCTAACCTTGTCACCTACTAAGATTAACCTTTTTCAGACTAAGATAAGATTCCTAGGTCATCATATTCACCAAGGAACAATCACTCCCATTCAAAGATCAATTGAGTTTACCGATAAGTTTCCTGATGAGATTAAAGATAAGAAACAACTGCAACGTTTCTTAGGAAGCTTTAATTATGTGTCAGACTTTATGCAGGATTTAAGCCAACTTTGTGCCCCTTTAAGACAAAGACTTAAGAAAAATCTAGTACCTTGGAATGAGGATCATACCAAGATTGTCAAAACTATCAAGTCCAGAGTCAAGACCCTACCATGTCTTCCCTTAGCTGATCCAAAAGCCTTTAAGATTATAGAAACCAATGCCTCAAACATAGGTTATGGTGGAATTCTTAAGCAAAGGATTGATAACCAAGAGGCGTTGGTTAGATATACTTCAGGAACTTGGAATAATGCCCAACTCAACTATAGCACCATAAAGAAAGAGATTTTAAGCATTGTTTTATGCATTTCAAAATTTCAATATGATCTTTTGAACCAAGAGTTTTTATTAAGAGTTGATTGTAAATCTACAAAATCAGTTTTACAAAATGATGTTAAGAATATAGCTTCTAAGCATATTTTTGCTAGATGGCAAGCTATTTTAAGAAATTTTGATTTTCAAATTGAGTACATTAAAGGAGAAAATAACTCAATCCTTGATTTCCTAACTCATGAATTTTTGTAGGATTCACAAGATCATGACCCCCAAAAAAGAAAAACAACCTCTTAAGCCTATTAAGAAATCTCTAAATTCTAAGAAATCCCATTCAGCTCTTTCTAAGAAATTCATGCCGCTCTATTATGCATATTTTGAAATAGTAGGTTCTTACAGCTACTCCAAACATCCTATTCCTTTAGCATCCCCTAGCAGGGATAAAGAATCAAGTTCGGGTTCTCTACCTTATGTGGAGGATTTCTTCTCCACAAATCCATCTTTTAATAATACTAACCTTTTATCTGGTTATATCAAAAGTATTTATGATTTGCAGGAAAGGTGTCAGACTTTAGAAAGAAAATTAGAAATGGTTGACCTTCAACAGCTTATGTTAAAGGCTCAAGCCTCATTTTTCCCACTGGAAAATGGTGAGAATAAGCAGTCCACTCCACTGGTGGATGAAGAAAAATTAAGTGAGGAAGAGTGGAGCTACTTTAAGCTAAGGATGTATTTCAGTAAGAAATAGAAGTTGTACTCTCTTAAGTAGGATGTTTGTTTCCTAATTTACGAAAAAGCCAAGGCTTCAGCTGAAGAAAAACAAGTCTTCATCTCAGCATACCTCCAGGATCTTCGCATCTATCTTTCAGCCACTCTTGGTCTTCAGGTCCTAGGTTTAAGATTGGTCATGGACAGAGAATTTGATGATTCTAAACTCTGTAGAACTATCAAAGAACCTATTCAGTACCAACAAGGTATTAAGAAGATTTCTTGCAACTGCAATAGAAACTTCACAATTAGTCGTGTTTGCTTTGATTTGCAATATTACTTGTCAATCAACCTTCCTTTTAAGAATGAGGAATTAATCCTAACTCCAGAATTACTTCTGAATTACGGTTTAGTTCATTAAATCATCTACTCAGATCCAAGTCAAGCATCAAAGTTTGGAAGAAATATGGCTCTTGGTCTAGCTCAAGGTTTTAAAATGAACAAGAAATTCGCTGATGCCATAATCATCAACAAAGCTCCTGAGTGGGTTTCTAATGGCAGTCTTCTAGCAACACAACATATTGTTTCATTCCACTACCAGAATAGAAGACCAACTATACTGCCATTGGAAACCCACTCAGGAGCTTTGCTAATGATTATGGCATCGGCGAATGTCTTGTTCATTTTAAAACCTTGAGCTAGATCAAGAACCATCTTTCTTTCAAACTTTGATGCTTGACTTGGATCTGAGCAAATGATTTGACGAACTAAACCGTAATCCAGAAGTAATTCTGGAGTTAGAATTAATTCCTCATTATTAAAAGGAAGGCTAATTGGCAAGTAATATTGCAAGGCAAGCACGATTGATTGTGAAGTTTCTATTGCAGTTACAAGAAATCTTCTTAATATCTTGTTGGTACTGAATAGGTTCTTTGATAGTTCTGCAAAGTTTAGAATCATCAAATTCCCTGTCCATGACCAATCTTAAACCTGGGACCCGAAGACTAAGAGTGGCTGAGAGATAGATGTGAAGATCCTAGAGGTATGCTGAGATGAAGACTTGTTTTTCTTCAACTGAAGCCTTGGCATTTTCATAAATTAGGAAATAAACATCCTACTTAAGAGAGTACAGCTTTTATTTCTTATGGAAATACATCCTTAGCTTAGAGTAGCTTCACTCTTCCTCACTCAATTTTTTTTCATTCACCAATGGGGTGGACTGCTTATTCTCACCATTTTCCAGTGGGGAAAATGAGGCTTGAGCCTTTAACATAAGTTGCTGAAAGTAAAACATTTCTAGTTTCTTTTCTAAAGTTTGATACATTTCCTACAAATCATAAATACATTTGATATAACCAGATAAAGGGTAAGTATTATTAAAAGATGGATTTGTGGGGAATGAATCCTCCACAAAAGGTAGAGAACCCGAACTTGATTCTTTATTCCTGTTAGGGGATGCTAAAGCAATAGGATGTTTAGAGTAGCTGCAAGAACTTGCTACTTCAAAATGTTCATAATAGAGTAGCATGAATTTCTCAAAAAGAGTTTAATGGGATTTCTTAGAATCTGGAGATTTCTTAATAGGCTTAAGAGGTTATTTTTCTTTTTTAGGGGTCATGATCTTATGAATCCTGCAAAAATTCACGAGTTAGGAAATTAGGGATTGAGTTATTTTCTCCTTTAATATACTCAATTTGAAAATCAAAATTGCTTAGAATAGCTTGGTATATAGCAAAAATATGCTTAAAAGCTATATTCTTAATATCCTTTTATAAAACTGAATTTACAAATCTACAATCAATTCTTAATAAAAACTTTTGATTCAAAAGATTATTTTGAAATTTTGAAATGCAAATAACAATACTTAAAATCTCTTTTTTAATGATGTTATGAATGAGTTGGGTAGTATTACAAGTTCATGAAGTATACCTAACTAATAACTCAAAGTTACCAACACTTTGCTTAAGAATCCTACCATAACCTATGTCTGAAGCATCAGTCTCAACAATCCCAAAGGTTTTTGGATTGACTAAGCCTAAACATGGTAGGGTCTTGAATTTGTCTTAACAATGAAGACAATGATGAAAACAGAAAACTGGTTAAAGTTTTCATCAATTATATTCTGGAATTCTGAGAGTGTATCCTTAAGATCAAAAGGCATTTCATTCCATTCATAATGTCCAAGAGGTACCACAAAGGTGGTCTTATTTGGAATAGGACGCCTAATCCAACTTAATGCATCATTAAGAGGCTTGTAGTTGATGATTAGTCTAGGTGTTCCTCTTTCTAATTCAGTTTGTTTCTAAACATAGAAGGCAAAACAACTCCAAAGGGACTTAGACTTCTTTATCAACTTCTTATCAAGAAGATCCTGGATCTCCTTATCACAATAGTTTAACAATTCCTTATTCATCTGGATAGGTCTTGGTTTAATGGGAAAATTCTTCTCACTAAAGTCTGACTCATAAGGTAACTCTACCTCATGTTGTTTCTTATGTCAAAACGCATTAGGAATGTTAGAGTAAACTTTTCCAACAATCAGATTAATCTCTTGCTCATGACTTTCCATAGATTAAATCACCTGATCCCTTAAGGTATTTATATTCCTCTTATTAGGTGGGTTGGCAAATTCAAAAAGAATTTCCTTATCTAAAAGCTTTGTTCTTATACCTTGATCATCTACCCACATGGGAAAGATATAGCTTAAAAAAATGACTCTAATGAGAGCTTTCTCCTTAAGATCTTTAACTAGAATGAAGGTTTGCTTAATGCAAATGCCTTAGTTACAAATATGAGCATCTGGCAGCTTATACTTAATAGCAAGTTTTTTAACCATTGGCTCCAAAAAGAGTTTGTCTGGTTTTTTCATAAAGCTAGGTAGGTACTAAACCTTCTTGTAGGCAATTCAAAGCTGCTCCCGAATCAATCAAAGCAACAATATCAATGACAAATTTATTCTTAACTACTATAGTGATGGAAACTTCCCACCTTTGGAAAATAACCCTACTAACAGTATTTAAGTATCCATCTACCTCTTCATCATTAGCTTGTGAAGATTCCGGAACCTCTTCAAGGTTTTCCTGGTTATCAACAAGATTTCCTTTAATAATCCTATTGATTTGTTCTTAGAGGTCTATCAAACCTAAGCTTGTGAATTGTCTTAAATCCTTAATTTCTTTCTTATATTGCCTTACTTCTTCTTGAAGATCCTTAATGGTTACGTCATTGGTAGACTGCTAGTTAAATCTGGTTAAGATTTCATTTAAGTTATACGGATTTACTGTCTTCTTAACTTCTTGCTTATTGATAGATTTCTTGAAGACATCATAAAGATCTTGCTTAGTTTTTTCATCTTCAACTTTCTTTAAAACATCTAGGACAAGTTCTTGATCTTGGCTTATGACATTTATAGTCTTGGGTTGGCAATCACAATTACCCTTAATGCATTCTTCTTGGTCACTAGAAGTTTGGCTTGAGATTTCCTCACCACTACTATCTCGTTGGTTAATATCATCTTCATTATCTGAATCAGTCCTTAATTTAGACTCTGTGGAGTTTAACATTACTTTACAAAGTATATCTTTTAAGTCTTCTGCGACATTTAATTTATTAATTTTCTGCTTAACCCTACAATCTTTCTTATAGTGGCCTACCTTACCACACTTAAAACAAACTGACTTAGACTGTTAAGGGGCTTCTAACTTTTTCTAGGCTTCTTTGTTCATCATTTTTTGGATGTGCCTTAAATGCTTAGTTTCATTCATCCTATAGTTGCCATGAGTTCCTTGCTTGTTGTGATAAAACTTTTCCTTACTAGGCTTTCTACTTACTTGTTTCGTATGTTGCTTAGAAAGAGGCTTAGTTTCTTTTTGGTTGAATCCAAACTGGCTATAGAATGAACCAAACTCATTTTTGTAGATCCTTTGTTCATTTTTCATATGTTGCTTAAGTTTAAAGTCATTGCATAGTTTAATTCCTTCTGATGTGACGATGCTTATGATTTCTCCATAAGTAAGCTTATCATAAGGGATTTGTCCATTAAACTGTTCTCTTATCTTAATCCTAATCCTAATTTTCTCAGAGAAAAGTCTAGGTAGTCCTGAGATGAATTTTTCTTTCCAAAAAGACTGGTTATAGTCTGATCTTAGCATGACTTTGGTTAAGAAAACTTCTCTATACCATCTAAAGTCATGAAGCTTGGGACACTTAAGGTTGGTTAAGAGATTTGCAGTCTTATTGATTCATGCCTAATTGGTGTCTCAGCTGATTTGTGTCCAGCTGGTGCTCCTTGATGGCGGGAGTAATCAACAAAATTTTTAACCTATAACACCATGAACTAGGGTAGCAAATAAAAAGCTACTATAGCATAGTGGCTCTAGGATCGTTCCACTGGGAAGGGTACTCAAGTTGAAAATGATACCAATTCAAAGTGAATTGGTACTGTTTCATTTCAAGATTAGCTTAAGAAATAAAACACAAACTTTGGTTGGAAAAGGGTTAAGCTTAAGTTAACAACACGGCAAGTGAAGAAAATTACTTAAGAAGAAAAGCATTCCTTGGAGATTCAGGTTTACAGGGGAGGTTCCTCATGCAAAAGCATAGCTCCGGTCAGTTGGTTCATTTCCTCACATTAGAGAATTAACATAAAGTCAATTCTCTAACAGGTGCTGCACAAATGCATCCCTCAATTGGGTTTCAGCTTTAATTCTCTCACTGATGCAACTTGCAATGGTTCGAGCCTCTCACTTAGCTTTTACCATTCAAGGTGATCTTTAACCTTGGATTACCCGTCAAAAGCTCGCAAGTGATAACTAATGGATGTCTCCTTAGAGTCCAAAAGCTTATCAAGTGTTGGCTATTCTAGAAAATCCTACCTTCAAGTCACCTACCAGAGGCTCGCAAGGGGTAAACTAGTGCATCTCCATGGTTAGAGATCACTTGCCTTACCAAGTGTTGGCCCAGGTGACTCCAAGGCGTTTTAAGTTAACTAAAAACATTAGAAACCATTCACGGGACACACTTTCTCTTCATTCTTAGCTGAAACCACAAAGCTTCTGATTCTTGCACTTGGAACCTTTCCCGGCAACCTTAACTCCAAGGAACTAAAAGGTTTAGTTACTCATTCTCTGGGGAAAGCTCCTCAGAGAGTGCATAACTTAGTAAATAAATAAAAAAACACAATCAAAGTGAGAAGGTAAAGCAGAGCTAAAGCTCTGTATATTTCTTCCTTTGAAACTTTTACAAAAGGTTCATCACCCTCAGAACAGGCTCCTCGGGCTCTATTTAAACCAAAATTACATTTGCAGCTATTACATGGATATTTTAGCCAAATTCCTAACTTAAAAACTAAGGAATCCTATAATTGGTGGGATACAAGGAGAATTTGGGCATTTAGGCAACAAAAATCCAATGAAAAATATCTCCAAGTGTCGGTTACAAATATCGGGAAGCACTAAGGACCATTTCGTAGGTAAAAGATGAGGTCTGCGAAATTTCGCAGGTGCATAAGAAAGGCTGCGAAATTTCTTTGCAGCAAAAGGCTGATTCAACATCTCTGCGAAGTGGACTTCCATCTTGTGGTGTTTGGCTTCCATCGCGGCGTGAAGCTTCAGGGGAAATCCATAGCATTGTACAAAAGTGTTGCGAAATCATTCCGCAACAAAAGGCTGATTCCGCAGCACTTTTCTGAATCCTTCCTTCAGCTTGGAGTAGTCATCTCCCAAAGGCTGTAACTTCCTCATTTCAACTCCGAATTGCACACGGTTTGAAGCATTGGATTTTTGACTTCCTAAGCTTTCAAATGACATATAGCATGCATAATTTGGACTTCAGGAAGTGCTCCAAAAGTGGCTGCAGTGACTATCATCAAGAATGCTTCATGGCTGGATTCTCTTTGCTTCCCCTTACATTTCCACTTTGCTTATGGCAAAAGATGCTTCAAAGCTTTGATTCTTCATGCCTCTAAGCTTCCCATTCTTTTCCAAGGATTCCATATAACTCTCCTCAATCTCATAATGCTTTGGTGATCAAAATACTAACAAAAGCACCAAAACTTACACAATTTGATTAGAATTGATTGAAAGAGGCCTTAACATGCTAATTGGGTTAAAAGGCACTAACTACTACTCAAAAGTGTTTAAAAGGATTAATTAAAAGCTATCAAATAGCACTTTTTGAGTAGTAATCACTTATCCTTAATCTTTGCAGGATCTCCAATGAAGTGCTTTGAAATTGAATAGATTAGAGTAGCCACTGCATCCTCTATTTCTTCTCCTTCTTCATCCTTAACCACTTCATTTTCCTCATTAATCCTATTAGCTTTTAGGATGCCATCCTCAAAAGTGAGATAGTTATCCCACCATCCCTTAAGTTGACTTGTAAACCCATCAACAATTGTCTGAGCTACAACATGGTCTGACAATCTATTGTTTAACTTATAGGTTGTACTAACCATGGTCATCTCTTGAAGCTTAGTGAGTATGTTATACTCAGTCATACCATCTATGTTCCATTCATAAATAGTACCACTAGTGTATGAAGCTTGAGTATATTGGTTTCTTTCCTCATACTGCATATCAGGAAAGGTTGGTCTAGGGTAGTAATTCCTAGTTCTTGGTGGTTCTTGGTTGTTGATAATCCTTATAACAGTCTGGTTAGGAGGTTCCTTAAAAATCTTGATTAGTTCATCAACCTCTACTTTAGAACTAATATCTCCTTTAACCATATTGATTCTCCTGTGAGAAGGCTGAAGTGTCTCAGGGACAACAAGGCTATCCTTAACCTTTTGGCTTATCCTGTCAATAAGGGCTTGATCAATATAGGGATTCTCTTGGAATTTCTTAGAGAATTCAAAGGGCTTAAACAAAGGCTTATTATATTTCTTAACAAACGTAGTCTTAATGTGGTCTTGTGTTTCCATGATCTCCTTAACCCTGTTGAGTTGATCGCCTATGGTCGTAAGAAACATGTTAGTGTAGTTGTTCTGTTCCATGATTCTTCTAACATCCACAGTACTAGCAGTTCCTTTATCCTCTGGCTTAGTCTTAAAAGGTGAAGCTTTTACTATGGTGCCATTAATGTTCTTTTCTATCTTAGCTTATGGAGGCTGGATGGATTCTATGACAGTATCGTCACTAGTTTTCCATATCTTAGTTTTTGTGGATATGTAATTGACACGCTTACCAGGGTAATCTGGATATTCCTCTTGCTTGAAGAGTTCAAACCAGATCCAATACTTAATGTTTTTCTTTTCTTGTCTTAAGTATGTATAAAATTCTTCTTAGTAGAGAGTTCTAATGTCTTTAGGGACCTTGCTAAAGAACCAAATTCTCCTTTCCTTATTAACTTCAGAATAGAAGTCATTTCTTAAGAGATCCTTGTTGATCTCGAAGTCCTCATCATCTAGGCTTACTGTGTTAATTATCTGGGAATAGGTAGAAGACGTATCAGGAGATTTATCCTGATGTGATTCTTGAGTAGACTCTTTTTCCTTTGTGTAAAAGGGTTTGGCCACGTTGGTGTGACTTCTAACACCTGTTAGCTTAATATTCTTAGGATTTGCTGAACTAGATCTTTCTTCTATCCTAGTAGTTCTTACTGGGATAGATGAACTTGAAGCTCTAGAGGGCTCATAATTTGAAATTCTAGGGCTGCTAGAATGATGGAAAGAGTTGGAGAAAATCAGATCTCCTCTTCCATCAGGATATTGAACAATTTGTTCAATCCTTTCAGATCTTTGCTCTATGGCTGGGACAACATTAACAAAATGTCAATTTTTAGGAAACTCAACCTCATTCCACTTAATCTTTTTAGGGATTATGAAATTTGAGTTATTTAGCATATCTGAGTGGAAGAGAGTAGTTTCACCCTTGGGACTGGTGCACAGTGCTCCAGATCCAACGCTTGTGGTCATGCTCTTATAAACAAACCTGGTTATGATGGAAATAGGAATGTTTCCTTCCTTGAACTTAAAACCATGGGTCTTGACATGGACAACAACCAAATCTAAGATATGGGCATCACTTAACCTAACTATGAAGTTAGGGAAACACTGGAAATAAACAGGACCATCATTTAATCCCTTAAACACATGACAATAGAGGTGTTTAGACCTAATCTTGTCAAAGGCTTAGCTGCAACTTGAATCATACCAAAGTGTATGAAGTTGTAGTCTCGCTTATGCTTCTTAATGGATTTACTATCCAAGAGTCTTATGACTTGATCATCATGTTCTAAACTTACTGACATTTCAGAAGTCTTAATGGTGTAGTCTGTGAAGAACTTAAAGGTTCTTTTCTTATAAATTTCTTAATTAGGTACTTCCAATCATCTAAATCATTTTGGATATTAGGATAATTGATCTTTTCACTGTTTACTACAACTTCTTAAGAATCTGTGGATTTCCTAGACATGGTTCGGAAAATCGAAGTCATTTTAAGGTCTTAATCTAGAGCCTAATAGCATATTAACAAACCTAGTGAGTAATCACCCCAACCATTTTCCAGCCCTAACAAACGCCTATCTCCGACTAATAACGGGCTCAACCCGGCAGGGATCGCACTCAGGCACACTTCCACCTTTCCTAGGATAGATCAAAACACCCAAAACAAACCTGATTTCCCTTCCCATTGCTTTGATACCATAGACTTACCTATCCTCGTGTCTAGGATAGGTACCTTCTACGTTCATAAACAAGCTGAATTAGAAAGAAGAACACCTAGACTAGTCATCAACTACAAGCCTCTTAATGATGCATTAAGGTGGATTAGGTATCCTATTCCAAATAAGGAAGACCTTCTTCAAAGGTTAGTTAAGTCTAAAGTCTTCTCTAAGTTTGACATGAAATCAGAATTTTGGAAAATCTAAATTGAAGAAAAATATAGGTATAAGACAACCTTTGTGGTTCCCTTTGGTCATTATGAATGGAACGTAATGTCATTCGGTTTTAAAAATGCACCTTTAGAATTCCAAAACATAATGAATGAAATCTTTAACCAGTTTTTTAATTTCATCATTGTCTACATTGATGATGTTTTGGTATACTCTGATTCTGTAGAACAACATTGGAAACATCTCAATAAGTTTGTTGAGACTGTTAAAAGTAATGGTCTAACCTTGTCACCTACTAAGATTAACCATTTTCAGACTAAGATAAGATTCCTAGGTCATCATATTCACCAAGGAACAATTACTCCCATTCAAAGATCAATTGAGTTTGCCGATAAGTTTCTTGATGAGGTTAAAGGTAAGAAACAACTGCAACGTTTCTTAGGAAGCCTTAATTATATGTTAGACTTTATTCAAGATTTAAGCCTGCTTTGTGCCCCTTTAAGACAAAGACTTAAGAAAAACCAGTACCTTGGAATGAGGATCATACCAAGATTGTCAAAACTATCAAGTCCAAAGTCAAGACCCTACCATGTCTTGCCTTAGCTGATCCAAAAGCCTTTAAGATTGTTGAAACTGATGCCTCAGACATAGGTTATGGTGGAATTCTTAAGCAAATGATTGATAACCAAGAGACGTTGATTAGATATACTTCAGGAACTTGGAATAATGCCCAACTCAACTATAGCACCATAAAGAAAGAGATTTTAAGCATTGTTTTATGCATTTCAAAATTTCAATATGATCTTTTGAACCAAGAGTTTTTATTAAGAGTTGATTGTAAATCTGCAAAATCAGTTTTACAAAAGGATGTTAGGAATATAGCTTCTAAACATATTTTTGTTAGATGACAAGTTATTTTGAAAGTGGTAATATTATCCATTGTAATATTATATTTTCAGATTATCTTTAAAATGCACTATTGGAATATAGGTTTAATTTTATTTGGAAGTAGAAGCATAATTAGGCTTGCTTTGAGGATGATTTTTAAAAAGAGTAGTTTTCTCTAGGTTTTAGATCAACTTGAGAATAGCCATTGTCAATTACGGGGAGCCCACACAGTTTTTTGGGAGTCGCCAAAGACCTCTCGATTTTCCCCTTTAGTATTTGAAATATAAAAATAAAATAAAAACTTCTAGGATACATAGGCTTGGGAGTAGCCATTGTCAATAAAAAGAAGCCCACAAAACGTGTGGAAGTGACAAACCAAATTGTCATGTTTAATCAAAGTTCTAAACTAATCAAGGCTTAATCACTTATAATGAACCATTATATACTTAATTTGTTGCAAAAGAAAGTTTATATGACAAACCGCTGAATTCGTCTAATTTCTTTTGCAGCATCCACTATGGTTGGCCTCTCTTCTGCAAATTCCTCAGTGCATTTGAGAGCAAGTTGGTACACTGCTTGGAATTGCTGCTGCTCAAGGACTCCCCCTCCCTCTACTAGAATAATCGGATCCAAGATGTCATTAATGCCAAAATTTTCTATGTGATCTTCAACATATTTCCGCATACTAACTCCCTTCATCTGCGCAATAATGGAAGCCCTTCGCCTAGTTAGAAGTTCCAATATAAGTGTACCAAAACTAAAAACATCAGTCTTTTCTGTGTACATGCCTGAAGAAAAAACCTCAGGTGCCATGTACCACAAAGTCCCACATAGATCGCCATCCACATGCGTTGCACCTTCTGGAAGGGCAATAGAAAGTCCGAAATAGGATAGTTTGGGAGTAGAACCATTGTCCAAAAAGAAATGTGAAGGTTTTATATCCCTATGAATGATGGGCCTAGGAAAGGCAGTATGAAGATATGCAATTACACTAGCAATCTCGTATGCAATCTTTAGCCTACTCTTCCATGGGAAAGGCTCATTGCAATCAAATATTTTCTTTCCAAGGGGTTCACAAGATGAGAATTCATAAACCAGAATAGGTATTTGTGTCTCTAAGCAACATCCTAGTAGCTTCAAGGCATTCTTGTGGCTGCTCATTTGTGTTGCAACAGCAATTTCATTTGTGACAATTTGAAGATCGCCTCGAAAACCCGTGTGACCAATTTTCCTAATACGAATGACTCGACCTTCCAAAGAACCTTTGTACCATTTGTACAAACTGCTCACATCATCATTGAAGATTAAACTTCCATTGAAATTGTCTGTTGCTCTTTGAATTTCTTGGATAGAGAAGTTACGAATTGGATTGGAATACCTCCCACCAAAATAGGAAATTCGCTTCTCTAATAATAGGCCTCCATTCAACATGTATTCCTCGCTCTCCTTCTTTTCTTCTTTTTTCCCCTTACCCATTCTCAATTTTGATTCTCGTTCTTCTTATCTGTCCACAAACATTAACGCAATAATCAACTAACTGTCACCAAGGGAGTTTCCCCTTGAATATGACATTGAAACAGCTAGACTATGACTCTGGACTGACTCCCCTTCTTGATCATCAGAAATTTCCAAAGTGAAAGGAACATAGGAAATTCAAATCAAGGGAAAAGGAGAGAGGATTCCTAGAAGAAGAAGGAAAATCAGGCAAGAGGATCCAACAAAAAGAGATCAAACCAAAACAATTAACTAATGAAAGAAACTTCGTACACATCTAAGCTAGTTGGGAATTTCTCTGTGAAGGCACATACCTTTCAGGCGAGGCTGAGGTTGAAGTGACCAGAACAAATCACTACTATAGATTTGTGAGATGATCCTGAGCACAGAACATTTGTTGATGTATATAGATACTTGTGAGATTCAAATTAAAGAGATCCTATAAAAACTCAGTGGTCTAGATTTATGGAATTCGTTGGGTTGAGAGTCAAGGGCTAATATTTATGGGTAGGTTTCAATGGACACTGATTGAAGGCAGAAATGTGCTTCAGTGTCTTCTGGAAGATCTGCCACCTCGTAATTTTTCTCTTCTATATGGGTCTTTAAATATAGGGGTTTTCCGGCCAATCAAAAAATGACTACTCAAAAGGGTCTATCTATCCATATAGATTTATTTCTTACATTGCCTTTTACATAATCCCTTTTTTTTTTTTTTTTTGTTAGATTGATTTTATCCATGTGTATGTATCCTTCATTTCTTAATATTTTTATTCCATAATTTAGACCAAAACTTTATATTAAGGGTTTGGTAAGACACCAAAAAGATAGTAATTAAAGAATCTTCCTTTAACTACGGGAGTTTAGTAAACCAATTTAATAATTTAATTTAAATCATTAAGTAAATTAAGTATTTTTAGTAAAATAATTTAATGTCATAATTTAAATAAAAAATAATTTTAAATAACAAATAAAACTAATTAGCTTATTCTTAAATTCACATCTTTATTTTATATTTTTATCTTCATTTACCTTAATTACTTCTAAGTAACTTAAAATAAATTTTAAGTTATTTTTATCAAATAACTTTAATGCTTAAAATTAAAAATTAAGTAATAAGTTTTAAGTCAACAACTTAAATATAATTTAACTTAAAATCAACTTAAATTATTAAGTAATAAGTATTAAGTTTTATCAAACATTACCTTTATTAAAGAAGGAACTTATTTAAAGTGAGAAGATTTTTAAAAGAAAAAAAAAATAAACAGAAAAAAAAAGTTTTGAAAATGGGAAAAAAAATTGGAATGAGCATCGAAAACAAATTGGAATGGGCATTGCATAACCAAAGTGGTTAGTAAGGTCTCATTTGGCTCATTTATATTTTTATTATTTTTAAAAATAGAACAAAAATATCATTGGTTATATTTTAAATTTTTGTTTAATTAACATGTATTGTAACTTTAATTTATTTTCTGTTTAGAAAAGAGTAAAAAAAAAAAAAAAGTGACAAAATAAAAAGTTTGGCAATTATATAACAAGTTAAAAAATGAAATAAAAATAAAAAGATAGATGGATGTCTTTTTATGATTTTAGTAATCTTTTATCTGTATAGTTGAAGTACCAATGATATTAATTTAAAAAAAAAAAGAAAAGAAAAATGAAAAATGAAAAACGACAAAAAATTAAGGTAGAATTTGATAAAACTAAAAATTAAGTAATGAAAAACCTTAATGTTAAATTGTAAGTATTGAATATATATATATATATTGAAAGTGGTAATATTATCCATTATAATATTATATTTTCGAATTATCTTAAAAATATACTATTGGAATATAGGTTTAATTTTATTTAGAAGTATGAGCATAATTAGACTTGCTTTGAGGATGATTTTTTAAAAGAGCAGTTTTCCCTAGGTTTCATAAAAGTAATCTTTCTATTCATGGAAGTTTTAAACTTTCTTAATTAACCTAAACCTCTCTTATCCCCTAGGATTTCCCTTTCTTCATTCTTTTCTTCAAGATTTTAAAACTATGATAAAATACTTCATGTTGATATTTCTAAATTCAATTATTTTATTTAAGATTCTAAAACTATAAGAAAATACTTCACTTTGTTGTTTTTTTTTGTGAAAAACCACGACAAAAAAATAATAATAGAGAGAAAAGAATGAAAGAATGAAAACAAAACACATAATAATTTACATAGTGCAACAACAAGCCTACATCCATGGGCGAAAACAAAGAACTTCCTTAAAGGAGATTATACCCAAAAAGAGACTCACTATTTAGGTCAAAATCTCTTCCTATATTTTTTTCTTAATTATATAGGAAGATTTCATATAGAAAACTAAGTGTATAATTGTTAAAGATGTTTTTTCCTAAAAGATCTTATAATAGGATTTTTTTTTTTTTTTATAACAATAGGAAACCCACTTACAAGAATATATTTCATTAGAAGACTATCAACAACTTTCCAATTGACTCAAAAATAGAATTTGAAATACTTTCCAACAATTTCCACCTTGGTTCAAATTCCCAAGATTCAAACAAACTTGAAAATCTTCCATGTATGTTACTTTGCTCCCACAACCCAAAAGGGCTTTCAAATACTACTAACACTAATTAAGTCCAAGCAATGCATGAACTTAACTGTAGGAACAAACCTAGTCACCATATTTATAGGATTGTCCATTGTAGGGATTGTTTTCACTACAATAGCACCCTATGCAATCACATCCCTAATAAAATGCATTTTGACATCAATTTGTTTGCTCATCTCATGCAACATCGGATTTTTAGTTAAATGTATGACACTTTAGTTATCACAATACAAAACAATCAACTCTTGTTGTAAGCCTAAATCGCTCGCCAAACCCTTAAGCAAAATAACTTCTTTCACTACATTTGAGGTCGTCATTTATTTTGCTTCAATGGTTGACAAAGCAACTATAGATTACAAAGTTGTTTTCTAACTAATAACACTTCCATATAAAGTGAATATATACCCTGTTAAAGATCTTCTTCTATCCAAATCTCCAACATAATCAGAATCAACATAACCAACAATTTCCTTAGAGATGACACTACTTTTATCAAATACTAAGCCAACATGTGATGTTCCTCTTAAATATCAAAGTATCCATTTCACTACTTGCCAATGGATATTTCCAAGGTGATCTATATATCTACTCACCATACTAGTTGCATGTGAAATGTATGGCCTAGTGCAAACCATGACATACATAATGCTCCCAACTACACTAGTATAATGAACATGTTACATGTGTTCCCTCTCTTCTTCTGTTTGTGGTGATAAAGCACTTGAAAGTTTGAAGTGAGCTGATAATGGAGTACTCATTGGTTTTGACGCTTGCATTCCAACACTTTCTCAATGTTCTTTTTCTGTGATAAGTACAATTTCCCTTCTTCTCGGTCCCTATATATCTTCATACCCAATATTTTCTTCATAGCCCCAAGGTCTTTCATTTCAATATCTCCTTGAAGTTGAGTTTTCAACCTATTGATCTCAAACATATTTTTGCAGAAAATTAACATGTCATAAACATATAATAATAAATAAATGAAAGAACCATCAAATAATTCCTTATGATAAACATAATTATCATACTTACTCCTATGGTAATCGTTATCAATCATAAAAGTATCAAACCTTTTATACCATTGCCTAGGAGATTGCTTCAAACCATAAAGAGATTTCTTCAACAAACAAACATGGTATTCCTTTCTCGAAATAATGAATCCCTCTTATTGATGCATATAAATAATCTGTTTTTCCAACTCACCATGTAGAAACACAATTTTGACATCAAGTTTCTCTAACTCTAAATCAAAATAAAGTAACCATAGAAAGTAACACCATGATTGAACTATGCTTCACAACTAAAGAAAATACTTCACTGAAGTTCACCCCCTCTTTTTGTGAGTAAACTTTTGCTACTAAGTGCGCTTTGAACCTAGCATCCTCTACTCCTAGAATTCTTTCCTTTCTTTTAAAGACCCATTTGCAACCAATAATCTTTTTATTTTTAGGTTTCTCAACTAGTTACCAAGTATGATTCTTTTAAAGAGATTCAATCTCCTTATTCATAGCAACAATCCACTATGTAGATTCTTTACTAGTAATGGCTTCATGATAAGTGTGAGGTTCCTTATTTTCAATGCTCTCTGCCATACTAAGTGCACTAGCAACCAAATTTGCATAAGCATACCTTTGTAGTGGTTTAATATGCTTCCTCATTCTATTTCTAGCAAAACAATATTGTTGCTCTTGTACTAGTGCATTTTCTTTATTATCAAGATGTTGCACTTCTTCCTCCTTTGGTTTTATTGAAATCGTTTTTTCTATAGTTTATGAAGCTTTAGGTACAAACTCCACCCTTTCTCTCACACTATGGTATTTTTCTATATGAAATTGCTCTTTCTTAGGACTCAACATTGCAAACTCATTAAAAGTCACATTCCTGTTAATAAGAACTTTAGAGAATTTTGAATTTGGGCACTCTAACCTACACCCTTTTACTCCATCTGCATATCCTAAGAATATGCACTTCCTTGTCCTTAGTTCCAACTTACCTTCATTCATATAAGCATAAGCAGGACAACAACAAATTCTAAAATTAGTATAATTAAAAGGAGAACTAAACCATACTTCTTCAAGAGTCTTACAATTAATAGGAATTAAAGGAAATCTATTAAGAAGATAACAAACTGAATTTACTACTTCAGCCCAAAATTCATTTGACAACCCTGCATTCGAAAGCATGCACCGTACTTTCTCTAAAAGAATTTTATTCATTTGTTCTACAACACCATTTTGTTGTAGAGCATGTCTAACTATGTAATATGGAAAGCTTTAACATAAGATTAACATTACTTTTTTAAAAGTTAGGGGCTAAATTGAAACACAAGTGAAAGTATAAAGATGTTTTTGTAATTTACCCTTAAAATAAAATAGATTTAAACTCAATAAATCTTTTTCACCTGTTTCTCCAAATGCATATTATCTTTTTTTCTTTGTTGTATGAAGAATGTGGAATTTAAAAATATATGGATTTTTAAGTAATGTTCAAACCAAACAAAGAGTTTAAAAGAAATAATGCTATGCAAGAAGTTTTTTGAGACCTCTATGCATATAATGTGTGGGAAGAGCTAGCTACAACCAAATAGTGAATCTTATGCATGGATCGAGGAAGAACATAAGGGAGAGAAAATCAGGAAAAGGGAACAAAAATGATAGAGAAAGAGAATTTATCTCAATTTTGTGCCCTCTTTTAAATAGAGAATAATAAAAAATTAAAAAGTATACAAAATTTTGCAATATACTTCATTTTCTTATACTTTTCCTTATAAATTAAGTAAAGAATTTTATTTTTCTTTATTTTTTTTTCCTTTCCCCACTATTTTCAAGAATGCCAAAAAAATTGTCTAAATAAATTTTGAACTAATCAATATTTAATAATAATAAAAAATATTAACAAGGACAAGTGAAATGAAATTAATAATAAATTAAAGGTACTTAAATATGAAAAACATAGTACTTCCATATAACATAATTATATTTTAAAACAATAGCTTAATTAGCTTATTGTAATCCAACAATTAAAAATAAAAATTTGTTTTTACCAATATTTTCATACTCGGATCGGACAATGAACTAGAAAGTTGTCAGTTCACGGTTCACTAATCGAACCGATAGTTAAACTACTGTCGAATTGATGACATCATAAATATGTAATTTATATATTATTAAAATTAGAAATAATCATATATATATATATATATTAAAAATCAATAATATTTTTTTTTTTATCTTTGATATTATCAAATTAAATCATGTATAAAGTATAAATATACTAATATTTTAAATATTATTAAATACAATATGAATAGTATTTAAATGTAAATATATTGAAATTAAAGTAAAATTAAATTGTTTAATTTTAACTAATTTTATAATTTTAAAAAACATTATATTATTTTATTTAATATTTTTTCGAAAGAATATGTTTGTTTGTTTGCCTTACTCAACATAAAAATGCATGCAGCTTGGTGGTTCTTTGTGGCCTTCCTTGGGATTTAGGCCCTTCGTTCTCGAGTCCTGTGGGAGGATTTCCTTTTATTGAAATAAGGAGGAGAC
Source organism: Vitis riparia (assembly GCF_004353265.1). Lineage (NCBI taxonomy): Eukaryota > Viridiplantae > Streptophyta > Magnoliopsida > Vitales > Vitaceae > Vitis > Vitis riparia. Next base: position 36,016,185 of record NC_048448.1, read on the forward strand.
CCTTATATACATAAGTCCTCTATCATGGCACGTGGATTCAAGAATGGGCCTCCAAATGGCATAAAGGATTGGGCTTTGGAATTGGGCCCTTTAAAAGTGGGGTAGAAGGGGCGAATCAAGGTTGGGTTCAGTGGTGTTTTGAGTTAAAAAACATAAGGGGCATAAAGGATTGGGCTTTTGAATTGGGCCCTTTAAAAGAGGGATAGAAGCTAGTAGAAAATAAGTTTTGAAAGAAAAATAATTTCAGAACACATTTTTCAAGAAGTTAGTAGAAGCTTCATGAATTACTCTATATGATAATAATTTTTTTTATTGTTTTAAATTATTAAATGTTAGTTAATTATTAATTAAATTTCTCTTCTTTTTTTCCCTTTTCATTTTAAATGTAGGATTTTGAAAGTTTTATATTTTATTTTTCCATTTCATACTTCAAAAATTTTATTTTATTTGCAAAAGCAGACTAGATGGTACCCTTCTTATTTATTTTTAGGGGTAATCTATCAGCTTAAAGGATGTTTAAGAACCATTTTTAAAATAATTTAATTTATATTCTTTGGAGATAATATAATTTTGTAACTCAAAATTATATCACCTTTGACAAATTTTTGTTGAAAATAGTTTTTTTTTTTAATTTCTTCTAGAAAATTAAAGGATATGTTTATGAAATGATTAAAGTATTTTCAAGTGTTTTTTATAAAGTATTTTGAAAAATAATAAAAAATAAAAAGAATATTTAAAAAAAATTATATTATATATAAGTATATAATACTTTTAGGAAAAACTATTAAAAAAAGTTATTTTTATATGTAAATTTTTAATCTGAATTTTGTTTCTGAAAATAGGTGGGAATAGTTTTTGAGAAATTTTCTCAAAAACTATTTTCTAAATCCATGCAAACAAACACTAACTTTTTCTTATAAAGAAGACCAAAGGAAACTATCTATTCTCCCTGGTGGTTCAGAGTTTTTATTAAGCATCCACAATACAATTGGCTTGTTCATGGGTCCCTACTCCCTTCACCATGATTGTTGGATCCATGATACTATTAATGTCATAGTTTTTTAACCAGCCTTCAACACAATCCTGCAAAGTTTCAATTTTGGACACATACAAGGTTGCTTTTGCTTTTGCATTAATAAAACCCTCTTATACGACAAAAAGTGCATTTGATTACTCAAAGTAGTTTTATTAGAAAAATCATTTATAAAATATTTCTTTGGAAAATACTATAACTAATTTTTTAACACTATATGTAATTTTAATATTTTTAAAAGTGTTTTTAAAATTGTGTCAAACACTTATTTTTTTTTTTAAAGTACTTTTTAGACTAAATACCCAAAATAATATTGTCAAACGGACTCTAAATAATTTTGCTCATGCCATCAAAATTTATATTCATTTTCGTGCATAAATACAACATATAATCATGTGACTAATAGACATTATGGCTATGTCTGGTTTCGAAAAAATTGAGGGAAATTGTGAGGGGAGAGAAAATAGAGAGAAAGAGTGGAAGAAAAGAAAAATAAAATAAGTTTAAACTTAATAAATTATTTTCATATGTTTCTTCAAACTCATTTTATTTATTTATCTTTATTATATAAAGATTAAATAATTTTAAAATATATAAAGTTTTGACAAATTTTAATTATATTTTATTTTCTTTTATATTTTCTATAGTGAAACCAAATTTGAAAAACTATTTTTCTTGATATTTTTTTTTTCTTAATATTTTCTGCAAACCAAACATAATCTATGTGCACTTAGGTTGTCATTATTCGATGTTTCTATACACACTTACTTTTATCTTGTTTATAATTTATAAAATCCAAAACGAAGTCTAGATTTGTTTTATACATAGAGAGGCCATGTTTGGTTCCCAAAAATTTCGGGTGAAAATATAAAAAAAAATAAAATAAAGATGAAAAAGTATAAAAAAGGAAAAAAAATACGAAGAAAAATAAAAGAAAAAAAATTTAAAATCAATAAACTACATTTATGTGTTACTTCAAATTTATTCTAATTAGTTTTTCACCTTTATGTAAAGATTAACCAACATAAAATCACATAAATTTATAATTAATTTTAATTATGTTTGATTTTTCATATTTTTTATAATTAAATCAAATATAAGAAAATTTTCTTTTCTTTCCTTAGTAGTTTTCAACAACCAAACATACCTGATAAATAAAAAGATGTAAATTACTGTGAACTGGTGAAAAGGAAATCAAGGGACAAACTTTTGAATTCTCCCAACTTCTTTTGCAGCATTCACTATGGTTGGTCTCTCGTCCATATCTTTCATACTACATCTCATACCAAGGTCAAATATGGCTTGAAATTGTAGCTCTTCATGTATCCCTCTTGGCTGAGCTAGAATTATCGGATCCACAATGCCATTGATGTCGTAGGTTTTACAAAGCTTCAAATATAAAAAATAAAAATAAAAACTTCAATGCTTAATCACTTATCATGACTCATGACTCATTATGTATTTAAAGTGCGTTTGATAATAACTTTAAAAAATATTTTTAATTTTTTTAATATTTAAATTTTTTTATTTTTTAAGTATTAAAAATATTAAAAACACTTCTCCAAATCATTATTAAACACACTCTTGATTTATTGCAAAAGAAAGTTTATATGGCAAACCGTACCGTTGAATTCGTCTAATTTCTTTTGCAGCATCCACAATTGTTGGCCTATCTTCTGCAAATTCCTCAGTGCATTTGAGAGCAAGTTGGCATACTGCTTCGAATTGCTGCTGCTCATGGACTCCCCCTCCCTCAACCAGACTACTTGGATCCAAGATGTCATGAATGCCATAAGTTTCTATGTGATCTTCACCATGTTTCCTCATACTAACTCCCTTCCTCTTCGCAATAAAGGAAGCCCTTCGCCTAGTTAGAAGTTCCAATATAAGTGTACCAAAACTAAAAACATCAGTCTTTTCTGTGTACTCCCAAGAAAAAAGCTCAGGTGCCAAGTACCCCAGAGTCCCACGTGGAACATCTTTCACACGCGTTTCACCTTCTGGAAGGGCAATAGAAAGTTCGAAATTGGATAGTTTGGGAGTAGAACCATTGTCCAAAAAGAAATGATGAGGTTTTATATCCCTATGAATGATGGGCCTAGGAAAAGCAGTATGAAGATATGCAATTACACTAGCAATCTCGTATGCAATCTTAAGCCTACTCTTCAATGGGAAAGGCTCATTGCAGTCAAATATTTTCTCTGCAAGGGGTTCACAAGATGAGAATTCATAAACCAGAATAGGTACTCGTGTCTCTAAGCAACATCCTAGTAGCTTCAAGACATTCTTGTGGCTGCTCATTTGTGTTGCAACAGCAATTTCATTTGTGACAATTTGAGGATTTTCTGCAAAACTACTGCGAAAAATTTTCCTAATACGAATGACTCGACCTTCCAAAGAACCTTTGTACCATTTGTAAAAACTGCTCACATCATCATTGAAGATTAAATTTCCATTGAAATTGTCTGTTGCTCTTTGAATTTCTTGGATAGAGAAATTACGAATTGGATTGGAATACCTCCCACCAAAATAGGAAATTCGCTTCTCTAATAATAGGCCTCCATTCTTCAACATGCATTCCTCTCTCTCCTTCTTTTCTTCCTTTTTCCCTTTACCCATTCTCAATATTGATTCTCGTTCTTCTTATCTGTCCACAAACATTAACCCAATAATCAACTAACTGTCACCAAGGGAGTTTCCCCTTGAATATGACATTGAAACAGCTAGACTATTGGAAATATGAATTTCCAAAGTGAAAGGAACATAGGAAATTCAAATCAAGGGAAAAGGAGAGAGGATTCCTAGAAGAAGAAGGAAAATCAGGCAAAAGGATCCAACAAAAAGAAATCAAACCAAAACAATTAACTGATGAAAGAAACTTCGTACACATCTAAGCTAGTTGGGAAATTTCTCTGTGAAGACACATACCTTTCAGGTGAGGCTGAGGTTGAAGTGACCAGAACAAATCACTGCTATAGATTTGTGAGATGATCCTGAGCACAGAACATTTGTTGATGTATATAGATACTTGTGAGATTCAAATTAAAGAGATCCTATAAAAACTCAGTGGTCTAGATTTATGGAATTCGTTGGGTTGACTCAAGGGCTAATATTTATGGGTAGGTTTCAGTAGAAACTGACTGAAGGCGTGCTTCAGAGCCCACAGTGTCTTCTGGAAGATCTGCCACCTCATAATTTTTCTCTTTTATATGGGTCTTTAAATATAGGGGTTTTCTGGCCAATCAAAAAATGACAACTCAAAAGGGGCTATCTATCCATATAGCTTCATTTCTTTCATTTCCTTTTACATAATCCTTTGTTTTTTTTTTGTTGTTATATTGATTTTATCCATGTATATGCATCCTTCATTTATTAATATTTTTATTCGATAATTTAGACCAAAACTTTATATTAAGGGTTTGGTAAGATACCAAAGAGATAGTAAAGAATTTTCCTTTAATTACATGAAAATTTGATAAATCAATTTAATAACTTAAAGTGATTTAATAATTTAATTTAAATTATTAAGTAAATTAAATATGTTTAGTAAAATAATTTAGGTAGTATTTTTTTTTTCTATTCGGTTAAAAGTAATATATTGACATCATCCGATATAATTAAGTTGAACCTATTAATAATAAGTTCATTTTAATTATATTGGATGATATCAACATGTTACTTTTAGTTTAATAAAAAAAAATCAAAATTTTAGATTTTTTTATCGAACCAAAAAACAAACACCACCTTACTATAATGATTTAAGCAAAAAACAACTTTAAATAATAAGTAAAACCAATTAATTTATTCTTAAATTTATATTTTTATTTTATCTTTTTATTCTCATTTATCATAATTATTTACAAGTAACTTAAAATAAATTTTAAATTATTTTTATTAAATAGTCTTAATATTTAAAAATAAAAAATAAAAAATATATTTTAAATTAATAATTTAATTTAAAATTAATTTAAATCATTAAATAATAAATATTAAGTTTTATTGTTCATAAAAATATCTATTGGGACGTACGTGGAGCTAAAAAATAAGCGAAATTTCCCAGCAGCGTTAAGCAAGTCAAAGTTCAAAAATGAGCTGTTTTAACTTTTCCATGGTGCATGTGCATGTGGAAACGAAATTTCCAAGCCACGTTGACCAAGTCAAAGCTCAAAAATGAGCTGCTTTCCATGCTGCTCGGGGGAGTTGAACCCCCAAACCAAAACGTTGGTTAAACACTCACCTTACCTTTGGGCCAGGTTTGCCCATGTTAATTATTTTGCACAACATATATATATATATATATCAATACTTTAAATTACAAATTAATTATAATTATTTTATAATTAAATAAAAAAATTTCATTTAATTGAGTAACAATTTTTTTTAATATCATTAATATATTAATTAAATATTAAAAAATTATACATTTATCATCATTTATTTTATATTATTTAATACAATTAAATTAAATATATCATAATTTTAATATTAAATATATTTTAAAATTAAACATATTATAATCAAATATTACAATATTATTATCGAATAATATTTGATGTAATTTAATAATCAATGTACACTATATATATATAAAAGTAATTTCTTCAACAAAACAATTTTAAAATATCTAAGAGCTTTATTTTATATTTTCAAAAGTTTTGATCAATTTTAAACCAATCTATCTGTATAAATCGAACTACTGATATATCTGTGATTACCGATATTTTTATCTTTGATTTTATCAAACATTCCCTTTATTAAAGAAGGAACTTATTTAAAGTGAGAAAATTTTTTAAAGGAAAAAAAATAGATAGAAAAAAAAAATTGAAAATGGAAAAAAAAAAAATTGGAACAAGCATTGTAAACCAAAGTAGTTGGTAAGGTCCTGGCTGATTTATATTTTTATTATTTTTAAAAATAGAACAATAATATCATTAGTTATATTTTAACTTTTTGTTTAATATTTAACATGTATTGTAACTTTAATTTATTTTCTGTTTAGAAAAGAGTAAAAAAAAAGTGACAAAATAAAAAGTTTGGCAATTATATAAAAAGTTAAAAAATGAAATAAAAATAAAAAGATAGATGGATTTTTTTTTATAATTTTAGTAATATTTTATCTTTATAGGTGAAGTATCAATGTTATTAAGTTTTTTTAAAAAAAAAAGAAAAGAAAAGAAAATTGAAAAAAGACAAAAAATTAAGGTATAATTTGATAAAATTAAAAATTAAGTAATGAAAAACCTTAATGTTAAATTGTAAGTATTGAATATATATATGTATCTATTGAAAGTGGTAATATTATATTTTCGTATTATCTTAAAAGTGCACTATTGGAATATAGGTTTAATTTTATTTAGAAGTAGGAGCATAATTAGGCTTGCTTTGAGGATGATTTTTTTAAAAGAACAAAGAAGAAATTTTTATAGATGGTAAATATGAACAAGAGATTTTTCTTGTCACTTGTTTTATAACATATGTACTTATTTTCGGATTAATTTATTGAAAGGCAGAGATGTAGAACCAACAAGGTTTGGAATATTTTCGTTTTCAAATTTTATTTTTTCAATATTTTTTATGATGAAAATTGTGGTATTAATATCTCCATCTTACCACCTAAGAAATTGGTTAAACTACCATTTTATTTATATTTTTATTCAAAATAATTTACGATAAAATGATATTAATAATATAATTAAAATTTTGTAACACCGATAAAAAAATAATGATACCATATAAAAAAATCTTTTTTACTAAAAAGCAATGAAATATGACTCAAAATAAATAATAATTTTTCACCAATCCCCATTAACAATGCACAAAGGAAAAAGCTATGAAATGAATCATCTATATTGATCAATAAAAAAATCTTTTCTTTTTTCTTTTTTTATTTTGTGAATTTTTTTTTCTATCTAATAAAGATTTTGAAAATTTTCAAGATGATAAAAATTTAACTCAACTTTCACTTTTTTTTTTTTAGTGAAAAAATGACTCAACATTATTTTAAACCTTCCCACAACAATGGTAGATTATCAATTGTTCAACGTAATTGGACGACGAAAAGGAATAAAAAGAAAACGATGAAGTTGTTTCGTATACAAATGCTAGGAAACAAAGGTGCTTTTGAATTTTTGTGGTGGATGGGTCCTTTGAAAGCCACCCATCTACTCACCCGTATACTTTTTGACCATTGTGAATAAAATGTAAATGTTATGAGACAAAGGTCCCTTTGAATTTTGTGGTGGGTGGGGCTTTTGATTCTTTTAGACGACATTCACCTCCCCGCTCATTTCCTTTTTACCATTGTTGCAAATGTTAGGAAATTGCTTTTGAATTTTGTGGTGTGTGGGTCCTTATATTCTTGAAAAGCGACCCATCTCCCACTCATCATTACTTGTTTGTACATGATGAACATATAATTTTAAATAAAAAAATTGTTATATAAATAAATAATAAATATTATTTTAATTTTTTGCTTTTGAATTTTGTGTTGTGTGGGTCCTTGTATTCTTTGAAAACCTACCCACCTCCTTACTCTTGTACATGATGAACATATAATTTTAAATAAAAAAATTGTTATATAAATAAATAATAAATATTATTTTAATTTCTTTTTTTTTTTTGCCTCAATAAGTATCCGGTACACCTTAACCCACATAGATGACCAAACAAAACTGATTTTGTTTCGTACAGACACCCAAAGATGGATGCTCTTTATGCATAAGTATCGACTAAGCGCAAGTTTATTATTTATAATTAAATAGTAAAATTTTGAGAATATATTATTTAATATTAAATTGAATAATTATTTCTATCAATCTTGAATTTTATCTTGAAAATTAATTTGTATTAAATAATTTTAAAATAAGAAATTAAGTTATTTATTTTTATATTTTTGTTCTTTTTACTAAGAAATGGTTTTAAATTTTTGAAAGAAACCTTGTATTTTAAGATAAAAAATAAACAATTCTTAATTTTAAAGTTTATATGATAAATTAATTAGGAACTCCAAACAAAATAAATTTTTTCATTTTAAAATTTATTTAAAAAGTGGTTTAATATATTCAAATAAAATAAAATTCATAATGGTTTTATTTCTAAAAAATTTGAATAAAATTTATAATGGCTTTAATATTTTTAGAGTTTCTAAAATTTTTCTAAGTTCATATAGCATAATTTAATTTTTAATGGAAATTTCAAACTAAAAATGTCAAGAAGTATTTTAAGATGGAAATTTCAATGTAATGTTACCATTTCCAAATACTCAAATATATTCAGCGCAAGATGAAAAGAGAGGTTGTACAATAAATTATTTATTTTCTAATTTTTTTAAAAATAATTACTTTCGTAGTATTATTAAGTGAAATACTATTTGAAATCCTTTTTTCCAACTCATTACTCCTTCACATGTGACCGACAAATCACATGCTTATGCATTGGGACCCCAAAAAATGGGAAAAGGATCACCTGCTTGCATGTGTTGGGACAATTGACGTTTCCTTTTCACAATCCAACCAAAAGAGAAAAAAAGTCTTGGTTCACGTGAGGACCCAGAGATGCCGTAGGGGATATCAAGTATTGACTGACCACAAGTTAATCCTCGACTCTCTTTAAGCTTTCATCCAGAAACTCTCCAACAATGGCTTCCTCTACCCAAAAACCCTCTTCTTCTTCTTCTACCTCAATCCGTCAATATAACTTCGATGTGTTCTTGAGTTTTAGAGGTGAAGATACCCGCAACAATTTTACGGATCATTTATTCGAAAATTTGGTTCGGATGGGGATTAACACTTTCAGAGACGATCAACTTAAAAGAGGAGAAGAGATCAAATCAGAACTTTTAAAAACTATTGAAGAATCAAGAATTTCCATAGTTGTGTTCTCAAAAGACTATGCTCAGTCCAAGTGGTGTTTGGATGAGTTAGCGAAGATCATGGAGTGCAGGGATAAAATGGAACAAATAGTCTTCTCGGTGTTCTACCACGTGGATCCTTCTGATGTGCGAAAGCAAACAGGGAGCTTCGGAGAGGCATTTTCCATTCACGAAAGAAAGGTAGATGAGAAGAAGGTGCAAAGGTGGAAGGATTCCTTGACCGAAGCAAGCGATCTAAGTGGCTTCCATGTGAATGATGGGTAACTTCAACTTCCTTAATTTGTGCTTTTGATTTAATTAACTTATCAGGATTTAGTTGTCTTAAATCAAGTTAATAATTTTGTAGAGTAAAGCTTGCTTTGTGATGTTATTAATAGTAGGCTCAAAACTTGTTGTCTTCTCATTATGTGTAAAATGTTCAATATATAATGTTCTTTTAATACTTTTTACATCTTATATGCCCTTACTTTTGTTATATTGACAAAATCAAGTGAATATCACTAAATTTGCTTCATATTTGTTATCTTTTGCAATTCATTAAAACTCATCAAGTGTTACATTGTACTTTATAATGGGCAGGTATGAGTCAAAGCATATTAAGGAAATTACTAACGAGATTTGTAAAAGATTGAATCCCAAGCTTTTGCATATTGATGATGTTATAGTTGGGATGGATTTTCGCCTTAAAGAACTAAAATCATTGTTAAGTAGTGACTTGCATGACATTCGTGTGGTTGGGATCTACGGAACTGGTGGAATTGGTAAAACTACCATTGCCAAGATTGTTTATAATGAGATCCAATGTCAATTCACAAGTGCTAGCTTTCTTCAAGATGTCAGAGAGACATTCAACAAGCATTGTCAACTTCAACTACAACAACAACTTCTTCATGATACAATGGGGGATGTTGAAGAGTTTAGCAATATCAATAAAGGAATCAATATAATAAAGGCCAGACTTAGCTCAAAAAAGGTTCTTATTGTAATTGATGATGTGGATCAGTTGCAGCAATTAGAGTCAGTGGCCAGAAGTCCTAAATGGTTTGGTCCAGGAAGTACAATTATCATTACAACCAGAAACCAACATTTGTTGGTTGAGTATGGAGTGACTATATCATATGAGGCTACAGAATTACATAATAGGGAAGCTCTTCAACTCTTCAGCCAACATGCCTTTAAACAAAATGTTCCTAAAGCAGATTATGTGAACCTCTCAAATTGCTTGGTACGTTATGCTCAAGGTCTCCCTTTGGCCCTTAAAGTTCTAGGTTCTTCTCTTCGAGGCATGACAATAGATGAATGGAAAAGCGCATTGGATAAATTTAAAAAAAACCCTATGAAGGAAATTAATGATGTGCTTAGAATAAGTTTTGATGGGCTTGATTCTTCTCAAAAGGAGGTTTTCCTTGACATTGCGTGTTTTTTCAAAGGTGAATGCGAAGATGTCGTGTTAAGAATATTAGATGGTTGCAAGTTAGATCCAATGTACAACATAAGAGTTCTACGTGATAGATGTCTGATAACTATCTTAGACAACGTCATACAAATGCATGACTTGATACAACAAATGGGTTGGGCAATTGTTCGTGAAGAATGTCCTGGAGACCCAAACAAATGGAGTAGATTGTGGGATGTTGATGATATTTATGATGCATTTTCTAGACAAGAGGTACGAATTAAATGCCTAAATATAGTTATTTAAATATTTATAATCAATTTTTTTTAAGTGGTTAATTGTCTGTATAATTGTAGTTAGGATTTTTATCATGTGTTGTTCCCTTATTTTTCATTATTGTTTTTCCAGGGGATGAAAAATATTCAAACCATATCTTTGGACTTGTCTAGATCAAAAGAAATACAGTTCAGTACAAAAGTGTTTGCTAAGATGAAGAAACTTAGGTTGCTTAAAATCTATTGCAATGATCATGATGGTTTGACAAGAGAAGAGTATAAAGTGCATCTTCCTAAAGACTTTGATTTTTCTCATAATTTGAAATATCTTCATTGGCAAAGATGCACTTTGAGGTCTTTACCTTCAAGGTTTTATGGAGAGCAGCTTATTGAAATCAACTTGAAGTCTAGCAACATAAAAAAGCTTTGGAAAGGGAATAAGGTATGATCATTATTTAACGTTCTTTTTTTATAATAATTTTCAAGTAGAAGAAATTTTTTTATTAAAAGAATGTCTTTTGTTACAGTGTCTTGGAAAACTAAAGGGCATTGATTTAAGTAACTCAAAACAGCTTGTCAAAATGCCTAAATTCTCAAGCATGCTGAATTTGGAGAGACTGAATCTTGAAGGTTGCTCAAGTTTGCGCGAACTTCATTCATCTATTGGTGATCTCAAATGGTTGACTTACTTGAATTTAGGAGGATGTGAGCAGCTCCAAAGTTTACCTACTAGCATGAAGTTTGAATTTCTTGAAGTCCTTTATCTCAATCAATGTCCAAAGTTGAAGAAGATTCCTGAGATCCATGGGAATATGGGACATTTGAAGGAACTTTATTTAAATGAGAGTGGGATTAAAGAGCTACCAAGTAGCATTGTGTATTTATCATCTCTTGAAGTCCTTAATCTCTCAAATTGTTCAAACTTTGAGAAATTTCCTGAGATCCATGGAAATATAAAATTTTTGAGGGAGCTTCATTTAGAAGGATGCTCAAAGTTTGAGAAATTTCCGGATACATTTACTTATATGGAAAATTTAAGGAGGCTTCATTTATGTGAGAGTGGTATTAAAGAACTCCCTGACAGCATTGGGTATTTGGAATCTCTTGAAATTCTTGATCTCTCATATTGCTTAAAATTTGAGAAATTCCCAAAGATAAGAGGGAATATGAAATGTTTGAAGGAGCTTTCTTTAGATAAGACTGCTATTAAGGAACTCCCAAATAGCATTGGGTCCTTGAACTCTCTCAAAATTCTTTCTCTTAGAAAATGTTCAAAGTTTGAGAAATTTTCAGATGTATTTATCAATATGGGACTTTTAAGGGAGCTAAATTTATATCAGAGTGGTATTAAGGAACTCCCAGGCAGTATTGGATGTTTGGAATCTCTTGAAAATCTTGACCTCTCACATTGCTCAAACTTTGAGAAATTTCCAGAGATCCAAGGAAATATGAAATCCTTGAAGGAGCTTTCTTTAAAGAACACCCCTATTAAGGAACTCCCAAATAGCATTGGGTGCTTGCAGGCCCTTGAAATTTTTAATCTCAGTGGTTGCTCAAATCTTGAGAGATTTCCTGAGATCCAAAAAAATATGGGAAATCTATGGGCTCTTTCTCTAGACAAAACTGCTATTAAAGGATTACCCTGCTCGATAGGTCATCTCACTGGACTTGATCACTTAAATTTGGAAAACTGTAGAAACTTGAGAAGTCTTCCAGACAATATATGTGGGTTGACATCCCTTAAAGGCCTCTTTATCAATGGTTGTTCAAATCTAGAGGTTTTTTCAGAGATCACAGAGGATATGGAAGAATTAAAACGCCTTTTGTTACGTGAAACGGGCATAACAGGGCTGCCATCATCAATTGAACACCTCAGAGGTCTTGATTCCTTGGAATTGATCAATTGTGAGAACCTTGTGGCTCTTCCCAATAGCATTGGTAGTTTGACACGTCTTACTAGTCTTCGTGTTCGTAACTGTACAAAGCTCCATAACTTGCCTGACAATTTGAGAAGCCTACGGTGTTGCCTAATAGAACTAGATCTAGGTGGTTGCAATTTGAAGGAAGGAGAAATCCCCAGTGATTTATGGTGCTTATCCTCACTGGTATCTTTAGATGTAAGTGAAAACCATATTCGTTGCATACCCGCTGGCATCACTCAACTTTTTGAGCTTAAAACCCTTTACATGAATCACTGCCCGATGCTTGAAGAAATTGTAGAGCTTCCATCAAGTTTAACAAAGATGGAGGCACATGGTTGTCCATGCCTGGAAACAGAAACTTTCTCAAGTCCACTTTGGTCTTCTCTGCTCAAATGCTTCAAATCACCAAATCAGGTATCAGTTTCATGGCAGAATTATTTATTTATTTTTTATGATAATAAAATAAAAATAAAAAACATGAGATTTACATGATATTTTTTCTACAGTCAACATTTTTTTGGCGGGGGAGATTTGTCATTCCAGGGAGTAGTGGAATACCAGAGTGGGTAAGCCATCAGAGAATGGGGTGTCAAGTAAGAATAGAGCTCCCAATGAATTGGTATGAAGATAACAACTTCTTAGGATTTGTTCTATTCTTCCATCATGTTCCTCTTGATGATGATGATGAATGTGAGACAACAGAAGGTAGTCTTCCACATTGTGAATTGACGATATCCCATGGTGATCAATCTGAACGACTGGTGAAGATATGGTTTTATTCTGATTGTAAAACCTACTGGATTAGGGGTTTATCATGTGGCGACGAATTGGACCCCTACTACAGTGGTAGCACATCAGATCCAGCAATTTGGGTGACGTATTTCCCTCAGATTAACATTCCCCGTGAGTATCGATCCAGTTGGTGGAACAACTTTAAGGCTCACTTCCACACTCAAATCGGTTATGGCTCTTTTAGCTGTGGCGATAACACATGCTTTAAAGTGAAAAGCTGTGGGATACATCTCTTGTACGCCCAAGATCAGATCCATTGCCCTCAGCCGTCAAGAGGAAGCCTTGGTGACAGAGAAGATCACCCAGCCAAGACATTAAAGATTCTCCAAAAGATCAAAGCTTTATTTAAACCCTAGCAAGGTATGTCTTCTCTCTTTTTTATTTATTAGATGGAATTAGAGAAAAAAGAAATATCTAGATAACTTTTAAAATTATATCCTAGTGACTGATTTTTTATTTTTTATTTTATTTTGTTCTTTTTCTTTCCTAAAAAAATATTTTAGAACTTATTATTTGGAGTAGATTATTGAATTTAAAAGGAAGTCATGCAATTTAGAGGGTAAAATTATATGTGTAGAGCTTAACAATTATGATACGTTTCTTAAATTGATTGATTATGGGATCCATCTATAAACAACCTAAAAGGTGAGAGCATGACTTAGGGCTGGTGGGCTTGGCGCAAAATATCTTTTTATTTATTTAGGAATTTTAAAAAATCAAAATAAAAACTACAGGCTTTGTTCGGCTCCTAAGAAAATGATTTTTGTATGAGACAAAAAAAGAAAAAGAAATTCTAGATAGATTATTTAGATTATATTCTACTTAATTGTTGGTAAATTTTAATTTTATTTAAATAATTTATATTTTATTAAACAATTTTCTTAGTGGTAGGTTGTTTTGGTTTGACTCTTAAGATTTTTAAAATACCAAGTTCTAATTTACTATTGATGATGATGGTGCTACATTTATATTATATTGTTAGAAACAAGTTTTGAATAAAATTTTATCAATTTAATTATTTAAAAAATTCTTAAAATTTATTTCTAAAATTATTGAATTTTTAAAGTTTCGCTAAAAAATGTAAAATTTTTAAAAATTTATGATCTCATTTCTTGCCTTTTAAAAAAAAAAAAAAATTCCTTTGAAAATATTGCTTGAATTTTTATTAATTTTTAAATAAAATTTAAAAATTATCAACTTTTTTTTTTTAAAAATCATTTCATACTTCATAGGTTTTTTCTTTCACAACCATTATCAATAACTAAAACGTTTCCCTATCTATTTTTTTTTTTTATATTTTTTGTTTCATAACTAATATAAGTAATCACTTATTTTGTTAAATGATCATGAAATATAAATATTTTTGTATGCTTATTACAATTCATGATTCTTTTTAATTTTTGCTTTTTTTTTTAAAAAAATTTAATTTGTCCCTACCCATCTACTTCGCCACTGCTTTGAGACCATATCGAGATAGTTTGAAACATATAACTTATATGCTTCTCATTTCATATTTATATTTTTTTATTTTATTTAGACATTACAATATATTAAAAATTATGAGATTCTATTTTTCTTATTTAGTCATTACAATAAAATAAAAAGGTTCTTATGCAGAGAAATCAAATAAAAAAAAATGAAGACATCTCTAATTTCCAACTCTACTCAACAAGGTATGTCTTCTTCATCTTTGTTTTTATTGAAAGTTAAAATATTTACCAAAATTAGCAGCAAAAAATGTCCAAACAATTTTTAATATGATTACATGCTTGGAAAAATATGAAGTTTGATATAGGATTAGATATGGTCAAGTCATTTCTAAACTGGTAGGCCAAACAATTATCATATGTTTTTCAAATTGCACAATTATCTTATAAGCATGGGTTAATATTTATTTTGCTCTTACTTTGCTTTATTTTTAAAGATGACATTATGATATACTCGTGGAACTATGACTAATCATTGTCGTTGGTCAGGATGTTAATGGAAACATGACTAACTATTAGTCCTGGAATTGGAAGTGGTGGCAGAGATACAGTATTGAACCAGAATGAGAATACCATAAAAGAGACTCTTTGTTTGGATTGTGAATTTTAATTTGTATGTTTTAAAGCATGGATAATTTGAACTGCGGATTTAATTTGTATGTTTTTAGGTATGAATAATTTTGTTTATTTGAAGTTATTCACAAGTGCTTTTAAGAATGACTTTGACACATTGATAAATTATCTTCATTTATCTATTAAGATCATATGCATAGTGAACAAACTAGCTTAAATTCTTTTATTGTGTTTTAATTATGTTGCAAATTATTTCGTAGTGTCGTATGAAAAGAGATATATTCAATATTTAATTACAAATGTAATCGAGCATAATCCAAATACTATATAAAAAAAAATGTTACCATAATCTCGACTAGTATCGTTAAATCCTATCTTTGATAGCTCTAGTTTAAAATCTCTTAAACCTAAACTGCAAAAATCATTTTGTTAAATCCAAACATTATTTTGTTTGATGACCATTTTTATGCACCTATTTTAAATTATTTATAAGGTCATTTTTATCTTGTTCTTATTATTTTTGTCTAAATGTACCTATTTCATATCACTAAAAGAAGGGAAAATATGTTGAATAATAAAAGGAATTTAAATAAAATATACCAATATGACTACATTTTAATACTTGAATTGTGAGGAATGTTTATAGGGCTTAGTCATGTCCAAGTTTCATTACTCAACTTGTTTAACCATTTTTTTATATATATATTTTCTTATAATAAGTGTAAATACATCATAATTTTATTTATTCAATTCAACTTAATACTAGTGTTTGATAAAATTGAAAATTAAGTCCTAAAAAAACCATTATTCTAAATTATAAGTAATGACATTATAAATGTTGAATTAGTATAAAGTAGAGTAAGAAAGGAGTTCCTAAGATTTTTTTTTTTTTTTTTTGGCATTTCTCTAACAAGAAATAGAGATATTTTGTAACATATATTTTTATTACATATATGTTTGAAATTTTGTAGTCTTTTGAGAGAGAGATGACCTCTTGCTAAGAAACAAAATAATGCCCCCAGCCTCATGTGCTAAATGAAATGAGTTACCTGGATTAAGCACACTTCCTAACTCTTTTGAAAAGCATGTAAGAAATACATACATATATATATATATATATATATATATATATATATATATATATATATATATATATATATATATATATATATATATATATATATACATTGAAGAATAAAAATACACAAAATGAACTACAAAAGATGTGCACGAAATTACACAGAAAGTATACAAAGGGTGTCAGGCAAAAGGATCAAAAAAGAGTGACGCAAGTCCTTGCAACTCTCTACAAGTTCTGATCCAAATCCTTGGTAATTCAATGGTATTAGACACATAGCCGGCTACTTCAACTACCAAATGACATAAACTCTCTACAAGGTCCCCAGGCACCCTTCTGATACCTGTGGACTCTAACTCGGTACCCAGCTGTATGTTTGTGGCAGCAGTTATCCTTTGATGAACTTCTACTGGAACATTAGATCACATCAGAAGAAAGGCACCCTTCCACCTTACAAGCTATTCAAACTTAGGATCCCATCTACTTCAGGAAAAAAGATAATAACATGAAAATAAAGTTTCTCCAAGAGAGCAAGAGTAGAGGGAAGCCCCTTCTCTTAGAGAAACTTGACAGTCTCATTTCCCATAAAGCAAATTAAGAAACACATCAATCAAACACCTACAAAGGAGATCACCACCATAATTTGCTTCTGTGTCCGTATTAGTTTTCCTCTAAATCTTTAATATAATGTTAGAAAAAAAATAAAAATAAAATGAAAGACATGAATTCAACTATAAGGTCCACAGAATCTTTTAAGTAAATAAGTAAATAAATAAACAAAAATAACATGAACCACATGTGAGATCATTGCGAAAGATCAGGCGAGATCCAAAATAGAATTACTCCAGCTGAAATGGTACACATTTTCAAAGAATAGGGGAAAAGTTAAGATCCAATAAAAGAATCCAAAATACAACATTTAACTCTGAAAATCAATGAGCCATTTCTTTCTAAGAAAAACTAAGTGCTTCAATGGTTTCTCTAACTTGTACATTCTTAATAACTGAGACTCATTGCCAAGTCAAATAACCCATTCTGGAATGCCTCATACAAGTAGAAGAATTGATATCAAATGTATGGTGATACTTTAAGTTCATGCCATTGGGATCTACAAATTTAACTAATAATGAATCTGATCCAATAAATACAGACCCTTCAACCATCATTTGAGATAGAAGACACTATCAAAATTAGATTCACCATCCCCATCATTATAATAACCAATGCCACAAAATCAAAACCATATACATGCCGAATATCAATCCAATACAAGACAAAACTTATATTGTGTCACACAAATTTGTAAACTTAAGTTGTACTAGCCATTTGTGACTCACTGCTTCCTGTATGTGGATGTGAGGAGGAATCAGTAGCATGCAATGTCGAATTTCCTTTGATGGCAAACAAGTTGAATTCTGGTTTTTGTATCGAAGACATAAATTTGTGAAATCGATCATCAAAACAAGCTTTAAGTTCCTGTGGTGATAGAAGGTTTGGCCTTTCAAGAACTTTAACTGCAGTGTTTGCTGCAAGGTTAATCTGTGAGATGGCAATGGCAAAACAAATTAGTGAAAAGCTCTTTCTGGTGAAGTCTATAAATGTTTACTTCCAAAACCAAAGTTCAAAATAGAAAAGCATTCAAAATTCTTACGCATTCTATCCTGAAGAAAGTAAGACATAGTAAGAAAATAAGAGTGCACAAGGTATAAGTTAATTAGACAAAACAAAAAGAAGACAGCATAAAAAAAAAAAAAGAATAGTAATAGAAAAGCAGGCATACAGACCATTCCTAAACCCGTTACATGCTTACCTGGCATAGTCAACCTTTACTTTGGATGGGGGTTGGGGTAGTTTTGCAAAAGCCAACACAAAAACTAAAGGAAATATATTGAGATCCTTATTTGTTTGGTTGGAAGAAAGGTTGCCCAGTTAGATGATTGTTTTGTGTTCATCAACAATACGAGTGTAGTCTAGTGCAAGTTCTATTGTTGTTTCTCTGCTTTTTTCTCTTCCCATTTCTTGATAGTCGTATGACATGTACCATACATGTGTACCCCAATTGAGCACTCTTAATGTGATAGAATATATATTATATTATTTTACCTATTTAGATATATATATATATATATATCCTAACCGAATGGGAAAAAACCAGATAATCAGTCTAATTAATTTTATTTTTATAATTAAAATTTTGAAGTTAAGAAAAAGTATTGAATAAGATATTAATTTTTTTCTACTAAGGTAACTCTCAAGAGATGTGGGATAAGGTAAAGGGATTTAAAAAGTTGCGTTTGAACCACAGACCATAAGCTCATTATGAGCATAACTACTCTACTATGCTCCATCCTTATTTGTATTAATATTTAATAGAAAACAACTACATAAGTTATTTCAAAAAATAATATATATAAATTACATTTTTTTTTTCATTTTCAATTCGTTTTCATATTTAAATATAACTTTTTTTTACCATTTTGAATACATTTTCATATTTAAATATTGTATATATTTTGTTTAATAAATTTAAACCATTAATACATTTATATAAAATGAATAAATAATATTATAAATATTATTTAATTTTTAATTATATTTTTTAAATATTTTAATTTTAATAAAATATAAAATTTATATTTAAGACTTCATCGATTTGACAGCGGTTCAACCACTGATCCAACCAGTGAATTATGAACCGATAACTTTTTCGAGTCAATATCTGATCCTGTTCTGAAAACATTATTAAAAGTGACAATATTTTTTTAATAATTTTAATCATGTAAAATTATATTATTACATAAAAATTTGATTACTTTACTTGAACAATATATTTTTATTTACATGAGGCATTGTGTAAATATTTAACTTTTCAAATACAAAATATTTTTAAATATCTAATAACATAATATAATTTTTATTAATAAATTTTAAATATTGTAATCATCAATATTATTAACAAAGAGATAACAAATTACTTATTAAATTATAAATTATAGAATACATTGGTATAATATATATATTTTTATTTAAAACAATATTGAATGTTGAAATACATGATATAATGTAACCATTATATATAACATATACGATTGGACATCTTGTATAAAATAAATATGAATGTAGCATAATATGTTCTATTTAATATAATATTATAAAAAAGTTAAATTTCATTACCTTTTTAGGTTTGGTATAAATACATCTAATCATCACTGATTTCAAATTTGGGCAGTTAACACCTTAATAAATTTATTTCATTTATAAAATTATTTTTTTAAGAGATTTGAATAAAAAGGATTTTAGATAAATGTGTTTAATAATTTTTTTTTTAAAAAAATAAATTTTATATATGAAATACCTCTACAAGGTATTAACTAACGAAATATAAAATCAATGAAAGTTTAATATATTTATACTGAACGGGATGTGAATGAAATTAATCCTATTTTAAACTATCATGTTTCATATTGTGAAACCAAGGTTTGGTAATCTTGATTTTGATGATAACAAAACAAGGTTTAGAACTAATGACTACATTTTAAGTGTGATTAGGCAAGACGACTTCCAAAATGGTAATCCAAGACAAATTAAGCCAAGGAGAAATCATGAAGAAGAAGACCACCTCAAAGAGAAGAGTTTTTCAAGACCAAAGCTTCTTAAGATCTCTTTGTAAGGTTGTTGGTGCACTAGGACTTTCATGCATTTCATTATTTATTTATGCACCAAAATCATCCAAGAGTAATATTGTTTTAAATATCTTAAGAATTGGATGATTTCATGTTTTCAACTAAAACCTTGTGTTAAATGATTTTCAAACTTGTGTTAAAAGGTTTTAAGTTGAAAAGGGTTGAGTGTTGAGCCAAAAAAATGGCTCAACTGGTTCAACCAACCGGTCGACCGGTTGTGCTTGTCCGGTCGAGGACAGGTTGAGGGAGGCCAAAAAGTTTCTCTCTCTCCCAGTGGCCTTCTCTTCTTGGTCAAGGTTGAACCTCAACCGGTTAAGGTCCGGTCGAGGTCCAGTCGAGGTCCGGTCGAGGTCTGGTTGAGGCCCAACGATCACTTTCCCTAACGGCTAGTCAACCGGTCGACCCCTAACTCTACCGGTCGAACCCCTAACTCGACCGGTCGAACCCCCAATGGCTAGTTTGACTTTTTTCTTCCATAAAAAGGCTCCAATCTTCATTGTTTCATGAGTTTAACCTTCCCAAATCATTATTGATTATATTTGAGCCTTGAAAGAGTATTTTTGAGTGCACCATTATTCCAAAACTTGCATATCTTTAGTGCACCATCCAATCCTAGTTTCTCTTGTATCATTTAAGCTTAAAGTTCTTGTGCTAGGATTTTTGAGAGATCATTTTATTTGTAAACCTTTGAAAGGAAGTTTCTCAAGTGTGAGGTATCACTTGAGAGGTTGTTCAAGAGTGGGATAACTCTTGAGAAGTGTAAAGGGTGCTTGGAGCCAAAAGTCCAAGAGACTGAATTGGAACCATAATCCAATTGTAAAGAGATTGGAAGCTTGGTTGAAGCTTCAAGATAGTGGAACCCTCACTCGGTTAGGAGGTTGAGGAGAGTGGACGTAGGCAAGGAAGTGTCGAACCACTATAAACTCTCGTGTTTGCACTCTCTCTTCCCTAACTCTTTTAAGTTATATGCTATTGTGTTTATTTTGTTTATTATATATTTGCATATAATTGTCTCTTATTTTTGCATAGTTTAAATTTGTGAAAAAAAGACCATCACCCTATTTACCCCCCCCTCTAGGGTGATTACCATAGTTTGGATTAGCCTCAAATTCCTAACACACACACATACACACACACACACACACACACACACACACACACACACACACACACACACACACACATATATATATATATATATATATCCTTACCATTCCCTTGCTATTCAACCAACCAACCAATTATATCACATATCTAGCCAAAGGGAAATGAAAGTAAAAATTGAATGAGACATCCTAGCCAAGAATTAAGTTTTAAGACAATGCTATTTAAAGTGGGCCCATCACTCTAAAAATAGTTAAGAGGGTTAAGTTACTTAAGTGTACATGCTCCTCTCACTGTGGCCCTCTCCTAGAATTACTTAATATTACTGCTCTATATATATATTTTCTTACATGCATGATGTTTATTTTACTTACCAAAAAATTGACATGCTTTACATTTGGTGACTGTTATATCCTTATAATTGGAATTTAATTTTATTTGAGTAACTATCATGTCCTTATTTGGGTCAAGAGTTGAAAAAAGTGTAAAGTGAATATTCTTAAATAAATTTAAAACCAAATTACTATAATTTTGAAAGTGAAGGGAAGTTGTAAATCCCTAGAGTTTAGAGAGCAAAATGTACACGATCAATACTCAAAAATAGACGGAGAATGGGCCAACTACTACCTTCTTCCTCACAAAAGAAACCCATTCTTGGTCGCTGCACCTCCTTGTTTTCATTTTTCATCCGCTTTTTCCCCATCCAAATACTTCATGCTTAATTTATCATAGAAAATTAGTTAGAAAAAAATAAAATATAATTAAAATTAATTAAAAACTTATGTGTTTTTGAATTATTTAATATTTATATAAAAAATAAGAAAATAAATGAAATAAGTTTAAAGATACATATAAAAATAAAATATTTACTTTAATTTTTTTTCTTCCATCTTCTCTCTCCATTTTCTTTCACCTTTATTTTTCTTTGAATTTTTCAAAAAACAAACATAGGCTCAAAATTCATAAATTAAAATTTTGAAATTGTTCTAAAAAAAAGTCAAACTTAATTTTCTAGAAAATTTATAGAACTTTGAATTAGGTTATCTATTTTACCCTCAAAATCACTCCATGCTAATGCTATTCTATTTAAACAAAACAATCTAAAAACAATATGAATCTTCTAATCAATCCAAGTATTGTTACAAAAGATAGTCAATATTAATTCCTTTTAACATTTGAGAGAGATGAAATTACTTTTATTGGCCCTAACAACCTCTATCCAAATTTTCTTGACATCTAAGTAACATCTTAGGACCAATTGACATATCATTTTGAAATCAAACATATCGGTCTATGTAAGATTAAAAACACCAAATTATTCATTAACCTCCTTTCTCATGCTTCTGTATAGAGTCTAAATGTTTCATGTCTACCTAAGTTGGGAGTAACGCTTGCTGCACCTTCATGGTAGAATTATGTACTTGTTCTGGTGTCAAGTATATGGGATGGTTACCTAAGTTGGGAGCAATGCTTGGTGCAACTTGATGGGTGGAATTACCTGTCCCAACATCAACTTAATGGTCTTGATTTGATGGATTGAGCTGGTGACATAATTAATGAGACAAATTAACATATAATATTATTATTGATCCTCCACACACAGACACACACACAATTAATGAGACAAATTAACATATAATATTATTATTTAATCCTCCACACACACACACACACACACACACAAGGACATGGGTTGACATCTAGTTGCTACCTGCCATCATAACTTAGCCACCGCCGCACCTCTACTATTGTTTGCAGCCACGAAATACATCCAAGCCGGCAAGGCTTCATTGCAGTTCACCATGTTCGCCACAACTCTCCCGGAATCACCTCCTTCCAACATGTGAGTCTTTGACTTCCCCTTTTCCATTTGCTAAAATTATTTACTTTTCTTCTTATTCATTTTGTTCCTATTTGGATTGTCTTAGTTTGCTCTTGATTAAACCCTAAAGTTTCTTTGATCTAGAAAATTGAAAGCCCTTTGTGAAATTTGCACAATGAACCTCTAATTGCAACACACAAAATGGAAGGTATGTTGGTGCTTATAAATTGTATACATGTTTTTCTTTTGTTCTTTCTTTTCTTTTAAATAATTGTTATCAGAATACCTGTTGTTCTTTCTTGTAATTTTTTTATTCTATGTGGTGTTTATTTGATATGGTTTTATGGAGATCACGAGTTTGCAATTTTCTTTTCTTTTCAATTTAATCTCTTGAATGCACATTATTTCATTAATTAATGAATTATTTTGTCATCTTAAAGTTCAACTAAAATCTGTTTTGGGATTCCTCTGTTTGGTTTCCAAGAAAAGAAACACTTGCTAAATTTTGAATTTTAAGCTCTAAGTTGTTTTTGGTTTCCAAAAATTTTAGAAATTTGTCTTAACCAAGCTAAATAGTTGTAGCACAGTTGAGAGGAAATTTCTTGGTTCAGAACTGGTCAAAATTTTTAAATGTACTTTTAAGGAAAATTTGTTTGAATTAAAAAACCAAGAGCAGCTAAGAAATGAACCCCATTTCTGGTTAAATTATTGCTTGTTATATTTTAGTTATATTGAGTTTTTGACATTATCTGGGAAAATAATCACAGGTTCCCTCCCCATCCACCTCCTATTTTTCTGTTTTTATCAATTTATATGTGCTTGTTTATATTGAAATATTGAACTTTGATGGGTTCTTTGTGATAGTTTATTTGAGGTTGTCCATCTCAGTTATCCACTATGATTTACACAGAAATTGACATATTCTACCTAACTGATGAGTAGTTAAAGAACTCACATTCCCGGAAAGATGGTATAAATGAAGCAACTGAAACAACCCTTAGAATTTATGGTTGCGATCTCATCCAAAAAAACAGCATTTTACTGAGACTTTATGTTGTTATATTGTTCTTGTTATTTTTTTTTAATAGAAATGCAATTGGTACATACAATTCTTATATCTCCTATTTTTTATTTGTTTGTTTACCTTAATCTTATCATGTCAGACCTCAAGCAGTAATGGCCACTGGCCAAGTTTTGTTCCATCACTACTGCAAGAAGTAATTTGCCCATTTCAATGTGAAGGTTTATCCCTCCTCCTAACTATCTTTCAGTTTCTAATTTGCTAAAAATAAATTTTGAATCCTTTATTTATGTTCTGGTTTCCTAAAAATTTTGGGAAACTCACCTCCACTAGACCAGACATTTTGGATTTTTAAGAGGTCTTTTTTGCTTTCTTGGATATCAAGTAATGGAATTTCTAAAATTTGAAAGTTTAATTTACATTTTTTATGATGTAGCTCAAACTGAGAACAATGCTATATCTCTATGTTTTCTCCTTTATTTTTTTCTTCATGGAACATAATTCTCTATTTTTTTTTTTTTGTAAAGAGTTGCTTCCAGTTATGTTTGGCTAGCATCAAAATTGGAAGAAAGCCCTTGAAAAGCAAAGCAAGTCCTCATTGTTTTCCACAGAATGGAATACAGGAAGGAATACTTACCTGTTGTGCACTTGGACCCATTTTCTAAGGTTATGAATCTATATTGGTTACAAAAGTCTCAGAAGGTATATGTTATTGATTAGAAGTCCTTATGTGTTTTCTTCCTAAAGTGTGTGCTTATCTTTGCTTTTTGTTAATAGAAATATGTTGAATTGAAGACTAATTTGAGCAAAACTGAAAGACACATTTTGAAAGACCCAAACAAAAGAAGAAATAGACTCGTCTGGCCTCTGTTTGGTGGCCTCCAACTCTCATCTAGATACATCAATGTTGGCACTGAAAGCAAACTAGTCAAAAACTCATGAGCCATGTCCTCCCAAGTGCAAAGTCTCGAAAACTCAACTGAGGCAAACCATCTCTGAGCTGCCTCACTAAGTGACATGGGGAAAAGGGCCACCAACTGTGCATCATCTATCTCGTGTGCCCTCATAACTATGCTGTATAGTCTCAAGTGGATCTTAAGACAACCAATCCTGCTCAATGTCTGGCATGCGAAACTTGGTGGGCGAGCTAGCCGTTGGTATGTCATCCCTATCATCCTAAGTCAAACCTCCATCTTGTAATCTGATCTGCCTCATCCTGGACTCAAGTCTCTCAACCCTGACCTCCTACTCGGCCAATCTAATATCATCAGTAGTAGTAATAATAGGAGGCGGCACTATGGCAGCATGTGGTGGAGCAGTCTCACAATGATCTGATAGATGGAATGGAACGCCATGTGAAGTCCCAGGTGGAAGAACCTGTGATGTCTGAGATACATGGGGAATTGTCTCGTTAGTGCTAATGCAGACTGGATGATGATCCTGGCGAGAGCTTTCTATCTTATCCAAGCGTCTATTGAATCCTACCATGAACTCCTAAATAGAAGCAAGCGCGGAAGCTAGTTCATCAGACATCTTAACTAAACTATCTGAACTCTGATGTGAATTTGCTCTGATCAATCGACCTCCAATTGTCCTCCAAGAATGTGGCTCCAGACTCAACCAACTCCTAAACTGACTCCCTACAATGCAAATGAAATGGATGAAGGACACAAGATAGAACCCTAAAAGACAACAATACAACATGCAAACACCTGGTCTTGAGGTGGCAATCTGAAATCTGGATGTATGATGAGAACTCTAGAGTCATAAAGTTGTCCATTGTGAGATGGCTACAAATGTGATTAGAGAATTCCTATCAATAATCCAAGATGAAAGAGGTGTGAAAAACACACTATCACGATACTCCATCTATAACCACATATCTTTAACTCAACCTTCAACTCGAGCTCCATAAAGAGAAAAAAAATAAGGTGGTTAAAGCGACTCTCTCGAAAAATGTGTGAATGTGAAAACGTGTCTTTCACCTTTCTGTAATGAAAATATGAGCATTGAGTCAAAAATCGAATCAATGATCAAACAAAGAATGAGGTACTGAGCCCATGATAGATGTAAAGTGTAAAAAGGTAATCAATAAACATATCCCAAAGCAGCAAGCAAGTGACAACAAAGTGAAAGGATGTGTCGAGCCAAGAAAGGAAGACGAAAGCCCTAGGGAGAAAACATGTTAAACTCATCGAGTGAAAGAATTTGATGCAACAAGGCAAGAGATGATCCAACCAATACCCAAACTCATACTGATATTTGAGCACTCCCAACTAAAAACCAAAAGAGAAAGCACTAGATCCAAGTAAGTGACTAAGGCGGCTCTGAAGGCTCTTAGATGCACCCACATGTGAGGAAGAAATCCTAATAAAAGGATCTAAGCTCATCCTACAAGGTCAAGATGGCTCTAAAAAGAAGATGGGTGGACTTTAAAAGATCCCTAGCAGAAGCAATCGTACCCTCTGACAGTACGCAACCCTCTGCACACCTCCGAAGAGACGGGACACTTCCATGCAAGGTGTCATTACCTTTACATATGCACTACCTCGACATCCCAGGGGGTTTTCTATGGCAAAAGCTCTCCTAATGGTTGGCGTATCTCATAACTCTGATCACTTATCAATGATCTAAGGTGCACAGTGAGTGGTGTGGGTGCATCCGAAAATCCTATGAAACTAAGAAGAAAACACACTGATCACACAAATATCCTGAAATCTAGCTTTGGGCTATACAAATCTTCAAAGGTCGGACTCCAATCAACATCAATGTGTCGGCCACCTCCAAAATGCTCTCAAACATAAATATAGCCCATCACTAAACCCTACTCCTAATCACTAGCTCGGTCGAAGAGCAAACAAAGCAACAAGTCTCATATTAAATACGAGATCAAGTAAAACAAGGTCGACCAAGACTAGGGACTTGGAGACAAGGGGATAGGTGTGTATCCCACATAAACAAGCAACTCATGCAATCACACGGAAGGAGAGAAGTCATGCAACAGACAATCATGCGAAGCACATGTATATCATCAAAATCTATACACAAGCTAAGCAAGAAATATGATAATCGATGCTTTCCCACTCGATGTTGCAACTCGTTTTTTATTTATTCGATGAAAACATTGATTTTTAGACAAATACGTGGAGTCGCCATTTTGTGGACCTCATATTTTCGCTCGATGCTTTCCCACTCGATCGTGCAACTCGTTTTTTATTTATTCGGTGAAAACATTGATTTTTAGAAAAATACGTGGAGTCGCCACTTATTTTTGTTTTATTTTTTAAATGAAAAACAAAATAAGAAAGAAAAACCCTAAGTGTGACTCCTGAAGGAAAAACTGGTCTGTGAAAAATCGAGTCTGGGTCCGGGGGTTTAAGTTACTTATTGGAAAGGTATGGTAAAGACCATGACACCCCTTTAAGTCCCTAAAAGCGGGTCTCTACTAAATAAGGTGAAGTAAGCGTGACAATTGATAAGGAAATCAATGGATACCAATGAAATGATCAAATAATAAAACGAATCATGCATAAGAATAAGAAAAATGAGAGTGAGATTGTACTTCAGCAGCAAGTAATAGTGCGCTATCAGGGAAACAAGGTTAGCTCAAGTATAAAATTATCACATGCATATCAAAGAGTAAGACAAAGATCAAGCAACATTCATTAAGCATAGCAATTGACAATCAGAAGAGATCATATGTAGGCCCCCCACCAAAACCCAATTGATTTTGCATGAATTAATCTCACAAATTCCATTATTTTGGAATTATGAAAATTACCTTCATGCTTATTAAAAATAGTGAAAAATGAGAAAATTATTTTAAAATCAAAGAAAATTTGTGAAAGTGCTTGCTTGAAAGAAAAAGGTAGCAAGTTTATTTAAAAAGCAGAATTTTTAGCAACTTAAAACCCTAATGAAGGATGAAAAGTAGTAGAATTAAAAAATGTTTGAAAACTGAAGTGAAATTAAAATTATTTGAAAGAAAACTAGAGTTTTGAAATTTATTTGAAAATTAAACTCACAAAATTATTTGAAAATTGGAGTTTTGAAAATTAAATTTAAGGATTGGAATTTTGAAAATTATTTGAGAATTGGAGTTTGAAAAATTAAATTTAAGAAATGGAATTTTGGAAATTAAATTTGAAAGAAATTGGAATTTTGGAAGTTATTGAGAATTGGATTTTTGGAAATTAAATTTGAAAGAAATTGGAGTTTTAAAAATTAAATTTAGGAAATGGAATTTTGGAAAAAAAAAATTAAATTTGGGAATTGGAAGTTTGGAAAATTATTCGAACATGGAAGTTTTGAAAATTAAATTTTAAAAAGTGGAATTTTGAAGAATTATCCAAAAATTGGATTTTTGAAAATAATTAAAGTTTGGAAAGTTAAAGTTTTGAAAATTAAACTTAAAAAGTGGAGTTTTAAAAAATTAAATTTAAAATGGGAGTTTTCGAAATTTATTTGAAAATGAAAGTTTGGAAAATTAAATTTGGAAAAAAAAAAAAAGAATTTTGACATTTGGAGTTTTGAAAATTAAATTTGAGAATCGGAATTTTGAAAATTATTTGGAAATCAAAGTTTGAAAAATTAAATTTGAAAATCGAAGTTTTGAAAATTATTCGAAAATTAGAGTTTTGAAAATTACTTGGAAATTGATTTTTTTTAAGTTAATTTTTGAAAATAAGAAATTTTAAAAAAATATTTGAAAAGGATTTATATATTTATATATTTGACACTAAGAGATGACAGATTAAGAGAATGGCTTTTTGGGTTACATGTAGGAATGAGGCCCATCTCCAAATGCTTTCCCTAAATTTTATGAGGCCAAACATTTTATTGAATTTTCTATTCCCCATATCTAGGTATTTCAGCCTTCTATGTCAACATATGGTGTACCAGAACTCTTCTTCAAGGCTTGACTCAAGAATGCCGACATTTTTTATGATGCTTACTATGCAAAGAACCATAAATATCCAAACATGTCTCCCAAAAGCCACCACAACCAAAACAACCAACCCACCATAATATTCAGCACTCCAAACACACCAGAAATGGACGAATGATAGCAAGAATATAAACTAGGGAAAAAACTGGACGTTTTTTCCAAAGCTCCATTACCACTTTCCCTTTTTTTTTTTCGGCTCAAGCAATGTGTGCAGAGTGTACCCCCTTCCATATCAAAGCTTTTTTAATTTCTCAAGCCTCTCTTTGAATAGCTCATAGTCAACAATATCTCAAATAGATGACACTAAAAAAAAAAAAAAAAAAAATCAAAGAAACAAAGCATTCTCTTAACAAACAACCTATAAAACTGTACTCCATTTCATGCTGTCCTGAATAGATCTAAGCATGTGGAACGAAAAGGGCGCATCTTGTATGATTAAACAAATACCAAGCTCTAAGAAAACAACCCATATATCAATCATTTACAGGGGAAATCAAAGAAACCAGAAAGGGAACAAAATAGAGCAAGCATGAAATGATGAAGAATCGTGAAAATGAGAAAAAAGGAATAAGAAATCCACAAAAAAATCCTTACCTAATGGTGTTCATCTAATCCTCACCCTGGTACTCTATTTTTTCTCTCTCAATCTCTGTTTTTCTCCCAGTTCTCTCCTTCCTACCACTGCTAGTTTTTTTTCTATCCCCATTTTCTCTAGTCTCCAACTCCCTTTCTTATCTTCTCTTACCCTTCCATTGCTCCAGCCATCATCCTATGTCCTCTGTTCAGAAGAAGTTTCTATCTCAACCACCACCATGGCGAGGTGTGGTGTGTTCTTGCCACACATCCATGCAGTTTTTCCCGGCATAAACAAGTCCCCCCTTCAAATGAAATGTTGCCTGCTCTTCCAAGGTGATAGAAATGTGCTCCAAAAATAACCAAAAATCTTAGACAAAAAATGAGGGTTTACAAATATGCCCCTTTTCAGTAGAGATCATGAGTGAAATGAATGGATCACGAATACGTGAGAGGCAAATGGAATGAGGTGAACTGTACCAAAAAATAGAAATGATCCTGAATTTTGGTCTAAACATATAACACGATAAGCTCGAGATCAATGGCACATACTAGGGAGGAGAGACTCTAGCCAAAGATGTGGATGATGGGAGGAGTGTATATGCAATGAATAACACTGGATAGTGATACAATGAACAGTACAAACATGACTGAGATAATGAGTGATCGACACAAGGAAAAAGAACTCAAATGAAGGATAAGGTGTGGCTCAAGGCCGAATAGACTCAACTAGGTAGGTGCGACTCAAAGCCGAACAAGACTCAACTCAACTGACAAGATGAATGACCGATCGATATAGGTGCGATCCCAAAACTCAAACTGTACCCCCTTCCATATCTAAGCTTCTTTAATTTATCAAGTCTCTCTTTGAATAGCTCACAATTGGCAAAATCTCAAACAGATGGCACTAAAAAAAAATTCCAAAAAACAGAGCATGCTGTGAACAAACAACCTATAAAACTAGACTCCATTTCATGCTGTCCTGAATGGATCTAAGCAGGTGGAATGAAAAGGAAGCATCTTTATGATTAAACAAATACAGAGCTCCAAGAAAACAACCCATATATTAATCATTTATAGGGGAAATCAAAGAAACCAGAAATGGAACAAAATAGAGCAAGCATGAAATGATGAAGAACAGTGAAAATGAGAAAAAAGGTATAAGAAATCCGCAAAAAAATCCTTACCTAACGGTGCTCCTCTGATCCTCACCCTTGTACTATGTTTTTTCTCTCTCAATATCTGTTTTTCTCCCACTTCTCTCCTTCCTGCCACTGCCAGTTTTTTTTCTATCCCCCTTTTCTCTAGTCTCCAGCTCCCTCTCTTATCCTCTCTTACCTGTTCCATTGTTCCCGCCATCATCCTATGTCCTTTGTTCAGAAGAAGTTCCCATCTCAACCACCACCATGGAGAGGTGGTGGTGTGTTCTTGCCACACGTCCATGTAGTTTTTCCTGATATAAAGAGGTCCCCCCTTCCAAATGAAATGTTACCAGCTCTACCAAGGTGATAGAAATGTGCTCCAAAAATAACCAAAAAACTTAGACAAAAATGAGGGTCTACAAATTTGCCCATCTTCGGTAGAGATCACGAGTGAAATGAATGGATTAGGGATACGTGAAAGGCGAATGGAATGAGGTGAACTGTACCAAAGAATAGAAATGATCTTGAATTTTGGTCTAACATATAGCATGATAAGCTCAAGATCAAGGGCACATACTAGGGAGGAAAAACTCTAGCAAAAAATATGGATGATGCGAGGAGTGTATATGCAATGAATAACACTGGATAGTGATACAATGAACACTACGAACATGACTGAGATAATGAGTGATCGACACAAGGAAAAAGAACTCAAATGAAGGATAAGGTGTGGCTCAAGGCCGAATAACTCAACTAGGTAGGCGCGACTCAAAGCCGAACAAGACTTAACTCAACTGACAAGATAAATGACCGATCGATATAAGTGCGATCCCAAAACTCAAACTATGTCCCCTTCCATATCTAAGCTTCTTTAATTTCTCAAGCCTCTCTTTAAATAGCTCACAGTCAGCAAAATCTCAAACAAATGACACTAAAAAAAAAATCCAAGAAACAGAGCATGCTCTGAACAAACAACCTATAAAACTATACTCCATTTCATGTTGTACTGAATGGATCTAAGCAGGTGGAACGAAAAGGGATCATCTTGTATGATTAAACAAATACCGAGCTCTAAGAAAACAACCATATATCAATCATTTACAGGAGAAATCAAAGAAACCAAAATGGAACAAAATAGAGCAAGCATGAAATGATGAAGAACTGTGAAAATGAGAAAGAAGGAATAAGAAATCCGCAAAAAAATCCTTACCTAACGGTGCTCCTTTGATCCTCACCCCGGTACTCTGTTTTTTTTTCTCTCAATCTCTATTTTTCTCTCACTTCTCTCCTTCTGCCATTGCCAGTTTTTTTTCTATCCCCTTTTTCTTTGGTCTCCAGCTCTCTTTGTTATCCTCTCTTACCCGTTCCATTGCTCCCGCCATCATCCTATGTCCTATATTCAAAAGAAGTTCTCATTTTAACCACCACCATGGCGAGGTGGTGGTGTGTTCTTGCCACACGTCCATGCAGCTTTTCCTGGCATAAAGAGGTCATTCCCCCTCCTCACCCCCAAATGAAATGTTGCTAGCTCTTCCAAGGTGACAGAAATGTGCTCCAAAAATAACCAAAAAACTTAGACAAAAAATGAGGGTCTACAGTAACTCTCAAGATATGTGGGATAAGGTAAAGAGATTTAAAAGACTGCGTTTGAACCACGGACCACAAGCTCATTATGAGCATAACTACTTCACTATGCTCCATCCTTATTTGTGTTAATATTTAACATAAAACAACTACATAGGATATTTCCAATAATATATATATATATATATAATATAAATATATATATATATATATCACATTTTTTTTTCATTTTCAATTTGTTTTCATATTTAAATTTTGTATATATTTTGTTTAATAAATTTAAACCATTAATACATTTATATAAAAATGAATAAATAATATTATAAATGTTATTTAATTTTTAATTATATATTTTAAATATTTTAATTTTAATAAAATATAAAATATATATTTATGACTTCACTGGTTTGACTGCGGTTCGACCACTGGTCCGACCAGTCAATCATGAACCGGTAACTTTTTCAATTCAATATCCGGTCTGGTTCTAAAAACATTGTTAAAAATTGACAATATTTTTTTAATAATTTTAATCATGTAAAATTATATTATTACATAAAAATTTGATTACTTTATTTAAACAATATATTTTTATTTACATGAGGCATTGTGTAAATATTTAAATTATAAATTATAGAATACATTGGTATAATTTTTTTTTTATTAAAACAATATTGAATGTTGAAATACATGATATAATGTAACCATTATATATAACATATACAATTGGATATCTTGTATAAAATAAATATGAATGTAGCATAATATGTTCTATTCAATATAATATTATAAAAGAGTTAAATTTCATTACCTCTTCAGGTTTGGTATAAATACATCTAATCATCAATGATTTCAAATTTGGTCAATTAGCACCTTAATAAATTTATTTCATTTATAAATTATTTTTAAAGAGATTTGAATAAAAAGGATTTTAGGTAAGCATATTTAATAATTTTTTTTAAATAAATTTTATATATGAAATACCTCTACAAGGTATTAGCTGACGAAATAGAAATTCAATGGAAGTTTAATATATTTGTACTAAACGGGATGTGAATGAAATTAACCCTATTTTAAACCATCATGTTTCATATATATGTATCCTTACCATTCCCTTTCTATTCAACCAACCAACCAATTATATCACATATCTAGCCAAAAGGAAGTGAAAGTCAAAATTGAATGAGACACCCAACCAAGAATTAAGTTTTAAGACAATGCTATTTAAAGTGGGTCATCACTCTAAAAATAGTCAAGAGGGTTAAGTTACTTAAGTGTACATGCTCCTCTCACTGTGGCCCTCTCCTAGATTACTTAATATTACTGCTCTATATATATTTTTCTTACATGCATGATGTTTATTTTACTTACCAAAAAATTGACATTTTTTACGTTTGGTGACTGTTATATCCTTATATTTGGAATTTAATTTCATTTGAGTGACTATTATGTCCTTATTTGGGTCAAGAGTCGAAAAGAGTGTAAAGTGAATATTCTTAAAAAAATTTAAAACCAAATTATTATAATTTTGAAAGTGAAGGGAAGTTGAAAATCCCTAGAGTTTAGAGAGCAAAATGTCCACAACCAATACTAAAAAATAGACTGAAAATGGGCCAACTACTACTTTCTTCCTCACAAAAGAAACTCATTCTTGGTGGTTGCACCTCCTTGTTTTCATTTTTCATCCACTTTTTCCCCATCCAAATACTTCATGCTTATTTATCATAGAAAATTAGTTAGAAAGAAATTAAAATTAATTAAAAACTTGTGTGTTTTTAAATTATTTAATATTTATATACAAAATAAGAAAATAAATTAAATAAATTAAAGATACATATAAAAATAAAATATTTGCTTTAAATTTTTTTTTTTTCTTTTCTTCGATCTTTCTCTATTTTCTTTCACTTTTATTTTTCTTTGAATTTTTCAAAAAAAACAAACATAGGCTCAAAATTCATAAATTAAAATTTTGAAATTGTTCTAAAAAAAAGTCGAACTTAATTTTCAGATAAATTTATAGTATTTTGAATTAGGTTATCTATTTACCCTTAAAACCACTCCATGCTAATGCTGTTCTATTTAAACAAAACTTTTTGAAAACAGTCAGAATCTTCTATTCAATCCAAGTATTGTTACAAAAGATAGTACATATTAATTCCTTTTAACATTTATAGTATAGAGTCTAAATGTTTCATGTCTACCTAAGTTGGGAGTAACGCTTGCTGCACCTTCATGGTAGAATTATGTACTTGTTCCACCATCAAGTATATGGGATGGTTACCTAAGTTGGGAGCAATGCTTGGTGCAACTTGATGGGTGGAATTACATGTCCCAACATCAACTTGATGGTCTTGATTTGATGGATTAAGCTGGTGACATAATTAATGAGACAAATTAACATATAATATTATTATTGATCCTCCACACACACACACACACACACAAGGACATGGGTTGACATCTAGCATCAAAATTGGAAGAAAGCCCTCGAAAAGCAAGGCAAATCCTCATTGTTTTCCGCAAAATGGAATACATGAAGGAGTACTTACCTGTTGTGCACTTGGACCCATTTTCTAAGGTTATGAATCTATATTGGTTACAAAAGTCTTAGAAGGTATATGTTATTGATTAGAAGTCTGATGCGACTCATGGTAGCTTAGCTTTAAAGACGTATCAACAAAATTTATACCTTAATACTATTACTAAAGTAGCCAAGCTACTATAGCATATGGTTCTAGATCGTTCACTGGAAGGTTTTCGCAAACACAGTGATATTCAAATTAGAAAATAGGTGATTTTCTTATGGATGTTAGCTTTAAAAGAAGATGTAAATGTTTAGAAAGATTTAAACTAATTTAAGCTAACATTAAAGACTAAAATGAAAGGGTGTAAAAATAAGTTTCTCAAAGATAGGATAGCTATGCTCTGGCTCTTATGCAAATTGGAAATCTCAGGATAGGCTCTCGCATTAGGTTGCAACTATGTGATGCTTGCTTCCCGAACCGGTATGGATTTAGCAAATCAAGTTTTAATCCTTTAAAATGGCAAAACAGATGGTAGTGAATTTCATCAATGGTTATTCACCTTAGACTTCCTTTGAATGGCTCGTAAGAGATAACTAATGGTCTAAAGCCAAAAGCTTACCAAATATTGGCAACTCAAAGTCATTCCAAGTGATAAACTCACCTTTCAATGGCCATTGAAATTGGTTCTAATGGATTAATGCAAAACTTGGAATTGAAAACCTCACCTTCCAATAGCTCGTAGGAGATAACTAATGGATAGAAATCCAAAAGCTTATCAAGTATTGGCTGTTGGAAGTTGTCCAAAGGAAATAAAACCAAACTTTGCATTAATGAACTATTAATGAAAAATGACTACCTTACCTTCCGGGTGCGAGAAATTTCCATGGAATGCATCCAAGCCATCACATAACATCCATACTTTGAGAAACTTAAAAGGTTTTAGCCTCTCATCCTTAGGGATTTCATCCACCAAGGATGTTTGGCTACTAAGAAAATAGAAATGGGGAAGAACCGGAGAAGAGAGAAAAACAAAGCTTTATATATTTCTATAATAATATTACATATATTTCTCCATATATGTTTCAACGGATGCAAAGGAGTATAAATAGAGAAGTTTTTCCAACCTTCCTAGCTAAGAAATCTTATGATGGTGGATTACAAGGAGAAGAATGGAAATTTATACAAAAATATCTAAAAGAAAAGATCTCGTGTGGAGTCGGCAAAACAGGGGAGGGGTGTGCGAAATTTTCGCACACCTGGAGCAGTTGTCTTCCGAAGGCCATAACTTCCTCGTTTCAGCTCCAAATCGTACACGGTTTGAAGTGTTGGATTCTTGACTTCTTGAGCTTTGAAATGATATATAGAATGTAAAAAATGGACTTCGGAAGTGCTCCAAAAGTGCCAAAGAAGACTGCAGCTGCTGTCCTCTGTTTTCCTCCTTGCTTCTCTTTGCTTCTCTTTGCTTCTCTTTGCTTTCTTGCTTTTCTTTGCTTTCTTCTTTGGTTGGCTTGCCTAAGTAGCTCCTCCATCATTGGCATGCTTGAATTGATTCATAAGCTGATATAAACATGTAAACTTGCCACAAAATGGTTAAAACCAATTACTAAGGACCTTAATGAATTAATTGGGTTAAATGAATATGATTACTACACAAAGGTGCTTAAAACCATTATAATTAGGTCTACAAAATAGCACTTTTTGGTAGTAATCAAAGTCCTGATGTGTTTTCTTCCTAAAGTGTGTGCTTATCTTTTCTTTTTGTTAATAGAAATATGTTGAATTGAAGACTAATTTGAGCAAAACTGAAATACACATTTTGAAAGAGATGGCTTTTATTTGTCATCTAAAGAGGTTTCCATTAAATGACTTGATTTTATTTTTATTTTTTTTTTACAAAAACATATATTGCTTATTTGAAGTTTGAATAAATGTACAAAATGGTAAGGTAGAAGTAGAATTGCATGAGAAAATTCCTTACTTGCTAATACAACATTCTAAACAAAACCATAATACTCTTTTCTCCATTTCAACAAGCAAGGATAGGAGTTTTAGTAATTGCAAAGAGCTTCAATTGCAAGCTTTTTAGCACTCCAAGGTAAGGGTATCCAAGCCTAGCTATTGAGACAAGGATTGCACATCCTTCTTGCCTAATGCAGGCCTGTAGTTCCATCCAAATAGTTAGGAATGCCTTGGAAATAATACTAAGAATAGAGAGAGAAAAAAGAAGAAGAAGAATATACCCAATTCTATTCCCATAAGATGTTTAGAGCAAATAAAGGTCCCTTCGAATTTTGTGGTGGGTGGGTCCTTATATTCTTTTAGACGTGATTCACCTCCCCACTCGTTTCCTTTTTACCATTGTGAATAAAATGCAAATGTTAGGAAATTACTTTGAATTTTGTGGTGTGCGGGTCTTATATTCTTGAGAAGCCACCACCTCCCTACTCATCATTACTTGTTTGTACATCTCATAATGAAACATTTTCTAGGAATGCCTTGGAAATAATACTAAGAATAGAGAGAGAAAAAAAAATATACCCAATTATATTCCCGTAAGATACTTAGAGAAAATAAAGAAATTAATTCTAGCTCTTTAGATGTTAAGGAAAATTACAGTCCTTGATAATTTTTTTTTTGACGACATATTGAAATATTGGTTCTAAATGTTCTAATAGTGCAATTTAAAGAAGTACAATGAAGGTGCTTCTCTTTTTAGGGCTATGGAACAATGAGGATTAACATTGAAAAGTGCTTCTTACCTTGGCTTTTGCAATAGCATCATCTACTTTAGTTCTAATTTTCTTCTCAATATTCTATAAATAAAAAAAAACTAAGATTCACATAATTGAAACAATAGAGGATTCCTAATTATTGTATACAAGATGCTTCCTAAGATTCAAATATGTTATCCACTCTCCTTTTGAAATAGCCTAAACATGATAATACCACAAGAATTATAATAAAATAGCTAGAATTAATTTCATAAAATAGGAACCCTTTTTTACTTTTGAAAACAAAATTGTATTCATTAAATATGAGATAGAAGTTGCACATATGCATGGACTTCAAAAAATAGTTTTTTTAAAGGGTAATAAAGAATTTATCAAAAGATTGGTGAACCTTAGGCACTACTTTAGTGAACCTTAGATATTAAGGTAGTACCTAAGGTGCACTAGGGTAGTACCTAAAGGTTACTAAGATAGTACCTAAGGTATAGTCACTAACATACCAAAAGTGAACCAAACACACCCCTGATAAATAGAAAGATGTCAATTACTGTGAATTAGTCAAAAGGAAATCAAGGGACAAACTTTTGAATTCTCCGACTTCTTTTGCAGCATTCACTATGGTTGGTCTCTCGTCCATATCTTTCATACTACATCTCATAGCAAGGTCAAATATGGCTTGAAATTGTAGCTCTTCATGTATCCCTCTTGGCTGAGCTAGAATTATAGGATCCACAATGCCATTGATGTCGTAGGTGTTTACAAAGCTTTGGGCATAATCTTGTACACTAGCTCTCTCCTTGTGCATTATCGAGTGTGCCTTTTTCCCAATCAAAAGTTCCAATAGAAGAATACCAAAACTAAAAACATCATTTTTCTCAGTGTACACACCTGAGATAAGTCTCAAGAGCCAAGTATCTAAAAGTTCCACCAATTTCATCTTCCACTTGCATTTCACCTTTAGGAAGAGTGATAGAAAGCGAGAAATCGAATAGTTTGGTAGCAAAATCTTGGTCCAAAAAGAAACGTGAGGGTTTGATATCGGTATGAATGATGAACCTAGGAAATGTAGTGTGGAGATAGGCAATTACATTAGCAATAGCATAAGCAATTCTTAATCTACTTTTCCATGACAAAGGGTTGGGAGGAGAAAATATTCTATCTATGAGAGATCCACTAGATGGAAATTCATAAACTAGAATAGGGATTTGGGTTTCTAAGCAACATCCCAGTAGCTTCAAAGCATTCTTATGGGCATTTGTGAAGCAATAGCAATTTCATTGATAGCCATTTCAACACCTTCATAAAAGTTGGTCCTAACAGAGATTGTTCGACATTCCAAAGAACCTTTGTACCATATGCAATTACCCACATCATGGTCGAAAATCAGACTAGTTTTATAATCGTCTATTGCATTCTTAAGTTCTTTCATAGAGAAGCTTCTAATAGGATTGAAATACTTTCCATTAAAATAGGAAATTCTCTCCTTCAGTAACAAACTTCCATTCTTCAACATCGATTCCTTCTTCATCTTCTTCAATTCCTTTCTCCTTATCTTGCCCATTCTGATCAAGCTTGATTTTCTCTCTCATTTTCCTTTTTCTGTTCACCAAAATTAATTCAATAGTCAATAAATTATCACCCTAAAGGTTTCCTTAGCTTGTACTATAACCATTGAGAAAACGAAGTAAGAGCCTTGTTTTCAATCACAAAAGTCTACCACTATGAAGAAAAAAGGAAGCCACTATTATATTCTATGTTGCTTATTTACCCAAAAATTTAGGCTCCATTCATATGGTCCAGAGTGATACAAGAGGGGGAAAAAAAATAAAAGTCTTGTTTGATTTATTATGATAAATATAAAAGGAAATGAAAGAAAATTACCTATGTTTGAATTATTTGTTGTTTATGTAGAAAAAAACAAAGAGAGAAATAAATTTGAGGAAATATGCAAAAAAGAAAAAAATATTCTCTCATCAAATATAGAAAAACCATTTTTTTTCTTTTTTTTTTTTTTTTTGAAACCCAACTTAATCTAAGATCTAAGAAAATGAATTCAAAACAAAGAAAAATATCAGACCAATAAAGTTTAGGAATCCAATAGAAAAGCAGGTACCTTATGGGTGAGGCTGAGGTGAAGTGATCAAGAAGAAGCGCGGCTATAGATGTTGTGATGAGCTGAACCCCAATTTAAGATGTCATGGTGGAGTTCACAGTAGAGATTTGTGAAGGAAGAAGACTTTGAGCTATTGCAATATCTATAACCCAAAATTATGTTCAAGCCAAGTTTGTATTTGGTTGATTAATTAACATTATTTGCTTGGACAGGTGCAACTAACCAGCCCCATGTCCTATTTATTTAGGGAAAAACCATCTAACCATACACCAACTACAAAAAATATGAGATTTTGGAACTTTACTTTTTTCTTTTTAATTTTGGTGTAAAATGGGAAAAAATATTGTCTATTCATGCACTTCAATAGTGCTTTCAAATTTGTTCCACAATTACCCTCAAAAGTAAAGAACAAAGTACGCACCAATTTAATACCACCTGTTAACAAGTACATGTGTCATTTATTTTTATTATTTTTCTCACATCAATATATCTCTCTCACCACTTGTCACGTTTCCACTTTTTTTTTTTTTTTTCCTCTCTTACCACCACAATCCGTTATCACGTATTATAGTTTTTATTATTATTTTTCTTTTTTGTCTTTATATTCTTTTTAATATGCTTGTGCATTTTTTAATAAAACTTCTTTAATTTTAATTTATTTTTACTCTCTAATTTGTCTATATTTATTGATTTTAATTATTTTTTGACATATTAAACTTAAAATGATAATATACAATAAATAATTAATATAAAAATTTAAATAAAAACAAAATATATAATGTACAAAAATGAAATATTATCCCACAAATAATATTTTAAATATTAATTATAATAATACATTTTATAAATTAAGGTTTAAATTTAAAAACTCCATTTTATTATTTAGAAGTTTATGATATAAGATTTTTTATATTAAAACTAAACAAAAGATTTATTTATTTGTTAAATTCTATCACATGTAAAAGTAAAAATATCATCGTAATACTATTTTATTATTTACATTATTTTTCTTTTAATTTTTATTTTAAATTTATCATATCAAAATCACAATAAGTGACGGTGCTTTTATCATTTTTCTTATGATTTTAAATTGATTGTGGATCTAACTTTTTTTTTTTTTGGTTAAAATCTTTAATTTTTAATTAAAATAAAATATAAATATATTTTTCATAAAAAATTGTATTTAACCTTTTATATTAATTTAATAAAAAATAGGTACATCCTTAAAAAAAAAAAAAAAAGGTAAATTAATGCTTAGGAGAACTGAAAACACTATCATACTTATCATGGTGTATATATTTCTTTAGGACTCTTGATAAGTAATTGGAGGTCTTTGCCCATCCCAAAAATAACTTTGGGATCCTAGGTATATCCATTCTTAGAGTAACCAAGACCCTTATTTTCATTTTCATGGTTCATATATTCCTTTGAGGACCCTTGAGAAGGAATTAGAGGTTATTCCCCACCCTAAAACGGATATTGGAACCTAAGGTACATCCAAAAACAATTTGGTACATCATTTATAAAATTTGGTACATATTTCATAAAATTTGGCACATCCTTAAAACAATTTTGTACATCCAATCCATGAGCTACCAGACTCTATATTATTACCCATGGTTTGCTTATTTCTTTAGGGATCTTTAGAAAGTAATTAGAGGTCGTTCCCTACTCAGAAACAAACTTTGGAACCCTAGGTACATCCTTAAGGAAATTTGGTACATCGTTAAGAAATTTTGGTACATCTAATCCTCAGTCTATCGAGACCCCTATCTATCTTCCCATGGTCTATATTATCCTTTGAGGACCCTTAGGTAGTGATTGAAGGTCATTCCCCACATTAGAACGAACTTTGGCACTCTTGGTACATTCTTTACAAAATTTGGTACATCCTTAAAAATATTTGGTACATACTTGAGCTATTGAAACCTTTATCTTATTACCCATGGACCGATTATTCCTTTAGGGATCTTTGGGAAGTGATTAAAGATTGTTCCCTACTCCGAAATGGACTTTGAAACCCTAGGTACATCATTGAGAAAATTTGATACCTCCAATCCTTGAGCTAACGGAACACTTATTTCCATTTCCATAGTCCATTTCTTCATTTGGAGACCCTCAGGAAGTTATTGAAGGTCGTTCCCAATCTCATAATGGACTTTGGCAACATTGGTACATCCTTTGCAAAATTTGGTACATCCTTTAAAAAATTTGGTACATCCTTGACAAAATTTGGTACTTCCTTCACAAAATTTGGTACATTATGAACGATATACCAAATTTTGTGAAGGATGTACCAAGGGTTCCAAAGTACATTCTGAGGTGGAGATCGACCCCCAATCACTTCCTTATGGGTTCCAAAATGAAATCATGTATCATCCATGTTCAAATGGGGGACCCGAAAACAATAGGATCGGATGTACCAAATTTAATGAATGATGTACCAAATTTTGAGAAGGATGTACCCAGCATTCCAAAGTGCGTTCCGAGGCGAGGATCGACCCCAAATCACTCCTTTATGGGTTTTTAAATGAAATTATGGATCATCCATGTTTAGATGAGGGTCCCAGAAG
The DNA here is from genome assembly GCF_004353265.1 of Vitis riparia. Classification (NCBI taxonomy): domain Eukaryota; kingdom Viridiplantae; phylum Streptophyta; class Magnoliopsida; order Vitales; family Vitaceae; genus Vitis; species Vitis riparia. The sequence continues at coordinate 36,058,425 of NC_048448.1, forward strand.
CGATAGGATGGGATGTACCAAATTTAATGAAGAATGTACCAAATTTAATGAAGGATGTACCAAATTTTGTGAAGGATGTACCAAGGGTTCCAAAATGCGTTCCAAAATGGGGATCAGCCCCCAATCACTTCCTTATGGGTTCCAAAATGAAATCATGAATCATCCATGTTTAGATAGGGGTCTCGAAAGTAATAGGTTCGAATGTACCAAATTTAATGAAGGATGTACCAAATTTTGTGAAGGATGTACCAAGGGTTCAAAAGTGCGTTTTGAGGTGGGGATCGGCCCCCAATCACTTCCTTATGGGTTTCAAAATGAAATCATGGACCATCCATGATTGCGTGCCTAGCTGGTGTACCTTGAGTTTGGTCCTCAGACAGGAGTAATCAACAAAATTTATAACCTATATCACCATGCACTAGGATAGCCTTAGCTAATATAGCATAGTGGCTCTAGGATCGTTCACTGGGAAGGGTTTTCAACTTACAACTGATACCAATTCAAAGCTGAATTGGTGCTTTTTCCTTTCAAGGTTAGCTTAAGAAGAAAACATAAACTTTGGTTGAAAAAGGATTGATTTTAAGCTAACTAAAAAGAAAGTAATGGGAATTACTTATGAAGAAAAGCGTTCCTTGGAGTTTTAGGTTCACTGGGGTCAGGCTCCTCATGCAAAAACAGAGCTCCGATCACTTGAATCTTTTCCTCGCATTAGAGACTTAACATATAGTTAATTCTCTAACCGGTGTTGTACAGATGTTTCCCTTTAATGGATTTCAGCACTAATTCCCTCTCACTGATGCATCTTGCAATGGCTCGTGCCTCTCACCTAGCCTTCACCATTCAAGGTGATCATTAACCTTGGACTTCCCTTCTCAAGCTCGCAAGAGATAACTAATGGATGTCTCCTTAGAGTCCAAAAGCTTACCAAGTGTTGGCAATTCTAGAAAATCCTACCTTCAAGTCACCTCCCAAAGGCTCGCAAGAGGTAAACTAGTGCATCTCAATGGACGGAGATCACTTGCCTTACCAAGTGTTGGCCTAGGTGAATTGAAGGCGTTTTAAGTTAACTAAAAACATAAAAATCATTAACGGGTCACACTTTCTCTTCATTAACAGCTGAAACAACAAAACTACTAATTCTTGCATTCGGGGCCTTACCCGGCTACCTTAGCTCCAAGGAACTAAAAGCCTAGCCACTCATTCTCTGAGGAAACATCCTCAGAGCTTGTTTGGCTAGTAAGAAAATAAATACAATCAAAACGAGAAGGTAAGGCAGAGCAAAGCTCTGTATTTTACTTCCTTTTCAAACTATACAAAAAGTTGTCTCTGAGAACAAGCTCCCGAGATATATCTGTAATGGAAATTACAAAACAATATATATGAGGTTCTTCACCCTTTGTTCTTACTTAATAACTAAGGAATCCTATAATTGGTGGATTACAAGGAGAGAATGGGGATTTAGACATCAAATATCTGAAGCAAAAAATCTAAAAATGTCGGTCGCAAATATCTGGAAGCACTCAGGAGGATTTCGTAGGCGTGCAAGATGGCTACAAAATTTTGCAATCTGAAGGACACCATTTTGCAGCCAAAGGCTGATTTCGCAGCCTGCGAAATTGGCATTCAGCTTGGTGTGGTCGGCTTCCAATGGCTCTAACTTCTTCAATTCAACTCCGAATCATGCACCATTTGAAGCATTGGATTGCTGACTTCCCGAGATTCGAAAGACATATAGTATGCATAAATTGAGCTCCAGGAAGTGCTCCAAAAGTGTCCAACAGTTACTGTCCTCTTGAATTCTTCATGTTAGATTTCTCTCTTTGCTTTCCCTCCTTGCATTCATGATTTGCTTTTGGAAAAGGACTATAAAGCTTCAAAGCTTTGGTTCTTCATGTTAATGAGCTTCCAATTGCTTTGCCATGGATTCCATAGAACTCTCCTCAATCTTGGATTGCTTTGGTGATCAAATTACTATCAAAAGCACCAAAACTTACACAATTTGATTAGAAATGATTGCAAAGGTCCTTAATATGCTAATTGAGTTAAAAGGTAATAACTACTACTCAAAAGTGTTTAAAAGAGTTAATTACAAGGTATAAAATAGCACTTTTTGAGTAGTAATCACTCCCCCAACTGACATATTGCTAGTCCCTTAGCAATAAAGGAGAGAAAAAGTAAACTAAAAAGTAATATACTTTACAAGATCATGCTGATCACTTCAAAAAATTTTAAGTGGCATGATGATCAAACTCTCACATGGGACATTAAAGAAATATAAACTCAAATTTCAACAAGAGTTATCAAATACTTTGCCTAATCACAATTCATAAAGAGAAGACATTATGCAAATTGAAGCTTTAAAATCATTTCCACTTCCAAAGGACCAAACCTTACTCTTCCACAAAAATCTAAGTGTTAGTTGATAGTTTCCGAATATAGTATGCTGAACTAATCTCTCCCCCAATCTAGTTCTTTTTCAACACTTAGCAAACTGACCAAATTCAATAGGCTAAGAACGCACCCTTTTGTTTCACAATTTTTTTATGTAGGAGTACAAAGCTTAAAGGTATTCTTTTCTAAATTGTCCATGTAACGGGGGTCCATCGATGACTCCCAACCAATTAAGGTTTAGGGCATCAAGCTTTAAGGATCTTTCAACCACTAACTCCTCGGATTTTACCCGGACTTTTGAGAATGAATTTAATACCCAAGCACCTACAGTATGTTAAACTCCACCTATTCACCCTTGTAACGAGCATTGAGGTCAGTGACTCCCAACCAATTAAGGCTTAGGGCACCAGGTTTTAAAGATTTTCACCATATACCCTCAGACCTTGCTCGGGTTTCAAGGCAAGCAAACATTTTTTTTCTTTCTTTTCTTTTTTTCCAAAGGCTCATTGGCCTTTTATAAGGTGTCCCAACACTATTAAAATAAGGTCAAAGGTACCAAGTCTAAATTTTCCTAAGTCAAGAGGGAAATAGTTTTTCATCTTATAATCGGAACCTATTGTGCACAGTGTGTGAATAGCTTAAAGGGAAGAACTAAGCTTGAATTCAATAGAAGTTTCAACAATTCATCAACTTTAGTAAGCATAATACAAACTCTAAGTCAAGTGAAAAACAAAAATTCAATTTCTCTCATTTCATTTTGAGAATTTTTCCTTAATAACCATGGAGAGAAGAGAATAAAAACTTAAAAATTTTCAAAAAATTAAGTAAAAATCAACTAAATTACCAAAATAACTTAGCATTAATAACAAAAACTTCCTTCCTCAACTCTCTCCCCAACCAAGCTGACATTGTCCTCAATGTGGCATGAGCGATTGAAATTACAGGGAGGAAGTGGTACCTCCTGAGTGATATGAATTTCGAGTAGTGATTGGAGAAACCACATGTTTCAAAAACAATAAAAGATATGAGTAGAGGAATTAAAATAAAATAATGCTAAGAGTGCTAAAAAATTGATAGATTTGTATTACTTCATGAAAGTACAATATAAAAGAGAACAAGTAATACAACTAATCCCAATATATAAACTATCAAAAGCATGGGATTACAAGTGCTACTATAGTAAGGGAATATATAAAGGAAATACATAAATGAAATACATAAACAAAATATATAAAGGAAACTATGCAAATGATCAGATAGTGGCAGGAGGATGATGTGAAGATGATGGCTCAGCTGCAGAGGTCGGAATGCTTGGGGTGGATGCCTCTGTCTCTCCTGTAGTCGGCTCCTTAGAGGGCATAGTCTGCTCTACTAGAGGAGGGCCCCACGATGGCTCTGTGGGCTCTGAGAGGATAGGAATGGGGTGCTCAGGAGTCGATAGAATACCCAGATGGTGTTGAATCTGTCTCAGGATGGCAGTATGCTAGGTCTGGGTAGCGATAATCTGCTCCTGATAAGCACGAAGAGTTGTCATCTGCTGAGTGAGGATGCTCTGAGAAGTGGTCAATGCCTGCAAAGTGTGACATAGGCCTCTATACTCGGAAATGGATATAGCAATCCTAGGCTCAGATGAAGGAGATGGCTCTAATATGGGTGGAATAACAGGGGGAGTCCGTGGTGTGGCCTGAGGAGCAGAGGGTGCAACCTCAGGTATAGGCTCTGTAGAGGCCACTGTAGGGGCAGGTGCTGTAATGTCAACTGGTATCTCAACCGGCTGTGGCTCCTCTAGCTGCTCTAGATGTGGAATCTCTGATGCTCTGTCCAGCTGGGGCTCCCTGGTCTGCACCATAGGTGTCATACTCGTCCATTTGTCGAGAGTGAATATCTCTAACAAATATGTCTGCGCTCAAGCTGAGGCTCTGTTGGGTATTCCAAGTGCTCCAAAATCTGGCATAACAATCTGGGGAAGAGAAGTGGAATAGCATCCGCTCTGAGCAGCTTCTTCCTATGGACCTTCTCTTCAAAGTACAGAAGAGCGGCCATAATGAGATGATGAGGGCCAAAGAAGAATCCCTCAGATATCCTGAACAATGCCTCCAGCAAAACTCCTCTCCTCTACACCCAATGCTGAAGTCGGAAGATGTTATGGCACAAGAGTGCATCAATGGAGAACATGCTGGGAGGGAGCTCCTTCCTCAACAGATACTGGCGTGAGGATGCCCCTCTGGACAGAATATGAACTATGTCGCTCTATGAAGGATGAGTCCAGACTCGATAATCCTCTAGACGTGCTGGCTCATAGGGAATACGGAGTGCCTCTGCTATGTGTCTGGCTCCTAGAATACCATGGCATCCGTCTATGGTAAAATGGATGACAGTAGGATCCCGGACCTGGTGTGTGGTCATGGACTGATAAAAGTCCAATGCTACGCGGGGATAGAAAAAATCCCTAGGAGTCATCAAGTGCTCCATATGGTACCTCTGTAGCAGATGGAAGGAATCCTTGAGCTCGGGCTGAAGTCTAAAAGTAGCTGTGTCAAAACAGAGCTCGGAGTGGAATGGCCTAGCCCTGCAATCCAAATTACCCTCGATGGGTGGCTGAGTGACCATGGGACATTTGATAACCACCTCAGGAGTCATGCCTGAGGGAATCTGAGACTCTGTGGCTAGTGGCTGAGACGGCTGAGGCTCTAATGGAGGCTCAGAAGATGGCTCTGTTAAGTCAATTGGCTTTGATACCTTAGCTTTCTTCTTTGGGGGACGGCTACTTGACTTTTTGGCTAGGGAAGAGCTCGCCCCAGGTGTGGTAGGTGGCCTCCTCGTCTCATAGCGCCTCGAAGGAGGACTCATGGGTGCGTCCTCAACCGAAGGTGGGACGACTAGTGGCCGTGGAGGCTCGAGTATGACACCTTGGACAGGGGTCTCTCTTGGGATTCTTAGGCGAGTTGATAGGGACGAGGACTTAGCTCCTCGGGTTTTGGCCATGGTTATCTCAGAGAAGGTGGCCGGAGGTACGCGCGGCTTGGGCTCAGATGGGGGGTCAGACGGAAGGTTGCTCTGGTTTGGCTCATCTTTGGCACGTATTTGAAGTTCAAATGACCGATTTAAAATGAAATCAGGAATTTATAACGTTTAAAAATGGATGCCAAGAGTCGTTTTTAATTTTCGCAGCAGATGGTCGATTTCGCAGCAAGTGGTGGATTTCACAGCGAATGGGCATATTCGCAGCCCATTTCGCAGTTGCAAAATGAGGAGAGGGAGGCTGCGAAATGGCACTTGTGTGTCAAGGAGTCGTTTCGCAGCTGCGAAACCAGCTGCGAAAATGGGGTGTGGCTACGAAAATTGGAGTTTTTAAGCTTTGAGGATTTTGCAGAGCATTTCGTAGCTGCGAAATGAGGGGGGCTGTGAAATGGCACTCGTGTGCGAAAGGGGTGTTTCGCAGCTGCGAAAATTTTCGCAGAGAGGGTGCATGGGGCTGCAAAATCATTTCGCAGCCAAGGGGCGATTTCGCAGCGGGCTTCTTAGGGCTGCGAAATTATTTCGCAACCAAGGGCCATTTTCACAGGGGCCCCTTTTGGGCTGCAAAATTTTGCAGACCATGGATTTTTCCTTGCTTTTTAGCTCCTCTTGATTCCCAGAGATCTTTCTTCAATTACTTTGCAATTCCTCCTAAATTAGATCATTCAAAAAGATTAAGTTACATATAAATAACACAACTTAAAACCAAAATTAAAATCAAAGCAATTAATAAAGCTTATAAATTAACAAAATTAAACAAAAAATATGGACTTTGGGGAAACCAAGTCCATCTAACCCTTTTCTAATTAGGCTTTCTATGGCTCAAGGAGGTTGATTTCCTTATTTTCTTGCTTGAATGGCTCAATGAATGGCTTGAGATGATGACCATTGACTTTAAAAGTGTCTGTGCTATTGGAATTCAGTAATTCCATCACTCCATTGAGATGCACTTGGTGAATAATGAAAGGGCCTATCCACCTTGACTTGAGCTTCCCAGGAAAGATATGGAGCCTTGAATCATAGAGTAAGACTCTTTGTCCTTTCTGAATTCTTTGTTGGAGATTAATTGATCATGCCACCTCTTCATCCTCTGTTTTGCAACTTTGGAATTGATGTAAGCATCATTTCTTAATTCCTCCATCTCATTAAGGTATAAGCACCTCTTTGCCCCAACTCTGATCAAGTCCATGTTTAACCTCTTGATTGCTCACCAAGCCTTATATTCAACTTCCACAGGAGATGGCATGCTTTTCCATAGACTAGGCGATAGGGAGACATGCCAAGAATAGTCTGTAAGTTGTTCTATATGCCCATAGTGAATCATGAAGCTTAATAGACCAATCTCTTCTGCTCGTGATCACCACCTTCATCAATATGTTCTTGATTTCCCTGTTTGCTACTCAACTTGCCCGAAGTCTGAGGGTGATAAGATTAGCTACCTTATGCTTCACTCCATACTTGGCTAATAGGGTTTCAAAAGGTCTGTTGCAAAAATGAGTACCTCCATCACTGATTATGGCCTTGGGCACCCCAAATCTTGAGAAGATGTTCTCTTTGAGAAACTTGAGAACCACCCTGTGATCATTGTGTTTACAAGGGATTGTCTCAACCCATTTAGAAACATAGTCCACCCCCACCAAGATATAAGAGTTACCAAAAGACATTGCGAAAGGTCTCATGAAGTCAATACCCCAAACATCAAACAGATCTACTATTAGAATGGGGTTCATAGGCATTTGATTTCTTCTTGTAAGCTTCCCAAGCCTTTGGCATCTATCACAGCTCCTACACATGATGTGGGCATCTTTGAAAAGTGATGGCCAACAAAACCCTGATTGCAACACCTTCATGGCTGTTTTTTGAGAGGCAAAGTGGCCTCCACATGCATTCTCATGGTATTGGCTAAGGATTCCTTGTTGTTCTTCTTTAGGGACACACTTCCTTATTATCTGATCTGCACAATACTTGAAAAGGAAATGCTCTTCCCAATAATAAGCATGAATCTTTGCAAAGAAGTGTTTCCTGTCTTGTGCTTTCCACTCACTTGGAACTTCACCAGTAACTAAATAGTTAGCAATATGAGCATACCAAGGAGTTTTCTCTAGCAACATAAGTGATTCCTCAAGAAAGTCATCATTAATAGGTAAAACATGGGAATTGTGTGTATAGCCAACCTTGAAAGGTGGTCAGCTACCACATTTCCACTCTTTCTTGTCTCTGATTTGGAGATCGAACTCTTGTAGTAAAAGAATCATCTAATCAACCTTGCTTTTGCATCTTGTTTGTCAATAAATACTTCAAGGTGAATGGTCAGTGAAAACAATGATGAAAGACCCTATAGATAAGCACGAAACTTATCTAAGGCAAACACCACAGCTAACAATTCTTTCTCTATAGTTGTGTAGTTCCTTTGAGCTTCGTTCAATGTCTTGCTTGCATAGTAGATCACATAAGGCTTTCCATCTTCTCTTTGGCCAAGCACAGCTCCTATAGCAAAGTCACTGGCATCACACATTACTTCAAAGGGTAGTTGCCAGTTGGGAGCCCTCACTATTGGAGCAGTTGTCAAAAATTGCTTCAATTGATCAAAACTCCTTTGACATCTTTCATCCCATATAAACTTAGCATCCTTAGCCAAGATTTCACAAAGAGGCTTTGAAAGCTTAGAGAAGTCTTTTATGAATCTCCTGTAGAACCCTGCATGGCCAAGGAATTGCCTTACTCCTTTTACAGTTGTTGGGGATGGCAATTTGACAATAAGTTCCACCTTTGCCTTATCAACTTCAATGCATTTCTCGAAGATGATATGGCCTAGGACAATTCCTTGATGTACCATAAAATGGCATTTCTCCTAGTTGAGCACCAAGTCCTTTTCAATGCATCTGTTAAGAACCACTTCCAAGTTAACTAAACATTCTTCAAATGTACCTCCATATATGGTGATGTCATCCATGAAAACCTCCATAATTCGCTCCACCATATCACTGAAGATACTAAGCATACATCTTTGGAATATTGCAGGTGCATTGCATAAACCAAAAGGCATTCTTCTGTAGGCGTATGTTCTAAATGGACATGTGAAAGTGGTCTTCTCCTGATCTTCAACATCAATTTCAATTTAAAAATACCCAGAGTACCCGTCCAAGAAACAATAGAAAGGATGGCCAGAGACTCTCTCTAACATTTGATCAATAAATGGAAGTGGAAATGATCTTTCCTTGTCACAGCATTCAATTTTCTATAATCAATACACACTTTCCAACCTGAAGTGAGGCGTGTAGCAATTTCTTCTCCCTTTTCATTTTGAACCACAGTAATCCCTAACTTCTTTGGTACCACTTGAGTAGACTCACCAAGGGCTGTCAGATATGGGATAGATAATACCTGCTTGAAGTAGCTTCAGCACCTCAGCTCGCACCACCTCTTGCAAATGAGGATTCAATCTTCTTTGAGGTTGACAATTGTTTAGCTTCTTCCTCCATATATATATGATGTGTACAAACCAAAGGACTGATGCCTTTCAAGTTAGATATTTGTCATCCTATTGCTTTCTTACACCTCTTAAGAACTTTAAGTAGAGAAATCTCCTGATGAATAGTAAGAGATGAAGATATAACAAAAGGGCATTGTTTATTTTCTTCCAGGTATATGTATTTCAACTCCATGGGCAGAGGCTTCAAATTGAGCTTTGGGGTCTCTTCTTTAGCAGCTTCTTATGCCTTCTCTTTATCTAACAAAGATAGAATCTCTTCTCTCCTCTTCCAACCTTGTAGAGTACCAAGCACATCAGAGGGTTCAGGCAAACCTTCTTCAAGATCCCCAAGACTTTCATTCAACTTGTCTTGCATATTCTGATTACAGTGCTCCTCCACTAGAGTGTCAATAATGCATACCTCTTCTGGACCTTCTTCTTCTTTCGGAGTGATTAGCTTTTTAGACATATAAAAGATATTGAGCTCAAGTGTCATGTTGCCAACAGTGAGTTGCATGAGTCCATTCCTACAATTGATGATTGCATTTGAGGTAGCAAGGAATGGCCTTCCAAGGATGTTAGGAACATAATTAACTTCCTTGACAATGGGGTCTGTATCAAGAACAACAAAATCTACTGGATAGTAGAAATTATCAACTTGAACTAAGACATCTTCAATTATCCCTCTTGGAATTTTCACTGATCTATCAGCTAAAGATAGAGTGATTGATGTTGGCTTCAATTCACCAAGTCCCAATTGCTTGTAGACAGAGTATGGTAGCAAATTCACACTTGCTCCCAAGTCTAACAAAGCTTTCTCCACTACCTTTGCCCAATCATGACTGAAATGGTAGGACATCCCAGATCTTTGTACTTCAAAGGAGACTTGCATTGTATGATAGCACTTACTTGCTCAGTCAAGAAGGCTTTCTTATTCACATTCAACCCTCTTTTGATAGTACACAAGTCCTTTAGGAATTTTGCATATGTTGGAACTTGTTTAATCATATCCAGCAATGGAATATTGACTTTCACTTGTCTCAATACTTCAAGGATTTCTGATGCATTTCTGATCCCCTTTTTCCCATGCAAAGCTTGAGGAAAAGGTGGAGAGGTGTGTTTCTTCAACATTTCTTCCTTAATAAGCTCTTTTTCCGGAGTTGCATTCACTATTGAATCATGGTCCTCTTTTCCTTCATTGATATTTTTCTTCTTTCCTTTGATTTCCTCCCTCTTCTCTGTCTCTTCTTCTTCTTCCTCTTCAACATGTGGCTTGGGTGTTGGCAACTCAACCTTTTTACCACTCCTTAGAGTGATCAAGGCTTTGACGTATCTCACCTGTGAAGATTCTCCCTCATGAGTTTCCACTTCATGGATACCCTTGGGGTTTTGGTGAGGTTGAGAAGGAAATCTTCCCTTCTCTTGCACTGTATTCAAGTTAGTAAGCCTTGAGATTGAATATTGAAGATTATCTATCTTCTGAGATAAGTCATTTTGCATCCCATCCATCCTTTTATTCAATGTATTCTCTACACTGTCAATTCTTTGACTGAGTTGAGCATTGATGGATTTTTGGTCTCCAACAAAATCTCTCACAACCTTGCTGAGATTCACTATTGCTTGTTCAAGACTTGAAGCTTATTGAGATGGTTGAGCTGGCTATTGGTACTAAGGTGCTCTTGGCTTCCAAGAAAAATTTGGATGGTTCCTCCAACTTGAGTTGTAAGTATTTCCATACGAAGCATTGTTGTTGGGCTTGAATTGTCCAATGACATTTGCTTGATCTCCAAACATTTCCCTAGCAACTGGAATTGTAGGGCACTCCTCCACCAAGTGTTCATAAGATTGACAAATAGGACATGGCTTTACTTGCACTGGTGTTTCAACAATAGCTGGCACTTCATGCATCTTTTTCAGTTCTAGCTCTTTCAATCTTCTTGTCATAACTGCAAACTTTGCTTTCATATCAACATCTTCATTCAAGGTGTACATCCCAGCCTTAGCATTGAAAGCATTCGGTTGAGACTTCATCTTCCCCATTTCTCCTTTGTTCGGTTCATCCCATCCCCTTGAAACTTCAGCCACATAACTCAAGAAATCCATAGCTTCCTTCGGATTCTTACTCATGAAATCTTCTCCACACATTGTCTCGAGGAGTTGCTTCATTGAGGAAGACATCCCATCATAGAAATAACTCACCAATAGCCATGTATCAAAACCATGGTGAGGACAAGCATTGATGACTTCCATGTATCTTTCCCAACACTCATAGAATTTCTCATTCTCTTTAGCTGAGAAGTTTGAAATTTGCCATTTCAAGCCATTTGTTTTGTGAGTAGGAAAAAACTTTTTGAGGAATTTAGCTTGTAAATTAGTCCAAGTACGGATACTCCTTGGCCTTAAAGAATTAAGCCAAATCTTGGCCTTATTCTTTAAAGTAAAAGGAAATAGCTTAAGCCTCATCAAATCAATTGAAGCTCCTCCCTCTTGGAATGTATTACAAACATCGTCAAATTCCTTGATATGTGCATAGGGATTCTCACTTTCCATCCCATGGAAAGTTGGTAGAAGTGGAACAATATGTGGTCTGATCACTAGCTGCTCTGTAGGGGGCACTATACATGATGGTGCACTCATACGAGGTGGATGCATGCGGTCCTTCATTGATCTAAATTCATTGGGATTGTCTTGATGACCATGGTGACTATGTTGATCTTCAGGTGTAGCTTCCATGATATTCAAGCTCAATTCCAATTCCTTGTTATGAGGTGTTTCACATTTCACAAGCCTTCCTTTACTATCTCGTATCCAATTTGGCATACACAACTAGTATCAACTGTAACAAAAACAAAAACAAAAGAAAACAAAACTACAAAAAGACTTAGATTAACTAAAACTAAATTAAAAGATATGTTAGAATATGAACAAGTAAAAGAAACAATTAAAAGAGTTAGTAAAATGAAAGAAAAATCACCAAACTTGTGATGAAAATAACAAGTACTATGGAATAATATCATTGTGAAGTTGGCACCATCCCCGGCAACGGCGTCATTTTGATTGCGTGCCTAGCTGGTGTACCTTGAGTTTGGTCCTCAGATAGGAGTAATCAACAAAATTTATAACCTATATCACCATGCACTAGGATAGCCTTAGCTAATATAGCATAATGGCTCTAGGATCGTTCACTGGGAAGGGTTTTCAACTTACAACTGATACCAATTTAAAGCTGAATTGGTGTTTTTTCATTTCAAGGTTAGCTTAAGAAGAAAACATAAACTTTGGTTGAAAAATGATTGATTTTAAGCTAACTAAAAAGAAAGTAATGGGAATTACTTATGAAGAAAAGTGTTCCTTGGAGTTTTAGGTTCACTGGGGTCAGGCTCCTCATGCAAAAACAGAGCTCCGATCACTTGAATCTTTTCCTCGCATTAGAGACTTAACATATAGTTAATTCTCTAACCGGTGTTGTACAGATGTTTCCCTTTAATGGATTTCAACACTAATTCCCTCTCACTGATGCATCTTGCAATGGCTTGTGCTTCTCACCTAGCCTTCACCATTCAAGGTGATCATTAACCTTGGACTTCCCTTCTCAAGCTCGAAAGAGATAACTAATGGATGTCTCCTTAGAGTTCAAAAGCTTACCAAGTGTTGGCAATTCTAGAAAATCCTACCTTCAAGTCACCTTCCAAAGGCTCGCAAAAGGTAAACTAGTGCATCTCAATGGATGGAGATCACTTGCCTTACCAAGTGTTGGCCCAGGTGAATTGAAGGCATTTTAAGTTAACTAAAAACATAGAAATCATTAACGGGTCACACTTTCTCTTTATTAACAGCTGAAACAACAAAACTACTAATTCTTGCATTCGGGGCCTTACCCGGCTACCTTAGCTCCAAGGAACTAAAAGCCTAGCCACTCATTCTCTGAGGAAACATCCTCAGAGCTTCTTTGGTTAGTAAGAAAATAAATACAATCAAAACGAGAAGGTAAGGCAGAGCAAAGCTCTGTATTTTACTTCATTTTCAAACTATACAAAAAGTTGTCTCTGAGAATAAGCTCCCGAGATATATCTGTAATGGAAATTACAAAACAATACATATGAGGTTCTTCACCCTTTGTTCTTACTTAATAACTAAGGAATCCTATAATTGGTGGATTACAAGGAGAAAATGGGGATTTAGACATCAAATATCTGAAGCAAAAAATCTAAAAATGTCGGTCGCAAATATCTGGAAGCACTCAGGAGGATTTTGCAGGCGTGCAAGATAGCTACGAAATTTCGCAACCTGAGGACACCATTTCGCAGCCAAAGGCTGATTTTGCAGCCTTTCTCTTGTGATTTCGCAGCCTGCGAAATTGGCCTTCAACTTGGTGTGATCGGCTTCCAATGGCTCTAACTTCTTCAATTCAACTCCGAATCGCGCACCCTTTGAAGCGTTGGATTTCTGACTTCCCGAGATTCGAAAGGACATATATTATGCATAAATTGAGCTCCAGGAAGTTCTCCAAAAGTGTCCAACAGTTTCTGTCCTCTTGAATTCTTCATGTTAGATTTCTCTCTTTGCTTTCCCTCCTTGCATTCATGATTTGCTTTTGGAAAAGGACTATAAAGCTTCAAAGCTTTGGTTCTTCATGTTAATGAGCTTCCAATTGCTTTGCCATGGATTCCATGGAACTCTCCTCAATCTTGGATTGCTTTGGTGATCAAATTACTTTCAAAAGCACCAAAACTTACACAATTTGATTAGAAATGATTGCAAAGGTCCTTAATATGCTAATTGAGTTAAAAGGTAATAACTACTACTCAAAAGTGTTTAAAAGAGTTAATTACAAGGTAAAAAATAGCACTTTTTGAGTAGTAATCAATCCATGTTCAGATGGGGATCCCGGAAACAATAAGATCGAATGTACCAAATTTAATGAAAGATATACCAAATTTTGTGAAGGATGTACCAAGGGTTCCAAAGTGCGTTCTGAGGTGGGGATCGGCCCCCAAACACTTCCTTATGGGTTTCTAAATGAAATTATGGACCATCCATGCTCAGATGGGGGTCCCAAAAGCTATTGGATGGGATGTACAAAAATTTAATGAAGAATGTACCAAATTTAATGAAGGATGTACCAAGGGTTCCAAAGTGCGTTTCAAGGTGGGGATCGACCCCCTAAAACTTTCTTATGGGTTCCAAAATGAAATCATGGACCATCAAAGTTTAGATGGGGTTCCCATAAGCAATAGGATCGGATGTACCAAATTTTGTTAAGGATATACCAAGGGTTCCAAAGTGTGTTCCGAGGTGGGAATCGGCCCCCAATCACTTTCTTAGGGTTTCTAAATGAAATTATGGACCATCCATATTCAGATGGGGGTCCAAGAAGCAATAGGATCATATGTACCAAATTTAATGAAGGATGTACCAAATTTGTGAAGGATGAACCAAGGGTTCCAAAGTGCGTTTTAAGGTGGGGATCGGCCCCCAATCACTTTCTTATGGGTTTCTAAATGAAATTATGGACCATCCATGTTTGGATGGGGGTCCCAAAAGCGATAGGATCGAATGTACTAAATTTAATGAAGAATGTACCAAATTAAATGAAAAATGTACCAAATTTTGTGAATGATGTACCAAGGGTTCCAAAGTGCGTTTCAAGGTGGAAATCGACCCCCAAACACTTTCTTATGGGTTCCAAAATGAAATCATGGACCATCCATGTTCAGATGGGGGTCCCATAAGCAATAGGATCGGATGTACCAAATTTTGTTAAGGATGTACCAAATTTTGGAAAGGATGTACCAAGGGTTCCAAAGTGCATTCAGAGGTGGGGATTGACCCCTAATCACTTTCTTATGGGTTTCTAAATGAAATTGTGGACCATTCATGTTTAGATGGGGGTCCCGAAAGTGATAGGATCGGATGTACCAAATTTTATGAAGAATGTACCAAATTTTGTGAAGGATATGCCAAATCCTTGAGGTGGGGATTGACTTCGTGTTATGTGAGGAGTCGGTAAAAGGGAGGTTGACCCATTAACACATTGGGAAGGCATTCGAACATTTACACCTTATCCTTAGAATAAATGGAATTTTTTTTATACAATAACATTAGTTTGGTATGTTATGTGCAGAAGGCAATCTAGGGGCGCACCCTCCATTTCAAAGGCATGCCTATGCTTGAATGACATTCTATTACTATGCTACATGTAGAAGGCAAAGTAGGGGTGCACCCTTTGTTGCATAGGCATGCCCACGGATATGATAGCATTATTTTGGTATACTAAATGCAGTATGCAAACTAGGGGCACACCCTTGATTTTAGAGGCATGCCTATTGTTAAAACCATTATATTGGTAGACTATATGCACTAGTCAAGAGCACAACCTTCATGGAAGACACATGAATGTGGGTGAAAAAATTATTTTTGTTAAGCTATGTGCAATAGGAAAAAGATAGGCATGAATCTCGGTCGAGGCATGCCTTTAGGATGACTAGATTTGAGGTGTGGGTTGGGCAGTAAGGCAAATGGAGGCATGCCGATAGCTTGAAAGGTTGGCCCTTGACGTTCATATGAAATAAGCGATGGAACTGATTGCTTGTTGATTTAAAATCATAGATTTTTTTGAAAGAATTTTTTTTAAGTCTTTATCATTTTTTAAAAATTTTAATTGTTCATTTTAAATTTTTTTATTTATTTTAAATCTATATTATCATTTTATTTTATATTATCTTTTTATTTTTAACTACTTTTTTTATTTAGCTCATTACAGGAAACTAGCTAGTATATTTTGTTTCATTCACCTAAATTTCAATCTGCATTATAAAATGGTACCAATTGAATCTCTATACCAAAAATTTGGTACATCTAATCCTTGACCTACCGGGACCCCTATCTTATTACCCATGGTCCATTAATTTCTTTAAGGATCTTTGGAAAGTGATTGGAGGTTGTTTCCTACTCTGAAACAAACTTTGGAACCCTAGGTACATTCTTAAGAAAATTTGATACATCCAATCCTTGAGCTAATGGCACACCTAACTTCCTTCCCATGGTTCATTTATTTCTTTGGACAACCTTAGAAAGTGATTGGAGGTCGTTCCCCACTTCGGAACGAACATTGGCCCTTTTGGTACATCCTTTACAAAATTTGGTATATCGTTAAAAAAATTTGGTACATCCAATCCTTGAGCTATCAAAACCTCTATCTTATTACCCATGGTTTTTTTATTCCTTTAGGGGTCTTTGAGAAGTGATTTGAGATCGTTCCCTACTTCGAAACAAACTTTGGAACCTTTAGTACATCATTCACAAAATTTGGTACATCTTTCATTAAATTTGGTACATTCGATCTTATTACTTCTGGGACCCCCATCTAAACATGGATGATCAATGATTTCATTTTGGAACCCATAAGGAAGTGATTGGGGGCCGATCCCCACCTTGGAACGTAGTTAGTTTGGAACCCTTGGCACATCCTTCACAAAATTTGGTATATCCTTCATTAAATTGGGTACATCCGATCCTATCGCTTCTGGGACCCCCATCTGAACATGGATGGTCCATAATTTCATTTCGAAACCCATAAGAAAGTGTTTGGGGGCCGATCCCCACCTTGGAACGTACTTTGGAACCCTTGGTACATCCTTCACAAGATTTGGTACGTCATTCGCAAAATTTGGTACATACTTTATTAAATTTGGTACATTCGATCCTATTGCTTCCGAGTCCCCCATCTAGACATGGATGGTCCATGATTTCATTTTGGAACCCATAAGAATGTGATTGGGGGCCAATCCCCACCTCGGAACACACTTTGGAACCCTTGGTACATTCTTCACAAAAGTTGGTACATCCTTAATTAAATTTGGTGCATCCGATCCTATTGTTTCCAGGACCCCCATCTGAACATGGATGGTCCATGATTTCATTTTGGCGCCCATAAGGAAGTGACTGGAGGCTGATCCCTACCTTAGAACGCACTTTTGAATGCTTGGTACATCCTTCACAAAATTTGGTACATCCTTCATTAAATTTGGTACATCCGATCATATTGTTTTCGGGTCTCCCATATGAACATGGATGACACATGATTTCATTTTGGAACCCATAAGAAAGTGATTGGGGTTGATCCTCACCTTGAAATGCACTTTGGAACCCTTAGTACATCATTCACAAAATTTGGTACATCCTTCATAATATATCAAATTTTGTGAAGGATGTAACAAATTTTGTAAATGATGTACCAATATTTCCAAAGTCCATTATGAGGTAGGGAACGACCTTCAATAACTTCTTGAGGGTCTCCAAAGGAAGAAATGGACTATGGAAATGGAGATAAGTGTTCCAAAGTCCATTTTGGAGTAGGGAACGATCTCTAATTACTTCCCAAAGATCCCTAAAGGAATAAACGGACCATGGGTAATAAGATAGAGGTTTCAATAGCTTAAGTATGTACCAAATATTTTTAATGATGTACCAAATTTTGTAAAGGATGTACCAAGAGTGCCAAAGTTCGTTCCGATGTGGGGAATGACCTTCAATCACTATCTAAGGGTCCTCAAAGGATAATATGGATCATGGGAACATAGATAGGGGTCTTGATAGCCCGATGATTGGATGTACCAAAATTTCTTAACGATGTACCTAGGGTTCCAAAGTTTGTTTCGGAGTAGGGAACGACCTCTAATTACTTCCTAAAGATCCCTGAATAAATAAACGAACCACGAGTAATAATATAGAGGTCCTGGTAGCTCATGGATTGGATGTACAAAATTGTTTTAAGGATGTGCCAAATTTTATGAAATATGTACCAAATTTTATAAATGATGTACCAAATTGTCTTTAGGATGTACCGTGGGTTCCAATGTCTGTTTTAGGATGGGAAATAACCTCTAATTCCTTCTCAAGGGTCCCCAAAGGAATATATGAACCATGAAATGAAAATAGGGGTCTTGGTTCCTCTAAAAATGGATATACCTAGGATCCCAAAGTTCTTTTGGGGTGGGCAAAGACCTTCAATTGCTTATCAAGGGTCATAAAGGAATATATACACCATGATAAGTATGATAGTGTTTCCGGTTCTCCTAAGCATTAATTTACCTTTTTTCTTTTAAGGATGTACTTATTTTTTTTTTTATGAAATTAATATAAAAGGTTAAATACAATTTTTTTATGAAAAATATATTTTCTTTTCTATTTTATTTTAATTAAAAATTAAAGACTTTAACCAAAAAAAAGTTAGATCCACAATCAATTTAAAATCATAAGAAAAATGATAAAAGCACCATCACTTATTGTGATTTTGGTATGATAAATTTAAAATGAAAATTAAAAGAAAAATAATGTAAATAATAAAATAGTATTACAATGATATTTTTACTTTTACATGTGATAGAATTTAGAAAATAAATAAATCTTTTGTTTAGTATTAATATAAAAAATATTATATCATAAACTTCTAAATAATAAAATGGAATTTTTAAATTTAAACCTTAATTTATAAAATGTATTATTATAATTAATATTTAAAATCATTATTATTTATGGGATGATAATTTCATTTTTGTCCATTATATATATATATATATATAATTTGTTATATTAATTATTTATTACATGTTATCATTTTAAGTTTAATATGTCAAAAAAAATAATTAAAATCAATAAATATAGACAAATTAAAGAGTAAAAATAAATTAAAATTAAAGAAGTTTTATGAGAAAATGCACGAGCATATTAAAAAGAATATAAAGGAAAAAATAATAATAATAATAATAATAACTATAATAGGTGATAATGGATTATGGTGGCAGGAAAGGAAAAAGAAAGAAAAAAAAGAAAAAAGAAAAAATTGGAAACGTGACAAGTGGTAAGGGAGATATATTGATGTAAGAAAAATAATAAAATTAAATGACTCATGTACTTGTTAATAGATAGTATTAAATTGATGTGTACTTTGTCCTTTACTTTTGAGGGTAATTGTGGAACAAATTTAAAAGCACTATAGGAGTGCATGAATAAACAATATTTTTTTCCATTTTACACCAAAATTAAAAAGAAAAAAGTAAAGTTCCAAAATCTCATATTTTTTGTAGTTGATGTATGGTTAGATGATTTTCCCTTTATTTAGCTCTAAGACAGCTTGGAACAATAGAGAAACCTCACTAGCCAACAACAAAAGAGAAGACCATCGCTAAACTTTTTAGTTGGAGCCCACATCTTTTGTGAAAGAATAGTAAGGCCTTATCAATTTTCTCTTACAATAATTGTGCTCTTTTAAAGTTACGTTTGGTTCTAAAAAGTAATAAGGAAAGATAAAATTGTCTTATAGAAAATATTAAAGAAAATAAAATATAATTAAAATTAGTTAAAAACTTATATATTTTTAAATTATTTAATTTTCATATCAAAAAGTTAAAAGAAGTTAAATGAATTTAAAGTGACATAAAAATAATTTATTAACTTTATTTATTTATTTATTTATTTTACTTTCTCTCTACTTTTTCTTTTTATTTATTTTTTTCCTTACATTTTCCCTCAAATTTTCTAAGAACCAAATACACAGTTTTTGTTAAAATCGTTTTTACAACATTCCATTAAATTATATTTAGGCTAACGTTGCACCAATTTGAAAAAACATTTTGGTATGCAAACTTGCCTTGAATTGAATTTTTTCACACTCCATTTAGGTTGAGTTCTAAACAAAGGTTCAAAGAATTCCAGCCAAAGTTAAATTTGATAAAACATTTATAATTTATATTATAATTTTTTAATTTGCCAAAATTTATTCATTTAATTTTTTTTATTATAAAGCTTGACCCTATTTTTCCCTATACTCAAAAAGGGTATTCAATTTTTTTTCCCCTCTTAATATTGATTTCCCTCTTATTTTTCTTGAGCTCTGATAACCTAACTAATAATTGATGAATTATCACCAAATATATTAAAGATAATCTGAAAATTTTGAGGGAAAGTTCGACGAAAAGAAATTAAAGGGGAAAAGTAGATTGAAAAGAAATAAAAATAAAATTTCCAATAATAAATTATTTTATATTTGATTCAAATTCATTTTACTCATTTTAACTCTTATATATAAAGTTTAAATAATTTATAAATTTATAAATAACATTTAACTAATTTTAATAAACCAAATTGTTGTGTCATACCAAAGTTTTAAACTAATCAATAATCATGAATCATCCAATAATTAGAATTGGATTTGAATAGCTCCCATCAAAATAAGAAATCCATTCTTCAACATACATTCTCTCTCTCCTTCTTTGTTAATGCTTGATTCCTTTTCACCTTGCCCATTCCTACCCTCCAATACTAAATAGATTATCATCATGGAGTACTGCCCTTTCTAATATAATATTGACAGACCTAAATTATTGAAACCATATATTGAAATTTCTTTCCAGTTTACTTCAAAGAGAGAGGACGAGATAGCAACTGTTTTCAATATTCTTGGTCAATAAAGATTTCAAATATGAAAGGACCATAGGAGATTCAAATCAGAGATGAAGTTTCCTGCTGCTTTCATTGGAAAATATTTCTGAAAACCCAGTGTTCCACAAAGATAGATCCTCCAATAGGGGAGCAACAAAGAAATTTTCCATGTAGAAAAGGAAATAAATAATGCAAGGGGATCCAAGAAAAAGAAATTTTCCATGTAGAAAAAGGAAAATCATGCAAGGGGATCCAAGAAAAAGAAATTTAAAGCCAAAACAATTGACTAAAGAAAGCAGCTTGTACCTTCATCTTTGTTCAACAATTCAAATTTAATCTAAAATGGGAAATAAATAACTCTTAACATTATTATAATTTATTTTGGAATCATGCTCTTAAGTATAATATATATACAAATATATATAAAAGTCTCACTTAAAAAAATAAGAAATTTAAATAAAATGTACGGTCTTTCACACATTGATTTAAAATACCACATTACTCGAGAACCTTTCGGTGGCACAAAAGACGTGTTGATCCAATATTGTACAAAGAAAACATATCATTGTGAATTGCTTCATCAGAAATGAAATTTCCCCTAGAACGTTTATGTCATGTTAGAAAAAATAAAATGGAAAAGCAAAAGAATAACAAAAAAAAAACATGAAAAGAGCAAAAAATAGAAAAGCAAAAATGAAAAAAAAATGAAAAGAGATAAAACATATAAGACAAAGATTAAGAAAATTACATTATATGGGGAAGAACTTATTACAGCAAATGCATTATTTTTCTATAACTTTGATTAGATCACAATCTAGCTAATTCAAATGCAATGTACATTTAAATATATTAGAACTTGATATTTGATCTTTAATATAATGGGACTTAATTTATCTCAGCTTCAATACAATCTTTTTTTTTTCAAACTTAAGTTGATCGAGTTTGTTCTAAGTCATGTAGTTAGATGGTCATATTAGATTTAGATGATTTTATCCCCAAATATTTATTATTATTATTATTATATATCCAAATTTAAATAGTAAATAAGATAGAAACAAACAAACTTGTAAATATTTTTTTAAAAAATAGAAAATAAAATTATATGTATAATAAATGTCATTTAAATGACATAAAAATTAAATAATTTATAAAAAAAATATTAAATCAGATTGGCTAAGTTACACGGTCATTAGATATGAAGTTGAGTAGATGGTAAAAATTATAATTAATTTATGAATCATTTTAAAAAAAAAAAATAAGAAGAAGAAGGAAGTGAAGAAACATACCTTTGAATTCGCCTGAGTTGTTTTGCTACATCCAACATGATCGGCCTCTCCTCTACATTCATTCTACGACACTTGAGAATAAGTCGGAATACTGCTTGAAATTGATGATGGTGGGGGACTCCTCCCCCCTCTGCTAGAATAGTAGGGTCTACAATCCCATTAATTCCATGATTTCTGATATAGGATTGTATGCAGTCCATCAGATGATCCTCCTTTAGATCGTCCATGGAACCTTTGGACACAACTGATTCACGATAGTCCTTTCCCGTTAGAAGGTCGAATAAAAGCAAGCCAAAGCCAAACACATCACTCTTCTCTGAATACACACACAGCCGCAATACTTCAGGTGCTAGATATCCTACAGTCCCGGAAATACGTAAACTCTGTACTTGTGTTTTGCCCTCAGGGAGTGCCATACATAATGTAAAATCAGAGAGCTTCGCACACAAGTCTTGGTCCAAGTAGAAATTTCCAGTATATATATCTCTATGAATGATTGGCCTAGGAAACGCAGTATGGAGATATGTAAGCACTGAAGCAATCTCATTTGCAATTTTCAATCTACTCTTCCACGATAAGCAAGTTGGATTGGATCTTAATTGATCCCCAAGATTTCCATTCATTGGAAATTCGAAAACTAAAGTGGGGATTTGTGTTTCTAAGCAACATCCCAAAAGCTTCAAACTATTCTTATGCCCGCTCACTTGTGCTGCAACTGACATTTCATTAGTAACCATCTCAGGATCAGCCAAAAAACCACGAGAATGTGTTGCAATGGAATGATCAAAATACTTCTTCACAAAAACCACTCGACCTTCCAAACAACCCTTATACCATTTGAAACGGGACAAACATGTAAAAATTAGATTCCCATGATTGTAATTGTCAGTAGCTTTTTGAAGCTCTTTGGCTGAAAAGCTACACATGGGATTGGAGTATTTGCCATAAAAATAAGAAATTCTCTTCTGCAATAACAACCCTCCATTCCTCAACATGTACTCCTTTCTCTCCTTCTTCCCCATCTCAATATCGGTTTTCTCTCTTCTTTTCCACATACCAAACTATACCCAAGACTTTTCCCTTCTTAGCCTCCTTCCTCAAACTGTGATGATATGGGTAGCTACTAATCTGCCAGCAGAAAAAGGAAAAGAAAAGAAAAGAAAAGAGCCATAATATTCAATATTAATCTTGGTTGTACCCTTGCTAGAATTTTTTTCCATGTAGATATAAAACAAAACAGAAATAATTGAGAAATAAGAATCCAAGAAAAGAAATACATTATCATCTAGCTAGAGTTTTAGTCATTAATCTCAACGGAAAAGTAGCTAGGTACCTCTTAGAGAAGATCCTCTCAGACCTAAAGAAGGGCTTCAAGTCTTTAGGTGAGACGAAGCTGAAAGAGAGAGAATAGCCATTCCCTTGAAGCCATTGCAAGATAGAAATAGAAGTAAAAGATGTCCAGCTGGAGTCCACACGTTTCTGTCATAGTAAACCTTGACCTTAAAAAGGCAGATGGTCGACTAAAAAGAGCTCAAGGGGTGTTTGGTGACAGATTTTTTTGAAAAAAAGAAAAAAAAAAGTTTGCAGTTTAAAAAAATATTTATTAAAATATAACACTTTTCAAATTATTTCCGAATTTACAGTATTTTTTATTACATCAATCAATAAGAAGTTGTCACTTTACAAAACAACTTCAACAGAATTTTTTTTAAGACGTCATTAATTTAGAAATAATTTCAAAAGTACTCTATTTTAATAAAGATATTTTTAAAATTATTAGATTTTTTCAAAATCTCATTTGTTACTTTCTAGGAAGTTGTTTGCTATAAGATATGAGACATTATAATTAGCTTAAGAAGTTGTATTTTGAAAAAATACTTTTATTGAAAATAAAAATTATAGTATGAATCTTGTATTCATAATAAAAAAACAAATTTAATTATAATATCAATTTGTGGTAAATAGTTTCTATAAAATCTTATCATGAATTTTTATTTGTGATAAATAATTTTTACCAAATAATTTTAATTCATACTTTGTCATAAAATTTGATCCAGGATAAGCCTCAACAACATAATTTTTTGTAAGGTTGTTTGTTTAGCAACAATACAATTGCCTATGTTGTTGAGTGGGGTTTGGGATAAGAATTGATGCTAAAATTGAACATGGCCACTGTTTACATCCAGGTGTTTCTAGATTTGATCCATAAATATTCATGGGAAATATATATATATATTACAAATTCTCTTTTATAATATGATTTGGGACGAGTTTGAAATAAAATTACTATCCATGTAAGAAATGTGATCAACTTACAAAGAATTTGATCATGCTAAAAATTCAAATGGAACATTCATGAACAAAAAAAAAATAAAACTAACTAACAAACACCATATGATTTGGCTTTTATAGATATTTTAAGTATTTAAATATAAAATTTATGAAAAAGGAAAGTATATAACCCAAATTTGTCCTCGGCCGAGCTCCTACTCCCATACCCTCTAATCTTAATTTTAAATTTTATTTTTATGTTTTTTTTTTTTTTACTTTTATTCTTGCTGTTATTTTTTGTTATACCTAAAAAAAATTATCAATTACTCTACTATTGATGCAAACATAAAACAAAGGTAAAGTCTACAGTAACAAAGAAATGAAGAAAAAATAGTTTCTTATTTTCTATATCAAAAAATGTACAAGCAAGTGAGTATTTATATATAAAAAATTAAGCCGAATGATAGTTGGAAAATAACAAACTACAAACTAAAAAACTAATTGCTAACTAACTAAAATTAAGTTGAGACTTAATTACTAACTTTCTGTACACCCCTGCGCAAGTTGGTGCTTGGTGAAAATCAAACAATCCCAACTTGGACAACAAAAAAAGAACAACTAGGAGCAAATAAAGCTTTTGTGAATATGTCTACGATTTGAAGCTTGGAAGAAATGTGTTGAGGTAAGATAAATTCTTGCTTAAATTTACTCAAACCAAGTGATAATCAACCTCCAAATGTTTGGTTCGTTCATGAAATACAGGATTGACTGTAATGTGAAGAGTTGCTTGGTTGTCACACCAAAGAGGAATAGGGAGAGAAGGAAGAAAACTAAAATCCTATCAAAGATAAGATATCCATTGCAATTCACAAATAGTGGAAGTCATGCCTCTATATTTTGCATCAATAGAAGAACATGACATAGTAGTTTGTTTCTTAGTTTTCCAAGAAATCAAAGTTGATCCAAAGAAAATACAGTAACTAGTAAGAGTGCAGGGAGCCCAATCAACATCATAATAAGACTGAAGCTTTAAAGAATTACTAGAAGGGAAAAATAATCCTTTAGAGAGACAACCCTTGAGATAGCATAGAACATGTAAGGCAACATTCCAATGAGCTTGACAAAGAGCATGAACAAATTGACTTAGTCGTTGAATAGAATAAGTAATATCAGGTCGAGTAAATCCTAAATAGAGAATACGTCAAATTTTCCTTCTACATCTATCTAGATTGGAGAGTAAAGAGCCTATAGTTGTAGAAAATTTGTGGCTTAGAGGAAGTGGAGTAGTAACAGGTTTGATGCCTAATAAACCTGTATCCTTAAGAATGTTTAGAATATACTTTTATTGACGTAAATACTAGTAGTAGAATGAGTTATCTCAAAACCAAGAAAATACTTAACATAACCAAGATCTTTAATAGTAATATGAGATGAAGAAATTGCTTAACAACAACAATATCATCCTCATTAGTTCCTATGACTAAAACATCATCCACATAGACAATCAAAGCCAAAAAAATCATGGTTTGATTGTTTGAAAAACAAATAATTATCATGAACTAACTAATGAGAACCAAATTATTGTAGTTTTGCAGTAAATTCAGAATTCCATTACCTAGATGCCTGTTTAAGACCATATAGAGATCATTTGAGTTTACATACTTAACCTAGTATAGCCTTAGAATAACCTTCTAGAGGCTACATATAAACTTTTTCATCCAAATAACCATGCAAGAAGGCATTATTGATATCTAATTGATGAATTGGTCAAGACTTTGCAATAGCAATAGCTAGGAACAACCTGATAGTAACAAGCTTAGCAATAACTGAAAAATTGTCAAATAATCTATTGCTTCTATCTTATTATAATCCTTTGCTACTAGTTTTGCCTTAAATTGATTAACACTATGATCAGGTTTAAGTTTAACCTTGTAAACCCATTTGGAACCAATGACTTTCTTACTTGCAAGTAAATTTGTTAAATCCCATGTATGATTATCCTCTAGAGCAATAAGCTCTTTGTTCATTGTTGCAACCATTTTGTATGAACACTAAACTATTAATAAGAAACTGGTTCTTGGATATGTGACATATTAGCAAGAAAAGCCATATATGATGGAGAAAAGGTAGAAAAAGTAATGAATGGAAAAAAGTTGGGTGTATAGGAGGAAGTAGGATTAGGAGTTGTGATTAAAGAAGCATGGTCAGTAGATAAAGTAATAGAATCTATAATATTTGAAACAAAGTCATTCAACTAAGTTAGTTTCCTTTTAACTTGAGTACTTTGCCTTAGAGGTTAAACAAAATGAGTAGATATAGAAAAAATAGAGGAATGAGAAATAGGAAGAACATCAATGGTATCTGCATCAATAGGAATAGATGGCAATGATGGAGTAGAAACAAAAGGAAAAATGTTATGATAAGGAAAAATATCCCCATGAAACATAATATCTTTAGAAATATAGATGTAATGAGAATGTAAGTCATAAGTTTTGTAAGTCTTTTGACCAAAGACATAGCCAATGAAAACACATTTAAAAGCTCAATAAGCAAATTTATCCCTATGAGGTTGTGTATTAGTAACATAACAAAGACAATTAAAGCATTTTAAAACATTGTAATAAGGTAATTTATCATAAAAAAAGCTCATAAGGAGTTTTCCAATAAAAATTGGAGCTAGGATGTCTATTAATGATATAGATAGTAGTTAAAATAGAATCTCCCTAAAATTTCTTTACTATATGTGACTGAAACATAAGAAAACGTGCAATTTGTAGCAAATGTTTATGTTTTCTTTCCACAACACCATTCTACTATTGTAAGATTTCTTATGTATAATGCCTAAAGTGGAAAATAACTTCTCGCATTCTTTATTGACAAACTTTGTTTCATTATCACTTCTAACAATTTTAACTTGAATATGAAACTAAGTTTAAACCATTTTGAAAAAATTTTCCAAAGTGAACTATTTGATGTTTGTGGTGTAGCAAAAAAGTCCAGGTAACACAACTATAGTCGTCTACAATAGTTAGAACATCATGTGCTCCTGAAATGGAAAGTTGTTTATAGGGTCCCCAAATATCTAGATGAATCAAATCAAAATTATGACCCGCATGACTTTGACTCCAAGGAAATGGTAGTCTAGGTTGCTTTGACAGAGGACAAATGTCACAAGAAACAAAAAGTTCCACAAAAGAGTTTTCAAGAACATGTAAATATTGTAAAACCATAGAAGAAGTGTGTCCAAGTCTCTTGTGTCAAAGAAACTCAAATGTTACTGAAGCTTTATTTATTTAATAGGTATCAGTGCATGAAGGAATAGCAAATGATTTAACAAAATAAAAACATGATTGATCCAATATGTATAGACTCCCTATCACTTTACCAATTGCCAAAACTTCTTCAGTCTTCGGGTCTTATAGAACACAATGGGCTATCTTTGCAAGCTTATGCACAGACAATAAGTTGAATTTAAAACTGGGCACATGTAAGGTTTCTGAAAGCACTATTCTAAGATGTAAAGTTACATTTCCAACATGATGTACATTTTGATTGATCCATCTCGTAGGTACATAGGTATCAATTTAGTCAAAATGGTTTGATGATCGTAATCAAATCAGTGCACACATGGTTTGATGTTTTTGTGTAAATAATCCAAGTTCCAGGCTCTAATAAATCAAGAGTATCCAATGCATAATTAAGAATGGTACTTGCATATTCTCCCTTGTGTGCGAGATTTATGTAATTTTCATCCATAGTTGATTTGCTCTTCATGTATTTAACCATCTCCTATTGTATAACCTCTGTTATTGAACTTGTTAGTTTTGCATTTATATCGCCAATCCATTGATCACAAACAACATCCAGAGGTGTGTCAATCACATTGGCAATTAATTTACTTGGTACATTTTCCTTTTGCTCCTGTAGTTGTTTAAACCAATCTGGATAACTGTAGACCCTCAATTTTGTCCTCCTAGCACATGTCCTATTAGATACTTATTCGATACTTTACAGTAGTTCCTTAGTGGCCCATAGCTACTCATGTTACTCACCTTTTTTGAGCCACCTCGGAGACTCTGGTTGAGGGATTGCCTAGCCCCTTATTGTGACCCTTGGCAGTTTTGATTTAGGCTTAAGCTTTCCGTTCCTTTTTAGGATAGTTCTTAAGCATGTTTAGGTCACTTAGACAATATCCCAATCACTTTAAGACACTTAGTTCATTAGGCACCACTAGGCCCCAACCCATTTAGTTCATTCATTGACTCACTTTCTTAAATGGTTGCATGATTGCATGGCCTACATGACTTGTGTGACTTATATGGATTTCTTTATCATTTTTATTTCATTTTATTTTATCTTATGACAAGTTTTCTAAATCATATTTCTTGGCTTTTGGGCATGAGGAAATGGGTCGCCATCTATTTGGAAGAAGAATCAACAGAATTTTGAAAAAAATGAGATTTTGTTTTTAGAAGGATAGCACATATATTATTTCTATGGGGGAATCGGTTATAAAGGGGAAGAAAATAAGAAAGGAAAGAGATTTAAAAGAAAAGGAAGAAAGGAGGGGATTTTCCTCCAGCAGATTTGGGGGGGATCTTTGGGAAGGCTGAGGTATATACGTGAGAGAGGAAGAAAAAAAAAAGATTCTTGGATTGTCAGGGGACAAAGAGAGAAGTTTTCAAGGGAAGAGGAAGGAAGCATGGAAAAGACCAATGGGAAAAATCTGAGAACACAAAACCCAGTGGAGATTTTCTCACCGGAAGGAAGTGTTTCCAGGTATGTTTACTGTAGACCCTTTCTTGATTCCGATTATCCTTTTGATGTATGAATTTTAGTTGGATTTTGAGTCTCATTTGGATGCTAGGGGGTAGAATAACAAAGGTCATATGTTTGTCTACATTGGTACTTGATTGCTTCTATAAATGTTGTTAATTTGTCTCTTTGGAGTTCTCTAATTTTGATTTAGGGTTGAAAGGTTCTATTTTTTTTTTTAATTTCCTGTGCATTACATGAGAACTATGGTTATACTTGTTTGCTGGAATCTGCTCGTACCTCTCTCACCATTCCAAGCCCATTGACAAAGCAATGGAATGTGGCTTGGCTTGGTTATTCTTTTTTTAATATTTTTATTTTTTATTATCTCTACTCTGTTTTCTGGAGCTCTTTCTCTTTGTGTTCGTTTCTTCTTTTCTTTTCTTTTTCTAGTTTCCTTTTTTTGGGGTACCTTGTCTCCGTTAGGCAGCAATTTCTGGAACTCTTGGAATTGGAAGAATTCTGTCCGCCGACATTCCACCTCCTCCGGATATCTCACATCCGGAATTCTGTCCGCCGACATTCCACCTTCTCCGGATATCTCACATCCGGAATTCTGTCCCGCCGACATTCCACCTCCTCCGGATATCTCACTTCCAGAATTCTGTCCGCCAACATTCCACCTTCTCCGGATATCTCACATCCAAAATTCTGTCACGCCGACATTCCACTTTCTCCGGATATCTCACATCCGGAATTCTGTCCGCCGACATTTCACCTTCTCCGGATATCTCACATCCGAAATTCTGTCCGCCAACATTCCACTTTCTTCGGATATCTCACATCCGAAATTCTGTCCGGCTGACGTTCCATCTTCTCCGGATATCTCACATCCGGAATTCTGTCCGGCCGACGTTCCATCTTCTCTGGATATCTCACATCCGGAATTCTGTCCACCGATGTTCCACCTTCTCCGGATACCTCACATCAGGAATTCTGTCCGGCCGATGTTCCACCTTCTCCGGATATTTCACATCCGCCGCCTGACGTCGGATAGGATAGGAGGGCGATTCAACTTCCCCGGTCAAACATGTCTGGATCCTCCTCTCTTCGCTTCTTTGATTGGAAATTTACTGTTTTCAATTGAATTTTTGAATCCTTTTACGACTAAGTGTTTCCAGCTTTGAAAAATCCATCATTAGAACCCTTATAGTCACTAAAATCCGGATTTTAATAAATTTGCTGCCACTTTCCTCCAGGCATGCATTTTCATTATTTTATTTTATTTTCAACTATTTTCATGGTTTTCTTGATTTCAATAAGCATGAACAAAATTCATGGTTCCAAATAATGGAATTTACTGAACCAATTCATGCAAAAGCAATTAGGGCTTTGGTGGGGGCCTGACATTTATGATATTCTCATCAATATTGTTTGCTTGATATTTGATTGATTGTGATTCCTCTTTGTGGCATTGAGATTATTTCGCACTTGTTACTAAACAAACTTGTTTCCATAAAGGAGTATTAGCTTGCTATCTAGGTACGCTCTTCCTACCCTCAAACTCTAAAATTCTATGAATGTGTATGTTATCATGAGCCATGTCCATGTTTGATGCCATAATTGATTACCTTGATGCTTGTTTGATCATCTTTGATAAAAATACATATTATGCGTCGTATTTTCAAACTAACCTTTGATGTCTGGTGATAGAGCTTAAGAAGCAGTCCAGGTACGTACCCTAAATCTTCTTCATGATTGTGATTGGTTTTCCTGCTAAGCATGCTATTTTTTTAAATCACCTAGCCTACTTAGGTATCCATGATTAATCGGATAATTGCTATATTTCCCTCAACTTAGTGAGTAGAGACCTCTTTAGGGCTTAGAGGGGTGCTACCTCCTAGAGGTACCTTCCCAATAAGTAACCTGATCCCCGGACTTAGACTCAAGTTTCCCAAAGACATGCTTTTTCCAAAACTATGGAGTCACTTTTTAGGGTTTTTCTTTCTTGTTTTATTTTCCCTTTAAAAAAAAAATAAAATAAGTGGTGGCTCCAACTTTTCCAAAACTAAATAATTTTTCACAAATAAAAAGCGAGTCTCGCCGATCGAGTGGGGACGCACGTGAAAAATGCGGGTTCACAATAACCTTGTAGCTTAAAGCAAATATATCTTACATGTCCATTTGTATTGCAATAATCACAATGCCTATCACTCTTCTTCGTTGCATCTTTCTTCTTAAAATTGCCTCTACCAGCTCCATCTTTCTTAAAATTCTGTGATCTCACAAATATAGCACTATTTCTAGTATTATCTATAAAGGACATTTGCACCTACTTTGTTTTTCAACTCTTAAAACCATAAAATAGGCTTTGTTAACACTAGGCAAAGGATCCATCAACATAATTTGATTTTGAATATGATCAAAACTATCATTTAGTCCAATCAAGAACTACATTAGATTATTAACAATAGTAATTTAGTTGCTCCACAAGTGTATTGAGGAATAGGCATTAGACATGTAAGTTCATCCCATAATTTCTTTAGTTTTGTATAATATTGTACCACAAACATTGAACCTTGTGAAATAGAACTAATTTCTCTCTGTAATTGATACAATAAAGGCCTATTAGATTCACCAAATCTCTCTTCTAGTTCCTTCCATAGATCTCTTGTACAATAATATACAAAAAAAAGTCTCAACAATTTCCTTAGAAATAGAGTTCAAAATCTAGGAGGTTACCATACAATCTACTCCATTCCATTGCTTAAAATTAAGAGAATCTTCATTTGACATCTTACATTTTCCATTTATGAACCCTAATTTCACCTTAGCACCTAAAGCAATTTTCATAGAATGATTCCAAGAAAGGTAGTTATTACTTGTTAATGGAGTTGATACCATCACCATTCTTGGATGATCCGAGCTCTATAGAAAGAAAGGATCTCCATTGTTGTATGATCTTATTTCTAGAACTTCATTTGTGACCGAATATTTTGTAGATCCAAAAATTAAATTCCTGGAATCATCAGCCATGGTTACACCAAGAAACAAAAGAGAATAGCCAGAAATTATGGCTAAGAATCAAGTCAATAATTATCAGATCATTGCTTTGATACCATAAAAAAATTATCAATTACTATGCTATTGATGCAAATAGAAAACAAAGGTGAAGTGTACAACAACAAAGAAATAAAGAAAAAGTAGTTTCTTATTTTCTATATCCAAAAACGTACAAGCGGGTGAGTATTTATATATAAAAAATTGAGTTAATGACAACTGGAAAATAACAAACCACAAACTAAAAAAACTAATTTCTAACTAACTAAAATTAAGTTAAGACTTAACTACTAACTTTCTATACAATACATTTTTTTTTTTTTTCTTGAATTGTCAAAATGCACTTTTAGGGTCATATGTGGAAAAATGAATAACATAAAATGAACGTTGAAATTGAAAAGGGAGAGAAATCTTAACGAAAAAAAAAAAATTATTCACTTGTGTGCAATCTTAACAATACTTTTTATTGTCACAAGATATAAGAGTAAGACTAGAAAGAGAAACACCTATATCTGTAAGTTACTAGTGTAGTCAAAGGATCCTGCTAATAGTAGATGTCTTAGCATGATACTTATCTTTTATGGAAGCTTGAGAAATGATATTCTATTTTTTACTCTTCTAAAAGGTAAGAGAACCTCCTAAAAATATACAAAATCTAAAGGCGAACTTGCAATTTTTGAGATCACTAGTCCAATTAGCATTATAATATACATACAACTATAAAGAGGAAGTGAGGGAAAGTAAAAGATTGAAGTAGAAACTCTCATAGAAACAAAAAAATATGAAGAATAACAGCTTAATGAACTGATATTAGAGAAGCAAAGAATTGACTAACAATGTGAACAACATAAGTAATGTTCGAATGTGTAATGGTGAAATACGAACTGCTAATAATAGTACAATATAAAAGATATAGAATTATGTTGTTTCACTATTGTAGGAGATGATTTGAGTAAAAAGGAATTTGGGATTATAACAAAAGAATACTAAATTGTTATCCATATTATTCATATAATACAAAATATTATCCATAGAAAGGCAAAGAAAACAAAAAATGTACAATAAAACTAACACAAATTATTTTGGAATCATGCTCCTAAGCATAATATACATACAAATATATATATATATATATATATATATATATATATATAAGTCTCACGTAAAAAGATAAGAAATTTAAATAAAATGTGTAGTCTTTAACACATTGATTTAAAATATCATATTACTTGAGGGCCTTTTTATGGCACAAGAGACTTATCGATCCAATATTGTACAAAGAAAATGTATCATTGTGAATTGCTCCATCAAAAATGAAATTTCCCCTACAACATTTATGTCATGTTAGAAAAAAAATGAAAAAGCAAAAACGAAAAAATTAAAAAAAAAAAAAAAAAAAAAAAAACAAACAAACAAACAAACAAGAAAAAAGAAAAAAAATAGAAAAGCAAAAATGAAAAGAGATAAAACATGTAAGATGTAGATTAAGAAAATTATATTATAAGAGGGAAGAACTTATTAGAGCAAATGCATTCTTTTTCTAATGAGGAAAGAAAGTCACTTTGGTTAGATCACAATTTGGCTAATTCAAGTACAATGTACATTTAAATATATTGGAACTTGACATCTAATCTCTAATATAACATGCTTAACTTAATTTATCTCAACTATCAATCCAATCTTTTTTTTTTTTTCAAACTTAAGTCGAGCTTGTGCTAGGCGAGGTAGTTAGATAGTTACATTAGATTGGGATAAGTTTGAGTTGGTACAATTTTATAGTCATATATTTCTTATTAATTATTATTATTATTAAATAAGATAAAAACAAAAAAAAACTTGTAAATATCTTTTAAAAATATGAAAAATAAAATTATATATATAATGTTATTTAAATAAATATAAATCAGATTGGTTAAGTTACACAGTCATTAGAAATGAAGTTGAGTAGATAGTAAAAATTCTAATTAATCTACGAATCATTTAAAAAAAAAAAAACAAATTAAGAAAGAAGTGAAGAAACATACTTTGAATTCGTCCAAGTTGTTTTGCTACATCCAACATAATTGGCCTCTCATCTCGATTCATTCTACAACACTTGAGACCAAGTTGGAATACTGCTTGGAATTGATGATGGTAGTAGACTCCTCCTCCCTCAGCTAGAATTTTAGGATCAACAAT
Source organism: Vitis riparia (assembly GCF_004353265.1). Lineage (NCBI taxonomy): Eukaryota > Viridiplantae > Streptophyta > Magnoliopsida > Vitales > Vitaceae > Vitis > Vitis riparia. The sequence goes on from NC_048448.1 coordinate 36,092,298, forward strand.
CCCATTAATTCCATGATTTCTGACATAGGATTGTATGGGAGCCATCGGATGATCCTCCTTTTGATCGTCCTTGAAATCATTGCTAATTGACAAAAAGAATTCAAAATAGCCCTTTCCCATTAGAAGCTTGAATAAAAGCGAGCCAAAGCCAAAAACATCACTCTTCTCTAAATGTAGCAAATATGTTCTATTCAATATAATATTATAAAAGAGTTAAATTTTATTATCGCTTCAAGTTTGGGATAAATACATTTAATCATTATTGATTTCAAATTTGGTCAGTTAGCACCTTAATAAATTTATTTCATTTATAAAATTATTTTTAAAAAAATATTTGAATAAAAAGGATTTTAGGTAAGTGTGTTTAATAATTTAAAATATATATATATATATATATATATATATATATATATATATATATGAAATACCTTTACAAGGTATTAGCTAACGAAATATAAAATCAATGGAAGTTTAATGTATTTATACTAAGCGGGATGTGAATGAAATTAATCCTATTTTAAAATATCATATTTCAACCATTCTCTTTCTATTCAACCAACCAACCAATTATATCACATATCTAGCCAAAGGGAAATGAAAGTCAAAATTGAATGAGACACCCTAGCCAAGAATTAAGTTTTGAGACAGTGCTATTTTAAGTGGGCCCATCACTCTAAAAATAGTCAAGAGGGTTAAGTTACCTAAGTGTACATGCTCCTCTCATTGTGGCCCTCTCCTAGAATTACTTAATATTACTGCTCTATATATATTTTTCTTACATGCATGATGTTTATTTTACTTACCAAAAAATTCACATGCTTTACATTTGGTGATTGTTATATCCTTATATTTGGAATTTAATTTCATTTTAGTAACTATTATGTCCTTATTTGGGTCAAGAGTCAAAAAGAGTGTAAAGTGAATATTCTTAAAAAAAATTAAAACCAAATTATTATAATTTTGAAACTGAAGGGAAGTTGAAAATCCCTAGAGTTTAGAGAGCAAAATGTACACAACCAATACTCAAAAATAGACAAAAAAAAAAAAAAAAAAATAGGCCAACTACTACCTTCTTCCTCACAAAAGAAACTCATACCTTGGTGCCTACACCTCATTGTTTTCATTTTTCATCCACTTTTTCCCCATCCAAATACTTCATGCTTGATTTATCATAGAAAATTAGTTAGAAAGAAAATAAAATATAATTAAAATTAATTAAAAACTTATGTGTCTTTAAATTATTTAATATTTATATAAAAAATAAGAAAATAAATTAAATAAGTTTAAAGATACATATAAAAATAAAATATTTACTTTAAATTTATTTTTTTTTCTTTTCTTTTATTCCATCTTCTCTCTCCATTTTCTTTCACTTTTATTTTTCTTTGAATTTTTCAAAAAACAAACATAGGCTCAAAATTCATAAATTAAATTTTTGAAATTGTTCTAAAAAAGAGTTGAACTTAATTTTCCAAACAAACTGATAGAACTTTGAATTAGGTTATCTATTTACCCTCAAAATCACTCCATGCTAATGCTATTCTATTTAAACAAAACAGTCCGAAACAGTCTGAATCTTCTAGTCAATCCAAGTATTGTTACAAAAGATAGTCAATATTAATTCCTTTTAACATTTGAGAGAGATGAAATTGCTTTTCATTGGCCCTAACAACCTCTATCCAAATTTTCTTGACATCCAAGTAACATCTTAGGACCAGTTGGCATATCATTTTGAAATCAAACATATCGATCTATGTAAGATTAAAAGCACCAAATTATTCATTAACCTCCTTTCTCATGCTTCTTGATACTTGAATCTCACCTTGTAGTTGGATCTATGAGCATACACAACATATCCATTATGACGCTTGGGGATAAATATAGAAATATAATCTACATGTGATAATAACCGTAGGTTCCCTTTGTGTGGAGCCCTTAACGAGTGATATTTATTACTTTGTTTTCATATGAATTTTTTGAATTCCTGGCATTACTTCTACATTCTGCAATACCCATCCTTGGGTAGATATCTGCTTACAAAAAATACTAAGGAAAGTTTTACGCCATCTCTGGTTGGAAAATGAGATGTCACTTTCTTATTTTCACTTATTGGCAAGCTTCACTGACCCAAAGGGACACTTTCAAATGGTGGCCTCCATCCTCATTTATAAGGGAGTTGCTTTAACTTAATATCATCGTATTAAAGCATTATTTTTATATTTTCATGATCAAAAGTGTTTGATAGTATATAGTCTAAATGTTTCATGTCTACCTAAGTTGGGAGTAACGCTTGCTGCACTTTCATGGTAGAATTATGTACTTGTTCCGACATCAAGTATATGGGATGGTTACCTAAGTTGGGAGCAATGCTTGGTGCAACTTGATGGGTGGAATTCCTTGTTCCAACATCAACTTGATGGTCTTAATTTGATGGATTGAGCTGGTGACATAATTAATGAGACAAATTAACATATAATATTATTATTGATCCTCCACACACACACAAGCACATGAGTTGTGTCAGCCCCTTAGCCTCTTGACCCAGAGATGGAGAAAAGGGCCTCATGGGTAGGCATTGCACCCATGGGAGCCTAAAATGAGAGCAATGATGACCTGGAGGTTTGGTGGTTCAAACCCCAAGAGTTAGAATGAGGAGGCCATATGCGAGCCAGACACGCACCACAAGCAAGCTAGACGAGCACCGCGATCGAGCTAGATGCGTATAGCAAGCGAGCCAAACAAGCACTGAGTACGCATCGCGGGCGAGCCAGACAATCACCGTGCACACACAACAGGCGAGCCAGACAAGCACCACAAGCACACCACGGGCAAACCAACCACGCACCACGTGCACACCGCGAGCGAGCTAGACAAGCACCCTACGCATACCATGTGCGCACCAGGTAGGCACCATGTACGCACCAGGCACGCACCATGCTTGCATCAGGCATATGTTGGCTATGAAGCTGGTGTAGATGGAAGATGAGGTTCATTTTGAATATAATTTATAATTATTTAAATATTCCATTATGTTTCCCCAAGCATGTATGATGTCTCCTTCAGACATTGTGAAAATGGCTCGTATTGCTCTTTAAGGGAGTGGTATGTGACTCAAGGGGGCACCATGGCACGACATTGGGCGTGCCTAGGACACATGGATGGCACTTAAGCACGCACACATGGGCTCCATGACATGTGTGGCGAGCACCCCGTGGCCGCAACGATACAGGGCTTGGTGCGGCCTACCTCCTCCCCGCGTAGGCACTAGGACGCCTAAGCCTTGTGCAGCGAGTTAGTTGAGAAAGCCATGGGCGCAATGCCATGGTGCGATGGAGCACTAAACAGGCAGCTGACTCGCACTCATGATGCCTACGCATGGCACAGAGGCGCAATGGCCTATGCACCAAGAAGGAACAGTCATGGGCGCAATGCTAAAACTCATTGTTGTGGAGCTAGACACATGCTCAGACCATAGGCACCTTCACATGGCATGGGCTAACACATCAGTGTGAGGAAGGCACACTAAGGTACCAGGCACTTGGTCAGCAAGTTGGTGCATATTGCTGGTTCAAATGGCAGCTAACTAGTGACAGTTAGCTAGGACAGCAAGTGATTAGGTCAGCAGTCAGCTACAATGGACTGGCAAATGTTTGTGGTGCTAATGGCTAGTGCAAAGAGACACCTTGGGCTGAAGAAGGGTCTCCAGCTGGGTGGTTACATGAGAAGTTCACCAGTTGGGTGGTTATGCAAGTAGTTATGCGTGGTTAGGGCTAATTGCATAGCCACCAGACTAGCTCCATGGTTTTGAATTTTGAAATTTGAAAATGTAACTTGCAAGCTAGTCATTTAGAATGGGAACTCCTGCATCTTTGAGACAAGGATAAGAGCATGGGATGTGTCTTGAATGCTTAAGGGTTCTAAGCATTGTAACTCTGACTCAGGCCAAGTGTTGAGACGTTTGGAAGACAATTTTGTATCTTGTAGAATTGAGTAATACAAGTTGGGAAGGTGTTCCTATAATTGTGATTGCCTATTACTTTGTTTTTCCAAGGGCTGGGAAGATAGGTTGGCTAAGAAAGGGTCCTTAGCATCGCACACTCATGAAAAAATTAAGGTAATTATCAAGGGTATGACAAGTGGTATCAGAGCCTACACCAAATATGGCTAATGGTAGTGCAATGGAAGCCTTGTGGGAAAAGATTGCTCGGATGGAAGAAACGTTGGGAGAATGGCCATGTGAGCATGGCACTATGGCTTTGTGGGCAGAGTACACTGTGGGAGAAATCCAAGTGTAAAGGAGTTTGTTGGAGACCCATGACAAATTCTTTAAGGAGAAATTTTCTGGCTTGAAAGCAGAGATTCAATCCCTGATGGATAACTTCAAGGATGCCTTGTAGTCTTATAGAGAAGACATAGTTGTCCTCAAGAAGGCTATGTTAAGGGATGTTCTTCAGGTCCTGAAACCCCTCCCAAAGTTCGAGTCCCTAAGCCTAAGGGCTTCAATGGTAACAGGAACGTGAAGAAGTTGGAGAATTTCTTATGGGATATGGAGTAGTTCTTTAAGGTTGTTCATGTTCCTGATGGTGAGAAGGTGTCCATCACCAATATGTATCTGACTGGGGATGCCAAACTATGGTGGCGAACAAGGATGGAGGACAATGCAAAGTCTGGAAGGCCCCAAATCACCACTTGGGAGACTCTAAAGGAGGAATTGAAATATCAATTCCTCTCTACTAACACTACTTGGGTGGCTAGGGAATCATTGAAAAGGCTTAGACACACCGGATCAGTGAGGGACTATGTCAAGGAATTCAGTTCCTTGATGTTGAACATAAAGAACATGTCAAAGGAGGACAAACTTTTTAATTTTATGTTTGGATTGCAAGGGTGGGCTCAAACGAAACTTAGGAGGCAAGGGGTTCGTGATCTTCTTATTGCCATGGCCACAACATATTGCCTGGTGGATTAAAAAATGGGTAGCGCCATCTCCACCATGTAGAAACAAAAGTCAGAAGGAGACAAGAATGCTAAGGCTGAGAGCAAGGCTTCTAAGAAGTCTGGGTGGAAAAAACAGAACAAGAAAGTTATTGTAGGGGGAAAACCAATGGAAACGACCATAAAATTGGTGCAACGGTCCACCTGGATGGTAGGATGCTTCATTTGCAATGGCTCATACTGAGCTAGAGATTGCCCTAAAAGAGATAAACTCTCTGCCCTTGTGACTGTAGACGACAAGGGAGAATCTGACTCAGAGACCCCTCCTAGAGTCAACCCACTTCAACTTCTGAATTTAATTCATGGTGAGACCCCAGTTTAGAAGTCCCTAATGCATGTTCATGTAGTTATGAATGGTGTGCAGGTGAAGGCTTTGGTGGACAGTGGTGCCACTCACAACTTTGTGGCTACCAAAGAGGCAACTAGGTTGGGATTGAAGTTAAAAGATGATACAAGTCGGATCAAGGCATTCAATAGCAAAGCCCAGAAGATCCAAAGGGTAGCCAAGAATGTCCCCATGCAAGTTGGGGACTAGAAGGGCACATGAGCCTACTTTGTGTGCCCTTGGATGACTTTGATTTGATCATTGGTGTAAATTTCCTCTTAAAGGCTAAGGTGGCCTTGATCCCACACTTTGGTGGATTGGTAGTGCTGGAAGAGAAACAACCCTGCTTCGTGCAGGCCTTAAGGGCAAATGATGGTAGTAAAGGTCAGCCTAAGATGATGTCTGCTATCTAGTTGAAGAGGGGATTGAATTAGGGCCACGACACTTATGTTGTAGCCTTGATCGAGATCAATGAGGGATAGTCTGTGGAAGTCCCTGATTCAATGGTCAAAATCCTGAAGGAGTTCAGAGATGTGATGCCTGTAGAACTCCCTAAGGAATTGCCACCCCGACGACCTATTGACCACAAGATTGAATTGTTTCCTAGAACGAAAGCCCCGACTCAAGCCCCTTACGGGATGTCTCCTGCAGAATTTTTGGAGCTACGTAAACAGTTGAGGGAATTATTGGATGCAAACCTGATCCAACTCTCAAGGGCTTCATATGGTGCATCAATGTTATTCCAAAAGAAGCACGATGGCTCTCTACGCATGTGTGTGGATTATAGAGCTCTCAACAAGGTGACCATAAAGAACAAATACCCGATCCCCTTGGCAGCTGAGCTATTTGACAAACTGTCAAAGACTACTTACTTCACCAAGTTGGATCTGAGATCAAGCTATTGGCAAGTGCAAATTGTAGTAGGAGATAAAGGGAAAACAACTTGTGTAACTCGGTATGGTTCATACAAGTTTCTGGTAATGCCCTTTGGGCTGACTAATGCTCCTGCTACTTTTTGCAATTTAATGAATGATTTTCTGTTTGATTACTTAGATGCATTTGTGGTAGTATATCTAAATGATATTGTGGTGTATAGTCAACCTCTAACAAAACATGAAAGACATTTGAGATTGGTGTTCCAGCAATTGAGGGAGCATAGGCTTTATGTAAAGCCTGAGAAATGTGAGTTTGCTCAGAAGAAGATCACATTTCTAGGACATAAGATCAGTGCAGGCCTGATCAGGATGGATGAAGGCAAGGTGTAGGTTATTAAGGAGTGGTTAGTCCCTAGCAAAGTGATAGAGTTATGGTCCTTCTTTGGCTTGGCCAACTACTACAGAAGGTTCATTAAGGAATATTCAAATATGGTGTCTCCCCTTATTGACCTATTGAAAAATGACAACTAGTGGGATTGGAGCATGCAATGTCAGATGACCTTTGAAGGCTTGAAGGAAGCCATCTCCACTAAACCTGTACTACGTTTTCCAAACTTGGACTTACCCTTTGAAGTCCAAACGAATGCCTCAATAAGGCCCTAGATGGGGTCCTGGTGTAAGAAGGGCTCCCTATGGCATTTGAAAGCAGGAAGTTGAATGGTATTGAGTAGAAATACTCCACTCATGAGAAAAAGATGACAGTTGTAGTTCATTGTCTACAACAATGGAAACACTATTTGTTGGGGAGTATATTCATAGTGGTCATTGATAATGTGGCCAACACCTTCTTCAAAACTCAGAAGAAGTTGAGTCCCAGACAAGACCGATGGCAGGAGTTCCTGGCCGACTTCAAGTTTGAATGGCTGCATTGACTAAGAAGACATAACACAGTGGTTGATGCCCTAAGCAAAAAAGAGGTGATTGCCTATATCTCGGCCCTCTCAGAAGTCATCTATGATTTCAATGAGAAAATCAAGTAGGTTGCAGAGCATGATGCTACATATGGCAAGCTGAAACAGCAAGTTAAGGAGGGGGTGATCAGGAGGTATTGGCTAGAGGGAGACCTCCTTGTGGAAAAAGGAAAAAGATGGTATATTCGTGCAAGTGTCTTGAGAAAGGAATTATTACGAGAAACTCATGATGCAAAGTGGACAGGCCATCCCAATGAAGAGAGGACTCTGACATTGCTAGCCAGATCCTATTATTGGCCAAAGATGGGTGAGAATGTGCAAGCATATGTAAAATCCTGCCTAGTTCTTCAGATGGACAAGACCGAGAGAAAAAAGACTACAGGGTTGTTGCAGCCCCTCTCTATTCCAGAAAAGCCTTGGGAGAGTATTTCTATGGATTTCATCACCGGATTTCCAAAGGTTCATGACTTCAAATCTATCTTTGTTGTTGTGGATAGATTTTCTAAGTATTTTGTGTTTATACCTGCTCCTGATGCATTCCCTACAGAGAAAACGGCTAGGTTGTTCTTCAACCATGTGGTAAAGCACTTTGGGTTACGTTAAGACATGGTGAGTGATCGGGATGCACAATTCACAGGCTGATTTTGGGTGGTGTTGTTCAAACTCTTGGGTTCGGAGTTGAAGTTTTCCATAGCCAACCACCCTCAGACTAATGGGTAGATAGAGAAGATCAATGCCTTGTTAAAGGAATACCTCAAGCATTATGTGATAGTAAAACAAAAGAATTGGGTTGATTTGTTGGACATTGCCCAGTTGTGCTACAATCTGCATAAGAGCTCAGCAACAGGGATGAGTCCCTTTGAGTTGGCTATTAGGGTGCAGCCAAGGATGCTTTTGGAGGTAGCTAAGCAAAGGGCAGAAGGAAATAGTCTTGCAGCATATAAGATGGCTTGGTCCTGGCAGGAGATGTTTGATGAAGCTCGGGACAGTTTGGAAAAGGCAGCCAGATGGATGAAAAAGTATGTAGACCGTGATCGGTGACCCATGGAATTTCAGGTTGGGGACAGGGTCCTCATGAAATTGACTCATCAGATATGGAAGAAAATCAGTAGCAAGACAAGGCGGAGGGGTCTAATTCCTAAGTATGATGGACCATTTGAAGTAATAAAACGGGTGGGGTAGGTGGCCTACATGTTGAAGCTGCCTGAGAGGCTCAAGCTTCACCCAACTTTCCATGTCAGTTTTCTGAAGCTATACCATGAGGATCTGGATGCAGAAAAAACCGGTTCCTCTCTTGGTCATGAAGCAATTTGATCCAGAGGTGGAGAAGATCTTGGATCATAGGACCATGGGACATAGTAAAAAGAACCGTCGAACTGATTTCTTGGTTTAGTGGAAGGGGTCTTCAGAAGCAAAAGCTACATAGGAAAGGGATGTTACCTTGTGGCGATTTGAGAAGGCGGTCCAAACTTACTAGTAGACTAAATCGACGAGGGCGTTGACTTCAACAGACGAGGATGGGTTTGTCAACCCTTTAGCTTATTGACCTAGAGATGGAGAAAAGGGCCTCGTGGGTAGGCCTTGCACCCATGGGAGCCTAGAAGGAGAGCAAGGATGACTTGGAGGTTTGCTAGTTCAAACCTCGGGAGTTAGAATGAGAAGGTCATATGCAAGCCAAACATGCACCACGGGTGAGCCAGACTCGCACCACAAAAGAGTCAAATGCGCACCATGCATGCATCGCAGACGAGCTAGACAATCACCACGTGCGCACCACGGGCGAGCCAGATACGCACCGCGAATGCACCGTGAGTGAGCCAAACACGCACCGCATGCGCACCAGACATATGTTGGCTATGGAGCTGGTGCAGATGGAGGGTGAGGTTCATTTTGGAATATAATTTATAATTATTTAAATATTCCATTATGTCTCCTCAAATATGTATGATGTCTCTTCCAAACATTATGAAAATGGCCCGTATTGCTCTTTAAGAGGGGGATAGGTGACTCAAGGCGGCACCAAAGAAAGGCCTTGACCGCACCAAGAGGGCACCATGGCACGGCCTTGGGTGTGCCTAAGACACATGGATGGCACTCAAGCATGCACACATGGGTTCCACGACATGTGTGGCGTACACCCTATGGCCGCAATGGCATAGGGTCTGGTGCAGCCTACCTCCTTCCCACACAAGCGCGATAGCGCCTAAGCCTTGTGCAACGAGCTAACTAAGAAAGTCATGGGTGCAATGCCATGATCTGATGGGGCACTAGACAAGTAACTGGCTCGCACCCATGATGCCTACGCATGGCATAGGGGCACAATGCCCCATGCACCAAGAAGGAACAACCATGGGCGTAATGCCATGGCTCGTTGCTATGGAGCTAAACACATGCCCAGGTCGTGGGCACCTTCACATGGCATGGGCTAACACATCAGTGTGAGGAAAGCACACTGAGGGACCAGGCACCTGGTCAGCAAGTTGGTGCATACTACTGGTTCAGATGGCAACTAGCTAGTGATAGCTAGTTAGGATAGCAAGTGATCAGGTCAGCAGTTAGCTACAATGGACTGGCAGATGGTTGTGGTGCTAATGGCTGGTGCAAAAAGACACATTGGGCTGAAGGAGCGTCTCTAGCTGGGTGGTTACACGAGCAGCTCACTAGTTGGGTGGTTATGCAAGTAGTTATGGGCGATTGTAGCCAATTGCATAACCACCAGACGGCTCCATGGTTTTGAATTTTGAAATTTGAAAATGTAACTTGCAGGCTGGTCATTTAAAATGGGCCTCCTGCATCTCTAAAATAGGGATGAGAGCATGAGATGTGTCTTGAATGCTTAAGGGTTCTAAGCATTGTAACTCTGACTCAGGCCAAGTGTTGAGACGCTTGGAAGACAATATTGTATCTTATAGAATTGAGTAATACAAGTTGGGAAGGTGTTCCTGTAATTGTGATTGTCTGTTACTTTGCTTTTCTAAGGGTTGGGAAGAAAGGTTGGCTAAGGAAGGGTCCTTAGCACCACACACTCGTGAAAAATTTAAGGCAATTATCAGGGGTGTGACAAGTTGTTTGTTGCCTTGGGTTGGACACATACACACGCTTTTAGGGAAACTTGTGTTTTGGGCCAGCCATTTAGGAATAATTGGGTTTTCAAAACCCAAGAATTCAAAATATGATATGTAGTTATTAATATGAAAAGTAATATATATTTTTTTCACTTTGTGCTAACTTGGTTTTTTTTGCCCAAATTACTCTTAATAATTTCCATGTCAGCATCCACGTTAACACAAGTTTCCCTTTTAATTTCGATCGCTTGTTCTGCCTACAACTTTCCTTCGCTCTTTTTCTTCACTGTTTTCCGCTAACATCTAGCTACTGCCTATCATCAAGACTCAACTACCACCGCACCTCTACGATTGTTTGCAGCCATGAAATACATCGAAGTCGGCAAGGCACCATGTTCGCCACAACTCTCCCGGAATCACCTTCTTCCAATATATGAGTCTATGACTTCCCCTTTTCTATTTGCTAAAATTATTTACTTTTCTTCTTATTGGTTTTGTTCCTATTTGGATTGTCTTAGTTTTCTATTGATTAAACCTTAAAGTTTCTTTGATCTGGAAAATTGAAAGCCTTTTGTAAAATTTGCAATTCAAAAACGAAATCCCTAAAATCCTTATTGGAACCTGGAATTTACACAATGAACTTTTGGTTGCAACACACAAAATGGAAGGTATATTGATGCTTATAAATTGTATACATGTTTTTCTTTTGTTCTTTCTTTTCTTTTAAATAATTGTTATCAAAATACCTATTGTTCTTTCTTGTACTTTTTTTATTCTATGTGGTGTTTATTTGATATGGTTTTATAGAGATCATAAGTTTGCAATTTTCTTGTCTTTTCAATTTAATCTCTTGAATGCACATTATTTCATTAATTAATGAGTTATTTTGTCATCTTAAAGTTCAACTAAAATCTGTTTTGGGATTCATATGTTTGGTTTCCAAGAAAAGAAACACTTGCTGAATTTTGAATTTTAAGATCTAAGTTGTTTTTGGTTTCCAAAAATTTTAGAAACTTGTCTTAACCAAGCCAAATAGTTGTAGCATAGTTGAGTGGAAATTTATTGGTCCCAAACTAGTCAAAATTTTTAAAAATACTTTTAAGGAAAATTTGTTTGAATTAAAAAACCAAGAGCAACTAAGAAAGGAACCCTATTTTTGGTTAAATTAGTGCTTGTTATATTTGAGTTATACTGAGTTTTCTGACATTATCTAGGAAAATAATCAAGGGTTCTCTTCCCATCCACCCCCTATTTTTCTATTTTTATCAATTTATATGTGCTTGTTTATATTGAAATATTGAAATTTGATGGGTTCTTTGGGATAGTTTATTTGAGGTTGCCCACTCAGTTATCCACTATGATTTACACAGCAATTGACATATTCTACCTAACCGATGAGCAGTTAAAGAACTCACCTTCCAAGAAAGATGGTATAAATGAAGCAACTAAAACAACCCTTAGAATTTATGGTTGTGATCTCATCCAAAAAAACAGCATTTTACTGAGACTTTATGTTGTTATATTGTTCTTGTTATTTTTTTTAATAGAAATGCAATTGGTACATACAATTCTTATATCTCCTATTTTTTATTAGTTTGTTTACCTTAATTTTATCATGTCATACCTCAAGCAGTAATGACCATTGGCCAAGTTTTGTTCCATCACTATTGCAAGAAGTAATTTGCCCGTTTCAATGTGAAGGTTTATCCCTCCTCCTAACTATCTTTCATATTCTAATTTGCTAAAAATAAATTTTGAATCCTTTATTGATGTTTTGGTTTCCTAAAAATTTTGGGAAACTCACCTCCACTAGACCAAACATTTTGGATTTTTAAGAAGTCTTTGCTTTCTTGGATATCAAGTAATGAAATTTCTAAAATTTGAAAGTTTAACTTACATTTTTTGAGGTGTAGCTCAAACTGAGAACAATGCTATATCTTTATGCTTTCTCCTTTATTTTTTCTTAATCTAGTATTGGTGTGGAACCTAATTCCCTGGTTTTTTTTTTTTTTTTTGGTAGAGAGTTGCTTCCAGTTATTTTTGGCAAGCATAAAAATTGGAAGAAAGCCCTCGAAAAGCGACGCAAGTCGTCATTATTTTCCACATAATTGAATAAAGGAAGGAGTACTTACCTATTGTGCACTTAGACCCATTTTCTAAGGTTATGAATCTATATTGGTTACAAAAGTCTGGGAATGTATATGTTGTTTATTTGAAGTCCTTATCTGTTTTCTTCCTAACGCGTGTGCTTATCTTTGCTTTTTGTTAATAGAAATACGTTGAATTAAAGACTAATTTGAGCAAAACTGAAAGGCACATTTTGAAAGAGATAGGTTTTATTTGTCATGTGGAGCATTCTCATAAATTCATATCAAACTAAATTGCCACCCTAAAAACTCCTCCTGAATTGAGGCAAGAAGCTTGGAATCTTGTAAATGAAAGGTACATCACAATAGAGTATATAAATATAACAAATATGTGTTTGGATTCATCCATGTAAATGGTTAGTTTGTATCTACTGTTATTTTGTGATTCTGGTATTTAAGTTCCATTTTTAAATTGGCAAATAGAGAATTTTATTAAAACTTTAAAGAGTCCCAAGTAGGTATAATAGTAGACAACCCTATGGTAAGTACCTATCATCAATTAAAAGATGGAATATGGTTTCACCTTTTTCAACTTTACAGAAATAATGGAAAGAGCAAATGAAGTAAATGAAGAAGAGTAGGGAACTTCTAATCGAATTAAACTGTAAATTAAAGAAAACTAGAAAATTTAGAAGTATAAGAACTTCTTATACTTAGATATTGTTAGCAAGGAAAAACTTCCTGAATTTTATATAAGACTCAAATAATATCTAATATTTTAAATGATTTGCAAAATTATTACAATACTCTTGACTGCTTCAACTTGGAATTTCTTATTCCATTTTCTTTTTTCTGGTGAGCAAACCTTGAGGGGTTCATGCCCCATCTTGGTAGTGTGGTCCCTTGCAGTTAGAATCCTTCAACCCTTATAGGGCATATGTTACTTTGATATTTTCTCCAAAAAAAAAAATATACTAAAAGAAAATGAAAAAAAAAAAACAAGTGAATTGTTGAGTTGCTCTTTTTGGTGAACCACTATACCTGCCAACTTTGTTTGTGCCTAGAGAAAGGTTAACGATGACAAGAGCAGAAGTTCTACTCACTATTGGATGATGTTAATTGATTGTAGGACTCCCTTCAAATAACAAAATGAAATTATATTATTGATGTGGACAATTGTTATTTTGTAGGAAGTTTTGCATAGCGGCCCATCAGCTAATAATGATACTGCCACTCCCAAAGAAGCTTCAAAGTTGATTAATCCAGAATCAGGCGGGTCCAAGAATTCAATGGTAAAACGTGCCCTTGACACCTTGAAGGAATCCAAAAAGGGTGATGATGATCCCAAGAGCATGGTTGTGGGGGGAGAGGGTAGAGAAGAGCCCATACGATCCAAGTCTAAGCATAGAATAGAGGCAAGTGAGGAAAGGAACAATGAGAAAGACAATGATAGGGAAAGAGATAGAGAAATGGACATGGAAAGTGAAAGAGAAAAAACACGGGACCTTGATAGAGAAAGGGATTCTAATAAAAAACATGAACGAGATGAGATTGATGAGGACCGAGAGAAAGTGAAGGATAGAAAACATCGGTCTATGATTCTGGTGTGTTTATGCAACAAGTTTTCAGAATGGCTCATCTTGTTTGTTCTACTTTTTACATTTAAATGTAAAGGATTGAGCTAGGAAGTAAATAATTAATCCTTCTTGATTTTTGTTGAGGATGGGATACAAATGATTGCAAGTTCATGTTTCAACATAGTATCTTAAATCTTAATCACAATACTAACATAGAAAGATGTCGCATGAAAAGAATAATTTTCTAGTATGAACATGATAATGGCAAAACCAACACCCCTAAAGGTCAACATAAGATTACCATTCCACCAAAATTCAGCCTTGTATGCAGTCACTTAGTATTTTCTTTTATTTGAGTCTTCCTCTCTCCCCTTGTACTAGGATTGAAGGCGAATGAAAAACCTACATAGACTGAAGGTGTGCTGCTTGAGTTGATTATACTTTGAGCATGAAATTTTAAAGATCCAGAACATGAAATGCAGAATGCCTATCAATTTGAAACTAGCATAGGTGGGTGAATAGAAAGGCTCTTCCTTGAATTTGTCCATGAAGAGGCTTCCATTAAATAGCCTGATTTTATTTTTTATTTTTTTTACAGAAACATATATTGCTTATTTGAAGTTGAATAAATGTACAACATGGTAAGGTAGAAGTATAACTGCATGAGAAAATTCCTTATTTGCTAATACAAAATTCTAAACAAAACCATAATACTCCTTTTCTCCATTTCAATAAGCAAGAATAGGAGTTTTAGTAATTGCAAAGAGCTTCAATTGCCAAGATTTTTAGCACTCCAAGGTAAGGTTGTCCAAGCCTAGCTGTTGAGACAAGGATTGCACATCCTTTTTGCCTAATGCAGACCTGTAGTTCCATCCAAATAGTTAGGAATGCCTTGGAAATAATACTAAGAATAGAGAGAGAGAGAGAGAGAGAAAAAATATACCCAATTCTATTCCTATAAGATACTTAGAGTAAATAAAGGTCCCTTCGAATTTTGTGGTGGGTGGGTCTTTATATCTTTTAGACGTGATTCACCTCCCCACTCATTTCCTTTTTACCATTGTGAATAAAATGCAAATGTTAGGAAATTGCTTTTGAATTTTGTGGTGTGTGGGTCCTTATATTCTTTGAAAAGCCACCCACCTCCCCACTCATCATTACTTGTTTGTACATCTCATAATGAAACATTTTCTAGGAATGCCTTCGAAATAATAATAAGAATAGAGAAAAAAAAAAAAAGAATATACCCAATCATATTCTCGTAAGATACTTAGAGCAAATAAAGAAATTAATTTTGGCTCTTTAGATGTTAAGGAAAATTACAGTCCTTGATAAATTTCTTGATGACATATTGAAATATTGGTTCTAAATGTTCTAATAGTGCAGTTTAAAGAAGTACAATGAAAGTGCTTCTTTTTATAGGGCTATGGAACAATGAGAATTAACATTGAAAAGTGCTTCTTACAATGAAAGTGCTTCTTTTTATAGGGCTATGGAACAATGAGAATTAACATTGAAAAGTGCTTCTTAGCTTTTGCAATAGCATCATCTACTTCAATTCTAATTTTCTACTCAATATTCTATAAATAAAAAAAAACTAAGATTCACATAATTGAAACTAGAACGCAAAATTGAAACCTAAAACTAGAACACATAATTGAAACAATAAAGGATTCCTAATTATTTTATACAAGATGCTTCCTAAGATTCAAATATGTTATCCACTCTTCTTTTGAAATAGCCTAAACATGATAATACCACAAGAATTATAATAAAATAGCTAGAATTAATTTCATAAAATAGGAACCCTTTTTACTTTCTGAAAACAAAATTGTATTCATTAAATATGAGATAGAAGTTTCACATATGCATGGACTTCAAAAAATAGTTTTTTTAATGGGCAATAAAGAATTTATCAAAAGATTGGTGAACCTTAGGTACTACTTTAGTGAACCTTAGATACTAAGGTAGTACCTAAGGTGCACTAGGGTAGTACCTAAGGTTAATTAAGGTAGTACCTAAAGGTTACTAAGGTGGTACCTAAGGTATAGTCACTACCATACCAAAAGTGAACCAAACACACCCCTGATAAATAAAAAGATGTCAATTACTGTGACCTAGTGAAAATGAAATCAAGGGACAAACTTTTGAATTCTCTTGACTTCTTTTGCAGCATTCACTATGGTTGGTCTCTCGTCCATATCTTTCATACTACATCTCATAACAAGGTCAAATATGGCTTGAAATTGTAGGTCTTCATGTATCCCTCTTGGCTGAGCTAGAATTATAGGATCCACAATGCCATTGATGTCGTAAGTGTTTACAAAGCTTTGGGCATAATCTTGTACACTAGCTCTCTCCTCATGCATTATCGAATGTGCCTTTTTCCCAATCAAAAGTTCCAATAGAAGAATGCCAAAACTAAAAACATCATTTTTCTTAGTGTACACACCTGAGATAAGAGTCTCAAGAGCCAAGTATCCAAAAGTTCGACGAATTTCATCATCCACTTGCATTTCACCTTTAGAAAGAGTGATAGAAAGCGAGAAATCGGATAGTTTGGCAGCACAATCTTGGTCCAAAAAGAAACTTGAGGGTTTGATATCGATATGAATGATGGACCTAGGAAATGTAGTGTAGAGATAGACAATTACATTAGCAATATCATAAGCAATTCTTAATCTACTTTTCCATGACAAAGGGTTGGGAGGAGAAAATATTCTATCTATGAGAGATCCACCAGATGGAAATTCATAAACTAGAATAGGGATTCGGGTTTCTAAGCAACATCCCAGTAGCTTCAAAGCATTCTTATGGGCACTCATTGTCAGGTTTTGTGGAGCCTAGTTTTGTTTGATCTAGTTTGACGACCCGACCCGAGAAAATTTTTTGGGCCCATTTAGCCCATTTGTAATTAGGGTTTTTTAGTGTGGTGTTATTGTCGTGTTTTAAATAGAGAGAAAATATTGTAGTCATAATACAGTACTCTGTATTTTTCCTTGATAATAGTGATATCCCTGCAACTCCGTGGACGTAGGTAAATTGCCGAACCACGTAAATATTGTCTTGTGCGTGTGATTGTTTTTCTTTGGCGTGTGTTTTCTCTATTTTTTTTTTTTTTTTTTTCTCATAGGTTAGGAATTTGGCTTAATACCCTACAACTGGTATCAGAGCCTAGGGTTAGGTTTGAGTGGGAGCAATGGCAGAGGAAGCAAGAAAGGCGTCTAGAATAGAAAAGTTTGATGGCACAGACTTTGGTATTGGAGGATGCCTGATTCATGCCTAATTGGTGTCTCAGCTGATTCGTGTCCAGCTGGTGCTCCTTGATTGAGGGATTAATCAACAAAATTTATAACCTATTACACCATATACTAGGGTAGCAAAGACAAAGCTACTATAGCATAGTGGCTCTAGGATCGTTCACTGGGATGGGTTTTCACTTCATAAATGATATTAATTCAAAGCTGAATTGGTGCCTTTTCATTTCAAGGTTAGCTTTAAAAGAAAACATAAAGATGTTTGAATGAAAAAGGATTGGTTTTAAGCTAACCAAAAGTAGTAACTGATTTTACTTACTAAGAAAAGTGTTTCTTGGAGTTTAGATCACTTAGAGGGCTCAGATTCCTCATACAAAAAGGGAGTTCCGGTCACTTGTTTCTTTTCCTCGCATTAGAGAATTAACATATAGTTCCTTCTCCAACCGGTGTTGTACAGATGCTTCTCATTAATGGGTTCAAACACTAAATCCCTCTCACTGATGCAACTTGCAATGGCTCATACCTCTCACCTAGCACTTGCCATTCAAGGTGATCTTTAACCTTGGATTTCCCTTCACAAGCTCGCAAGAGATAACTAATGGATGTCTACTTAGAGTCCAAAAGCTTACCAAGTGTTGGCAATTCTAGAAAATCCTACCTTCAAGTCACCTCCCAGAGGCTCGCAAGGGGTAAACTAGTGCATCTCCATGGACGGAGATCACTTGCCTTACCAAGTGTTGGCCCAGGTGATTTAAAGGAGTTTTAAGTTAACTAAAAAGATAAAAACCATTAACGGGTCACACTTTCTCTTCATTAACAACTAAAACAACAAAACTTCCAATTTATGCATGAGGAAACTCACCCGGTTACCTTAGCTCCAAGAGACAAAGAGTCTAGCCTCTCATCCTCTGAGAAAACATCTCAGAGAATGTTTGGCTAGCAAGAAAATGAAAATGAAAGAGAAGACAAAAATATATAGGAAAAACAGAGCAAGTGCTCTGTATTTTACTTCCTTCCCAAAACTGTACAAAGGATCCCCTGGAACCACCTTAGAACAGGCTCCTCGGGCTCTCTTTAAGACCAAAAATACAATGATAGCTATTACCCTGATATTTTGCCAAATTCCTAACTTAAAAGCTAAGGAAATCTATCATTGGTGACTTACAAGGAGAATTTGGGCATTTAGGCAACAAAAATCTAATGAAAAATGTCTCCAAGTGTCGGTTACAAATATCGGGAAACACTCAGGACCACTTCGCAGGTGACAAGTGAGGTCTGCGAAATTTCGCATGTGCACAAGAGGAGCTGCGAAATTTCTTCATAGCAACCAGCTGATTCAACACCTTCATGAAGTTGACTTCCATCTTGTGGTGTTTGGCTTCCATCGCGGCGTGAAGCTTCAGGGGAATTCCATAGCACTGTGCAAAAGTGTTGCGAAATATCTCGCAACAAAAGGGTGATTCCGCAGCACTTTTCTAAATCCTTCCTTCAGCTTGGAGCAGTTGTCTTCCAAAGGCTGTAACTTCCTCATTTCAAGTCCAAATTGCATACGGTTTGAAGCATTGGATTTTTGACTTCCTAAGCTTTCAAATGACATATTGTATGCATAAATTGGACATCAGGAAGTGCTCCAAAAGTAGCTGCAGTGACTGTCATCAAGAATGCTCCATGGCTGATTTCTCTTTGCTTCCCCTTGCATTCCAGACTTTGCTTATGGCAAAAATGCTCCTAAGCTTTGATTCTTCATTCCTCTAAGCTTCCCATTGCTTGCCAAGGATTTCATATAACTCTCCTCAATCTCATAATGCTTTGGTGATCAATTTACTAACAAAAACACCAAAACTTACACAATTTGATTAGAATTGATTGCAAGGAGCCTTAACATGCTAATTGGGTTAAAAGGCACTAACTACTACTCAAAAGTGTTTAAAAGGATTAATTATAAGCTATCAAATAGCACTTTTTGAGTAGTAATCACTCCCCCCAACCGACATATTGCTAGTCCCTTAGCAATAAAGGAGAGAAAAACATAATAAAAATACCCTAATTTACAACATCATGCTAATCACTTCCAAAAAATGTTTAAGTGGCATGACTGATCAAACTCTCACATGGAACATTAAAGAAATAAAACTCAAACTTCAACAAGAGTTATCAAATAACTTGTCTAATCACAATTCTTAAAGAGAAGACATTATGCAAATTTAAGCTTCAAAAGAATTTCCACTTCCAAATGACCAAACCTTACTCTTCCACAAAAATCTAAGTGTTATTTATTAGTTTCCGAATATAGTATGTTGAACTAATCTCTCCCCCCAACCTAGTTTTTTTTCAAAGCTTAGCAAACTAATCAACCTCCAATAGGCTAAGAACGCACCTCTTTTTTCACAATTTTTTTTCATTGTAGGAGTACAAGGCTTAAAGGTATTCTTTTCTAAATTGTCCATGTAACGGGGGTCCATCGATGACTCCCAACCAATCAAGGTTTAGGGCATCAAGCTTTAAGGATTTTTCAACCACTAACTCCTCGGATTTCACCCCGGACTTTTGAGAATGAATTTTAATACCCAAGCACCTACAGTATGTTAAACTCCACCTATTCACCCATGTAACGAGCATTGAGGTCGGTGACTCCCAACCAATTAAGGCTTAGGGCACCAGGTTTTAAAGATTTTCACCATATACCCCTCAGACCTTGCTCGGGTTTCAAGGCAAGCAAACATTTTTTCTTTCTTTCTTTCTTTCTTTCAAAGACTCATTGGCCTTTTATAAGGTGTCCCAACACTATTAAATGAGGTCAAAGGTACCAAGTCTAAAATTTTCCTAAGTCAAGAGGGAAATAGTTTTTCATCTTATACTCGGAACCTATTGTGCACAGTGTGTGAATAGCTTAAAGTAGAAGAACTGAGGTTGAATTCAATAGATGTTTCAACAATTCATCAACTTTAGTAAGCATAATACAAACTCTAAGTCAAGTAAAAAGACAAAAATTCAATTTCTCCCTTTTCATTTTGAAAATTTTTCCTTAATAACCATGGAGAGTAGAATAAAAAAACTTAAAAATTTTAAAAATTAAACAAAAAAACAACTAAATTATCAAAATAACTTAGCATTAATAACAATACTTACTTCCTCAACTCTCCCCCCAACCAAGCTGAACATTGTCCTCAATGTGACAAAAGCGATTAAAAAATAGGGAGGAAGTGGTACCTCCTGAGTGACATGGAGTCTGAGTCATATAGGAGAAACCACATGTTTCAAAAAAAACAAAAGAGTCAGTGAGTAGAAAAAAATAGAAAAATGCCAAGTTTAAACAAAAATGATGTCTATAGATGATGTATCATCAGTAATACATCCAATCCCAGAATATAAGACATCAAAACATGGAATTATGTATACTAATATAATATGTAAAGACAAAAAAAATAAAAAGATGATCAAGTAATGGAAGGGTCTTGTGGAGCTGATGCATCTCTGGTGGCCTCTTGAGTGGGTTGGATCAGAACTTCAACCTCTGCTTTGGTAGTCTCCTTAGGTGGCATAGCCTTCTCAGCTGGAGCTCTCAGTTGGTAGCTATGGGATTTGATGGTTTTAAGGAGGTAAGAAATGGAATGAGAGGCTTTATGTGTGATCTCAGGGTGCGCGGGGCTTTCCTCTAGTCTTGGTCATGGCTGAAATGGAGATGTGGCTGTTCATGAGTTCCAGAGGGTACTCAGCTGGTGAGTGGGGCTCTGTTGGCATTTTAGCAACTTCCCTTAGCTTTGCAAGGTGTTTTTGCAAACTTCCCTCCATTTTACCAGTCAATTTCACAATTTGAAGGCCATTTCTAAGCTTGGAGGTGATTTCGCAGCCATTTTGAAGCTTGGAGATCATTTCATAACCATTTCGAAGCTTGGAGGTGATTTTGCAGCCCAAAAGTGCCCTGCAAAATAGAGCTTTGGCTGCGAAATTGGAAGTTTTTACGTTCGCAGCCATTTTGCAGCTGCAGAACACCCTGCGAAATGGGACTTTGGCTGCGAAATTGGGAGTTTTTATGCTTCGCAGTCGTTTCGTAGCTGCGAAATAAGGGTCACCGTGCTGCAAAAATGGCACTCGTGTGCCAAAAGTTGGCTTCGCAGCTTCGAAATCCTCTGCAAAATGGAGCTTTCTCTGCGGAAATGGGATCTTTCATGCTTTGGTGGTTCGCAGCCCACTTCGCAGCTGCGAAATTGGGGTCACTGTACCGCGGAATGGCACTCGTGTGCCAAAAGGTGGTTTCGCAGCTGCGAAACACCCCGCGGAATGGAGAAATCGCTGAGAAATCGCTGCGGAATTGGGGCTTTTTAAGCCTTAGTGGTTCGCAGACCACTTCGCAGTTGCGAAATTGGGGTTCCTGTGCTGCGGAGTGGCACTCGTGTGCCAAACACCGGTTTCACAACTGCGAAACCGTTCGCAGAGGGCTAAAAAGTGTTGCGAAGTGATTTCGCAACAAAATGCCAATTTCGCAGAGGCTGCGAAATTTCGCAGAGGCTGCGAAATTTCGCAGACCCCTATTTTCCCCTGTTTTTGCTCTGTTTTTGCTTTGTTTTCACTCCGATTTCTTCCCGATTTCTTTCTTTGCATTTCCTCTTGATTTTGATCATCCAAAAACCTATATTACATCAAAACAAATTAGAATTAAAGCATTAAAATCAAAATTAAAGCATTGAAATCAAAATTAAAACATTGAAATCAAAATTAAAACAAGTAATAAATAAAACAAAAAGGTATGGACTAGCTAGTCTTTAAAAAGACTAAGTCCATCAAAAAATTTGATCCTGATTCAGCTTGCCCGGATCCCATATGAAGTTAGCATCCTTCACTTGAGACTTGCATTGTATGATGGCAATGGAAACAATTCCCTTTCTCTTTCCTTTAATTTCCTCCCTCTTCTTTTTCTCTGTTTCATTCTCTGTTTCATGCTCTTGTTTGAATGTGGCCATATCAACCTCTTTACCACTCAAAGTGATAACCGTTTTAACTTCCTTCACCATTGAAGATTCTCCCTTTTGAGCCTCCATTTCATGGATACTCATGGAATTTTGATAAGGTTGAGAAGGAGATTTTTCTTTCTCTTGCACTGTGTTGAGGTTAGCAAACCTTGAGATTGAATCTTGGAGATTATCTATCTTCTGAGATAGATCATGTTGCACTTCATCCATCTTTTTGTTCAATGAACTCTCTACACTGTCAATTCTTTGACTGAGCTGAGCATTGATGGATTTGTTAGCTTCAACAAAGTCTTCCATGACCTTGTTAAGATTCATCATAGCTTGATCAAGGTTTGAGGCTTGCTGAAGTGCTTGGGCAGGTTGCTGGTACTAAGGTGGTTGTGGTTTCCAAGAGAATGTTGGATGGTCCCTCCAATTGGAATTGTAGGTGTTGCAATCACCAAACATTTCCCTCTCTGTTGGAATGATAGGACACTCTTCAACCAAGTGCTCATAAGATAGACAAATGGCACAAGGCATAGCTTGCAATGGTGTCTGAGAGATGGCTTGCACTTCTTGCATGTTCTTCATTTCTAGCTCATCCAATCTCCTTTCCATAGCTGCAATCTCTGCCTTCATGTCTATGCCATCATTTAAAATATACATCTCACCCTTAGCTTTAGGTTGAGACATCATTCTTCCCATATTTCTAGCATTTGGTTCATCCCATCCTCTTGAAAATTCAGCCACATAACTCATGAAGTTCATGGCTTCCTCTGCTATCTCGTATTCAATATAGCATGCACAACTAGCAAATTGTGAATTAAAAACAGAGAACACAAAAGAAAACAAAAGAAAAACAATTCAAAGAAAAAAAATTAAGGTAAACTAAAAACTAAATAAAAGGTATACTAAAATATGAACAATAAAGAAATAAAAAGAGTTAGTAAAAGGAAAAGAAAAGTCACCAAACTTGTGATGAAGATCACAAGTGTTCTCAAAAGATCATATCATTGCAAAGTGGCGCCATCCCCGGCAACGGCGCCATTTGATTCATGCCTAATTGGTGTCTCAGCTGATTCGTGTCCAGCTGGTGCTCCTTGATTGAGGGATTAATCAACAAAATTTATAACCTATTACACCATATACTAGGGTAGCAAAGACAAAGCTACTATAGCATAGTGGCTCTAGGATCGTTCACTGGGATGGGTTTTCACTTCATAAATGATATTAATTCAAAGCTGAATTGGTGCCTTTTCATTTCAAGGTTAGCTTTAAAAGAAAACATAAAGATGTTTGAATGAAAAAGGATTGGTTTTAAGCTAACCAAAAGTAGTAACTGATTTTACTTACTAAGAAAAGTGTTTCTTGGAGTTTAGATCACTGGGCTCAGATTCCTCATACAAAAAGGGAGTTCCGGTCACTTGTTTCTTTTCCTCGCATTAGAGAATTAACATATAGTTCCTTCTCCAACCGGTGTTGTACAGATGCTTCTCATTAATGGGTTCAAACACTAAATCCCTCTCACTGATGCAACTTGCAATGGCTCATACCTCTCACCTAGCACTTGCCATTCAAGGTGATCTTTAACCTTGGATTTCCCTTCACAAGCTCGCAAGAGATAACTAATGGATGTCTACTTAGAGTCCAAAAGCTTACCAAGTGTTGGCAATTCTAGAAAATCCTACCTTCAAGTCACCTCCCAGAGGCTCGCAAGGGGTAAACTAGTGCATCTCCGTGGACGGAGATCACTTGCCTTACCAAGTGTTGGCCCAGGTGATTTAAAGGAGTTTTAAGTTAACTAAAAAGATAAAAACCATTAACGGGTCACACTTTCTCTTCATTAACAACTAAAACAACAAAACTTCCAATTTATGCATGAGGAAACTCACCCGGTTACCTTAGCTCCAAGAGACAAAGAGTCTAGCCTCTCATCCTCTGAGAAAACATCTCAGAGAATGTTTGGCTAGCAAGAAAATGAAAATGAAAGAGAAGACAAAAATATATAGGAAAAACAGAGCAAGTGCTCTGTATTTTACTTCCTTCCCAAAACTGTACAAAGGATCCCCTGGAACCCCCTTAGAACAGGCTCCTCGGGCTCTCTTTAAGACCAAAAATACAATGATAGCTATTACCCTGATATTTTGCCAAATTTCTAACTTAAAAGCTAAGGAAATCTATCATTGGTGACTTACAAGGAGAATTTGGGCATTTAGGCAACAAAAATCTAATGAAAAATGTCTCCAAGTGTCGGTTACAAATATCGGGAAACACTCAGGACCACTTCGCAGGTGACAAGTGAGGTCTGCGAAATTTCGCATGTGCACAAGAGGAGCTGCGAAATTTCTTCATAGCAACCAGCTGATTCAACACCTTCATGAAGTTGACTTCCATCTTGTGGTGTTTGGCTTCCATCGCGGCGTGAAGCTTCAGGGGAATTCCATAGCACTGTGCAAAAGTGTTGCGAAATATCTCGCAACAAAAGGGTGATTCCGCAGCACTTTTCTGAATCCTTCCTTCAGCTTGGAGCAGTTGTCTTCCAAAGGCTGTAACTTCCTCATTTCAAGTTTAAATTGCATACGGTTTGAAGCATTGGATTGTTGACTTCCTAAGCTTTCAAATGACATATTGTATGCATAAATTGGACATCAGGAAGTGCTCCAAAAGTAGCTGCAGTGACTGTCATCAAGAATGCTCCATGGCTGATTTCTCTTTGCTTCCCCTTGCATTCCAGACTTTGCTTATGGAAAAAGTGCTCCTAAGCTTTGATTCTTCATTCCTCTAAGCTTCCCATTGCTTGCCAAGGATTCCATATAACTCTCCTCAATCTCATAATGCTTTGGTGATCAATTTACTAACAAAAACACCAAAACTTACACAATTTGATTAGAATTGATTGCAAGGAGCCTTAACATGCTAATTGGGTTAACAGGCACTAACTACTACTCAAAAGTGTTTAAAAGGATTAATTATAAGCTATCAAATAGCACTTTTTGAGTAGTAATCAACGCCGATTGAAGATTATCTCTATGGAAGGAAATTGCATCTGCCTCTTTTGGAGACAAAACCTGAGAGTATGAAGGCTGAGGAATGGGCGCTTCTTGACAGATAGGTTCTAGGAGTTATTAGGTTAACTCTGTTTATGTCTGTTGCACACAATGTTGTAAAGAAGAAGACCACAGTAGATCTGATGAAGGCTTTGTCCAGTATGTATGAAAAGTCGTCCGCAAACAATAAGGTGCATCTGATGAAGAAATTGTTCAAAACAGAACTCTCAATGAGCATGCTAGAAGTATGAGGTTGCATGTTGGACTACTAAAAACTTTTTGGGCTGATGCTGTTAGCACTGCAGCTTACCTGATAAACCAATGACCATCAGTTCCCATGGAGTTCAGACTTCCTTAGAAGGTTTGGAGCAGTAAAGAGGTAAAGTTTTCACATTTAAAAGTTTTTTGTTGTGTTTCTTATGTTCATATTGATTCTGAGGCTTATAGTAAACTTGATACAAAGTCTAAAATATGTTTTTTCATTGGCTATGGTGATGAGAAATTTGGCTATAGATTTTGGGATAAACAAAACAGGAAAATCATCAGAAGTAGAAATGTAATATTTAATGAATAGGTTATGTACAAGGACAGGTCAACTGTAGTGTCAGATGTTACAGAGATATATCAAAAAAAATCTGAGTTTGTCAACTTAGATGAATTGACTGAAAGTAATGTTCAAAAAAGGGGTGAAGAAGATAAAAAGAATGTAAATTCATAGGTAGATCTGAGTACACCTATAGCTGAAGTTCGCAGATCTTCCAGGAACATTAGACCTCCATAGCGTTATTCACCTGTTTTAAATTATCTCCTGTTGACTGATGGTGGTGAGCCAGAGTGTTATGGTGAAGCCATGCAAGATGAGAATTCAAGCAAGTGGGAGTTAGCCACGAAGGATGAGATGGGTTCCTTGTTGGAGAATCAGACATAGGAACTGACTGAATTGCCAGTAGGAAAGAAGGCTTTGCACAACAAGTGGGTATACAAAATAAAGAATGGGTATGATAATAGCAAACGTTACAAGGCCAGATTAGTTGTTAAAGGGTTCCAACAGAAGAAAGGCATTGACTACACAGAGATATTTTCTCCAGTTGTGAAGATGTCAACAATCAGACTAGTACTGGGAATGGTGGCTACAGAAAACTTACATCTTGAGCATTTAGATGTGAAAACAACATTCCTTCATGGTGACTTGGAGGAAGACCTTTACATGATTCAGCCAAAATGGTTCATTGTTTAGGGACAAAAAAATCTAGTCTGCAAACTAATAAAGAGCTTGTATGGCCTTAAAAAAGCTCCTAGACAGTGGTACAAGAAATTTGACAGTTTTATGCATAGAATTGGGTTCAAGAGATGTGAAGCTGATCACTATTGCTATGTTAAGTCTTTTGACAATTCTTGCATCATATTACTGTTGTATGTGGATGATATGCTTATTGCACGGTCTGGCATTGAAAAGATTAATAATATGAAGAAGCAATTGTCCAAATAGTTTGCAATGAAGGATTTTGGAGCTGCAAAGCAAATCCTTGGTATGAGAATCATTAGAGATAAGGTTAATGGTACATTGAAGCTTTCATAGTCAAAGTATGTGAAGAAAGTTCTCAGCAGGTTTAACATGAATGAAGCTAAACCAGTGAGCACACCCTTGGGTAGTCATTTCAAACTAAGCAAAGAACAGTCACCGAAGACAGAAGAAGAAATGGACCATATGAGCAAGGTGCCCTATGCCTCAGCTATTGGCAGTTTGATGTATGCTATGGTGTGTACAAAGCCAGACATTGCACATGCAGTGGGAGTTGTGAGCAGATTCATGAGTAGGCCTAGAAAGCAGCATTGGGAGGCAGTCAAGTGGATTCTAAGATATCTGAAGGGTTCATTAACATGTCTTTGTTTCACAGGTGCAAGTTTGATACTGCAAGGTTATGTAGATGCTGATTTTGCTGGTGATATTGATAGTAGAAAGAGTACTACTGGGTTTGTTTTTACTCTAGGTGGTACAACTATATCATGGGCTTCAAATCTATAGAAGATTGTTACTTTGTCTACTACAGAAGCTAAGTATGTTGCAGCAACTAAAGCTGGAAAGGAGATGATTTGGCTACATGGTTTCTTAGATGAATTGGGTAAGAAGTAGGAGATGGGCATTCTACATAGTGACAATCATAGTGCAATTTTTCTTGTCAAAAATTCGGCTTTTCATTCAAAGTCGAAGCATATACAAACAAAATATCATTTTATCTGTTACCTTGTTGAAGATAAATTGGTAATACTTGAGAAGATTTGTGGATCTAAGAACCCGACAAACATGTTGACTAAGGGTGTCACTATTGAGAAGTTGAAGTTGTGCGCAGCTTCAATTGGTCTTCTAGCTTGAGGACAGGAGAATGAGTTGTAGGGATGAGGGATTGTTTCTTGGAGGATAGCGGTTTGATGTTGGTGATTGAACTAGTCTCCAAGTGGGAGATTTGTCGAGCTTTGTGGAGCCTAGTTTTGTTTGATCCGGCTTGACGACCCGACTCGAGAAAATTTTTTGGGCTCGTTTAACCCATTTGTAATTAAGGTTTTTTAGTGTGGTGTTGTTGCCGTGTTTTAAATAGAGAGAAAATATTGTAGCCGTAATACAATACTCTGTATTTTTCCCTGATAATAGTGATATCCCTGCAACTCCGTGGACGTAAGCAAATTGCCGAACCACGTAAATATTGTCTTGTGAGTGTGATTGTTTTTCTTTGGCATGTATTTTCTCTATTTTTTTTATTTCTCATAGGTTGGGAATTCGACTTAATTCCCTACACTCATTTGTGAAGCAATAGCAATTTCATTGATAGCCATTTCAACACCTTCATAAAAGTTTGTCCTAATAGAGATTGTTTGACCTTCCAAAGAACCTTTGTACCATATGCAATTACCCACATCATGGTCTAAAATCAAACTAGTGTTATAATCGTCTATTGCATTTTGAAGTTCTTTCATAGAGAAGCTTCTAATAGGATTGAAATACTTTCCATTAAAATAGGAAATTCGCTCCTTCAATAACAAACTTCCATTCTTCAACATCGATTCCTTCTTCATCTTCTTCAATTCCTTTCTCCTCATCTTGCCCATTCTCAATCTTGATTTTCTCTCTCCTTTTCCTTTTTCTGTTCACCAACATTAATTCGATAGTCAATAAATTATCACCCTAAAGGTTTCCTTAGCTTGTACTATAACCATTGAGGCTATGAAGTAAGAGCCTTGTTTTCAATCATGGAAGTCTACCACAATGAAGAAAAAAAGGAAACCACTATTATATTCTATGTTGCTTATTTACCCAAAAAAATTTAGGCTCCATTCATATGGTCCAGAGTGATACAAGAGAGGAAAAAAATAAAAAGTTCTTGTTTGATTTATTATGATAAATATAAAAGGAAATGAAAGAAAACTACCTATTTTTGAATTATTTGTTGTTTATGTAGAAATAAAAATAAATAAATAAATAAATAAAAGAGAAATAAATTTGAGGAAATATGAAAAAAAAATTATTTATTTTAAACATATTTTTATTTTCTTTCACTTTTTATTTCCTTTCACTTTATTTTTTTATACTTTTCTCCAATGCTTTTAAATTTTAAAAGAAGTCTTACTATGGATCACAGAAAAACATCGGGAAAAGATAAAAAGTAGGAAGGAATTTGACATATCTTATAATATCTATCATGAAATTTAAAAATAAAAATCAAATATAATATAAATTATTTAGAAACTTATATATTTGTAAATTATTTTTTTATAAAAGACAAAAAAAAAAAAGAATAAATAAATAAATTTTGAAGAAATATGTGATAGGATTAACTAAATTTGAATTTTTTTTTTTTTCATTTGGTTATCCTGAAAAGTTTAGGGCAAGAATATAGAAAATAAATTAGAAGAAAAGAAAATGAAATGAATCTACTTTTCTTGAAGTTTTCTTACCTATTTTCAAGGAAAATAAGAAGAAAAATATTTTCACATTTTTTCCAATTTTTTTCTCTCATCAATTATAGAAAAACCATTTCAATCTTTTTTTTTTTTTTTTTTTGAAACCCTACTTAATCTAAGATCTAAGAAAAGGAATTCAAAACAAAGAAAAATATGAGAACAATAAAGTTTGGGAATCCTATAGAAAAGCAGGTACCTTATGGGTGAGGCAGAGGTGAGGTGATCAAGAAGAAGCGCGGCTATAGATGTTGTGATGAGCTGATCCCCAATTTAAGATGTCATGGTGGAGTTCACAGTAGAGATTTGTGAAGGAAGAAGACTTTGAGCTATTGCAATATTTATAACCCAAAATAATACTCAACCCAAGTTTGTATTTGGTTGATTAATTAACATTATCTGCTTGGATAGGTGCAACTAACCAGCCCCATGTCCTATTTATTTAGCCCTAAGACAGCTTGGAACTATAGAGAAACCTCACTAGGCAACAGCAAAAGAGAAGACCATTGCTAAACCTTTTAGTTGGAGCCCACATCTTTTGTGAAAGAATAGTAAGGCCTTATCAATTTTCTCTTACAATAATTGTCCTATGTTTGGTTCTAAAAAATAATAAGGAAAGAAAAAGTTGTATTATAGAAAATATTAAAGAAAATAAAATATAATTAAAATTAGTTAAAAATTTATATATTTTTAAATTATTATTTTTTATATTAAAAAGTTAAAAAAAGTGAAATGAATTTAAAGTGACATAAAAATAATTTATTAACTTTAAATTTTCTTTCTTTCTTTCTCTCTAATTTTCCTTTTTATTTATTTATTTTTTCCTTATATTTTCCTTCAAATTTTCTAAGAACTAAATACAATTTTTGTTAAAATCGTTTTTACAACATTTCATTAAATATTATTGAGGCTGACCTTTGCACCAATTTGTGAAAACATTTTGGTATGCAAATTTGCCTTGAATTGAATTTTTTCAAACTCTATTTAGGTTGAGTTTAAACAAAGGTTCAAAGAATTCCAACCAAAGTTAAATTTGATAAAAGATTTATAATTTATATTATAATTTTTTTATTTGTCAAAATTTATTCATTTAACTTTTTTATTATAACATTTGACCCTATATTGTTAATATTTTTCCCTATACTCAAAAAAGGTATTCAATTTTTTCCCATCTTAATATTGATTTCCCTCTTATTTTTCGTGAGGTTGGATGACTAATAGTTGATGAATTATCACAAAAAATATTAAGGATAATCTGAAAATTTTGAGGAAAAGTGCAAAGAAAATAAATTTAAGAGGAAAAGTAGGAAGAAAAAATAAATAAAAATAAAATTTCAAATAATAAATTATTTTACATTCTAATTCAAATTCATTTTACTCATTTTAACTCTTATATATAAAGTTTAAATAATTTAAAATTTTATAAATAATATTTAACTAATTTTAATAAACCAAATTGTTGTGTCATACCAAAGTGTTAAACTAATCAATAATCATGAATCATCCAATAATTAGAATTGGATTGGAATAGCTCCCATCAAAATAAGAAATCCATTCTTCAACATACATTCTCTCTCTCCTTCTTTGTTAATGCTTGATTCCTTTTCACCTTGCCCATTCCTGCCCTCCAATACTAAATAGATTATCATCATGGAGTACTGCCCTTTCTAATATAAAATTGACAGACTAAAATTATTGAAACCATAAATTAAAATAATATAATCTTTGTCATTAGAAATTTCTTTCCAATCTACTTGAAAGAGAGAGGAAGAGATAGCAATTGTTTTCAATATTCTTGGTCAATAGAAATTTCAAACATGAAAGGACCATAGGAGATTCAAATCAGAGATGAAGTTTCCTGCCGCTTTCATTGGAAAATATTTCTGAAAACCCAGTGTTCCACGAAGATAGATCCTCCAATAGGGGAGCAAGAAAGAAATTTTCCATGTACAAAAAGGAAAATCATGCAAGAGGATCCAAGAAAAAGAAATTCAAAGCCAAAATAATTGACTAAAGAAAGCAGCTCATACCTTCATCTTTGTTCAACAATTCAAATTTAATCTAATATAGGAAATAAATAACTCGTAACATTATTATAATTTATTTTGGAATCATGCTCTTAAGCATAATATACATACAAATATATATAAAAGTCTCACTTTAAAAAATAAGAAATTTAAATAAAATGTACGGTCTTTCACACATTGATTTAAAATACCACATTACTCGATAGCCTTTCGATGGCACAAGAGACGTGTCGATCCAATATTGTACGAAGAAAACATATCATTGCGAATTGTTTCATCAGAAATGAAATTTCCCCTAGAACATTTATGTCATGTTAGAAAAAATAAAATGGAAAGCAAAAGAATAACAAAAAAAAAAAAAACATGAAAAGAGATAAAACATATAAGACAAAGATTAAGAAAATTAATAGGGAAGAACTTATTACAATAAATACATTATTTTTCTATAACTTTGATTAGATCACAATCTAGCTAATTCAAATACAATGTACATTTAAATATATTAGAACTCGATATTTGATCTTTAATATAAAGAGACTTAATTTATCTCGCTTCAATACAATCTTTTTTTTTTTTTTTTCAAACTTAAGTTGATTGAGTTTGTGCTAAGTCGGGTAGTTAGATGGTCAGATTAGATTTAGATTATTTTATCCCCAAATATTTATTATTATTATTATTATTATTATTATTATATATCCAATTTTAAATAGTAAATAAGATAGAAACAAACAAACTTGTAAATATTTAAAAAAATAGAAAATAAAATTATATGTATAATAAATGTCATTTAAATAATATAAAAATTAAATAATTTATAAAAAAATATTAAATCAGATTGGCTAAGTTACACGGTCATTAGATATGAAGTTGAGTAGATGGTAAAAATTATAATTAATTTATGAATCATTTAAAAAAAAATAAGAAGAAGAAGAAGAAGAAGGAAGTGAAGAAACATACCTTTGAATTCGCCTGAGTTGTTTTGCTACATCCAACATGATCGGCCTCTCCTCTGCATTCATTCTACGACACTTGAGAATAAGTCGGAATACTGCTTGAAATTGATGATGGTGGGGGACTCCTCCCCCCTCTGCTAGAATAGTAGGGTCTACAATCCCATTAATTCCATGATTTCTGATATAGGATTGTATGCAGTCCATCAGATAATCCTCCTTTAGATCGTCCATGGAACCTTTGGACACAACTAATTCACGATAGTCCTTTCCCGTTAGAAGGTCGAATAAAAGCAAGCCAAAGCCAAACACATCACTCTTCTCTGAATATACACACAGCCGCAATACTTCAGGTGCTAGATATCCTACAGTCCCGGAAATACGTAAACTCTGTACTTGTGTTTTGCCCTCAGGGAGTGCCATACATAATGTAAAATCAGAGAGCTTAGCACACAAGTCTTGGTCCAAGTAGAAATTTCCAGGATATATATCTCTATGAATGATTGGCCTGGGAAACGCTGTATGGAGATATGTAAGTACTGAAGCAATCTCATTTGCAATTTTTAATCTACTCTTCCACGATAAGCAAGTTGGACTGGATCTTAATTGATCCCCAAGATTTCCATTCATTGGAAATTCGAAAACTAAAGTGGGGATTTGTGTTTCTAAGCAACATCCCAAAAGCTTCAAACTATTCTTATGCCCGCTCACTTGTGCTGCAACTGACATTTCATTAGTAACCATCTCAGGATCAGCCAAAAAACCACGAGAATGTGTTGCAATGGAATGATCAAAATACTTCTTCACAAAAACCACTCGACCTTCCAAACAACCTTTATACCATTTGAAACGGGACAAACATGTAAAAATTAGATTCCCATGATTGTAATTGTCAGTAGCTTTTTGAAGCTCTTTGGCTGAAAAGCTACGCATGGGATTGGAGTATTTGCCATTAAAATAAGAAATTCTCTTCTGCAATAACAACCCTCCATTCCTCAATATGCACTCCTTTCTCTCCTTCTTCCCCATCTCAATGTCGGTTTTCTCTCTTCTTTTCCACATACCAGACTAAACCCAAGACTTTTCCCTTCTTAGTCTCCTTCCTCAAACTGTGATGATATGGGTAGCTACTAATCTGCCAGCAGAAAAAAGAAACGAAAAGAAAAGAAAAGAGCCATAATATTCAATATTAATCTTGGTTGTACCCTTGCTAGAATTTTTTTCCATGTAGATATAAAACAAAACAGAAATAATTGAGAAATAAGAATCCAAGAAAAGAAATACATTATCATCTAGCTAGAGTTTTATTCATTAATCTCAACGGAAAAGTAGCTAGGTACCTCTTAGAGAAGATCCTCTTAGACCTTGAGAAGGGCTTCAAGTCTTTAGGTGAGACGAAGCTGAAAGAGAGAGAATGGCCATTGCAAGATAGAAATAGAAGTAAAAGATGTCCAGCTGGAGTCCACACGTTTTTGTCATAGTAAACCTTGACCTTAAAAGGGCAGATTGTCGACTAAAAACTAAAAAGAGCTCTAAGGGGCGTTTGGTGCCAGATTTTTGAAAAAAAAAAAAAAAAAAAAAAGTTTGCAGTTTTAAAATATTTATTTAAATATAACACTTTTCAATTTATTTCCGAATTTACAGTATTTTTTATTACATCAAATCAATAAGAAGTTGTCACTTTACCAAACAACTTCAAGTCAAATATGAAAGCTACTTTTTGATACAATAACTTTCAAATTAAAATGAAGCCCAATGTTGAAAAGACAATTTTCAATAGAATTTGTTTAAAAACGTTATTAATTTAGAAATAATTTTAAAAGTATCATATTTTAATAAAGATATTTTTAAAATTATTAGATTTTTTCAAAATCTCATTTGTTACCTTCTAGGAAGTTGTTTGCTATAAGACATGAGACATTATAATTAGCTTAAGAGGGTATGAAAGAGAAATAATTAGCATCAATTTGAATATCATATTTAAAAATTATATTTTAAAAAAACACTTTTATTAAAAATAAAAATTATAGTATGAATCTTGTATTCATAATAAAAAAAATTAATTATAATATCAATTTGTGGTAAATAGTTTCTATAAAATCTTATCATGAATTTTTATTTGTGATAAATAATTTTTACTGGATAATTTTAATTCAGACTTTGTCATAAAATTTGATCCAGGATAAGCCTCAATAACGTAATTTTTTGTTAATGTTATCAAGGAAACTGAGAATTTCAAACAAGTGCCAACTCAAGTCTAGCTGTCACCATGAACATTACCAGATTTTGTGCATTCTTATCTTTGTAAATATTGCTTTTAATTGTGATTGTAAATTTACTTTTTCGTTACATATTTTTGAATGCCTAAAACTAAGCCTCTCGGGTTGTATAAAGATATAGAACATGAATAGAAAAAAATAGTGAATTCTCTTTTATGGTATCAGAGCCGAGCCAAACCTCTAACGAGTATCTTTCCTTTCTTGCTTCTTGCAACATGGCTGCTATCTCTGCATCTACCATTGATTCACCTATCATCACCATCAATGCTGCCACTACCATCAACGAAAAACTCACCCCCTCTAACTTCCCCCAGTGGAGGGCTCAATTTGAAGTCTTGCTCATTGGCTATGATCTCATCGACTTTGTCACGGGTGTAAAAAAATGCCCTGCCATTGATGCAACAAATTCCGCTGCCTCCAAAGCCGCGAACTCCCACTAGGTTCGCCAAGATAAACTTATCCTCCACGCCATCCTTGCTTCCACCTCCACCACTATTACCCCTCTTCTTGCTGCCTACAAAACATCCCATGAGGCTTGGACAACACTTAACCGTTTATACGCGGGAAAATCACGGACGCGTGCGATGCAGCTCAAGGAAGATTTGACTTTGAGCACTCATGGAACTCGCACTGTCATTGAGTTCCTTCACGGAATCAAAGTGATTGTCGATGAACTCGCAATCATTGATCATCCGGTTTCGGATGATGATTTAACCCTCTACATTCTCAATGGATTGGGTCTTGAATTTAGAGAAATTGCGGCACCCATTCATGCTCGTGAGACCTCTTTGAAATTTGAGGAAATTCATGATCTTCTTGTAGGTTATGAGAGTTACCTCTGACGGCTGGAAAATCAATCGGCAGCAACATTTGTTCCCACCGCTCATTACTCTCATCGGCAAGGAGGTACTTCTGGACAACATAAACCGAGCCCTAAGTCTTCCTCCAACAAGACTCACATCAACAATTGGCATCACAAAAATGGGCCCTCCAATTCGGGCCATAGGAAATTTAAACCGAAATGCCAATGGTGTGATCAAATGGGCCATATGGTCAAAAATTGCCCAAAAATATCTTCCGCTGACTTCACTGCAAATTGTGCAGCATCTTCCCAAGGAAATAATCACAAGTGGCTTGTTGACTCGACGGCATCTCACAGTATGACAACCGACCTCTCTAATCTGTCGATTAATTCTAAATATGATGGTGTTGATGAGGTGGTAATTGGTGATGGATCAGGTCTGCCTATGTCTCATATTGGTTCATTATCTCTTACATCGTCTAATTGTATCTTTCATTTACATGATACCCTTTGTGTTCCCACAATTCAAAAAAATCTTATTTCTATTCACCACTTTACCAAGCATAAGAATGTTTACCTTGAATTTCATCCTACTTATTTTTTGGTGAAGGATCGGATCACGGGGGCGATACTACTCAAAGGCGAATGTGAAGATGGAGTGTACCCATTTCCGGAGCATCTACCACCAAACTCCAAAAATGTCGTTGCCTATGTTCATGAATGTACTACACCCGATGGATGGCACAAACGACTTGGTCATCCATTGTCAAAATTGGTGAACCATTTAATTCATGTTTTTTCTTTACCCATCAATAAAAATGGTCATTTATCTCTTTGTACTTCATGTTCTCAAAATAAAGCTCATCGCCAAACTTTTAATACTCATGGTCTTACTAGCACTGCTCCCATGGAATTGATTTACACAGATGTTTGGGGTCCATCTCATGATATTGGTATTGATGGTTCAAAATATTATGTTATTTTTGTTGACCACTATACCAAGTACCTTTGGCTCTATCCCATGACTCATAAATCAAATGTTAAACAATTTTTCCGTAATTCTAAAATCTTGTGGAAAATAAGTTTAACACAAAAAAGTCTCTACTCTGATAATGGTGGGGAATATTGGCCTCAAATCCTATATTTCCGTTCATGGGATTAGTCATTATACAACTGCTCCACACACTCCACAACAAAATGGTATGTTTGAAAGACCATATCGCCATCTAGTCGAGACTGGTCTCACCTTACTCACGGATGCTCACATGCCTCTCTCATTTTGGCCATATGCGTTTCAAACTGCTGCCTATCTTATAAATTGAATGCCCACCTCGACTTTGAACAATCAATCTCCGTTTGAAAAATTGTTCAATCAAATGTCAAATTATCTCAAGCTCAAACAATTTGGTTGCCTATGTTATCCATTAACTAGGCCTTATAATAAACACAAACTTGAGCCCAAGGCCCAACCATGCACATTCGTGGGTTACAGCCTCTCCCAAAACGCATATTTATGTTTTGAGCCCACTACCCAAAAGCTTTTCACTTCTTGGCATGTCATATTTCACGAAGGAACTTTCCATTTTCCAAACCCTAAAAATCTCGACTCTCCTTCATTTGCTGCCAAAGACTCGTCTATCATGATCTCATTGCCGAAACTCCTCTTGGTTCCACGCAGCACTACTAAATCTCCGGATGTGGCTACTGAAGTCTCACCATCGCTTGAGAATGGGTCATCCCCTGCACCGACTCCTCTCTAGGTAAGTACTCTCTCTTTTTCTCCCTTGATTTCAAGCCCACTCCCTTTAGTAGAAGTGCATGACCCTGTTGTCTCTAATAATGAAGTGCGCACCCACCGAATGACTACTCGATCCATGAATGATATCTATAAGCCAAAAAAATTGTTTCTTGTCACTAAACACCTTCTTCCATCCTCCTTGGAACCCACTAGTGTTATTGAAGCACTCACTGATTCTCGATGGTGTGACATTATGTCTTCTGAATTGACTGTGTTAATGTATCACAATACATGGCAACTCGTACCACCTCTGAATGATTGTAATATTGTTGGTTGTAAGTGGGTGTTTCGGATTAAGAGACATCCTGATGGATCTGTTGATCGGTTCTTAGATGATCTGAGCTCTAAAAATAGAGAGGATCCCCATTGTTGTATGATCTTATTTCTAAAACTTCATTTGCAGTTGAATCTTCTGTAGATCCAGAAATTGAATTCCTCGAATCACCAGCCATGGTTACACCAAGAAACAAAAGAGAATAGCCAAAAATTATGGCTAAGAATCAAGTCAAGAATTATCAGATCATTGCTCTGATACCATAAAAAATTATCAATTACTATGTTATTGATGCAAGTAGAAAACAAAGGTAAAGTGTACAACAACAAAGAAATAAAGAAAAAGTACTTTCTTATTTTATATATCCAAAAAAGTACAAGTAGGTGAGTATTTATATATAAGAAATTGAGCTAATGACAACTCGAAAATAACAAACTACAAACTAAAAAAACTAATTCTAACTAACTAAAATTAAGTTAAGACTTAACTACTAACTTTTTGTACAATACCTTTACTTTTTTTTTTCTTGAATTGTTAAAATGCACTTTTAGGGTCACATGTGGAAAAATGAATAAAGTAAAACGAATGTTGAAATTGAAAAGAGAAAGAAATCTTAATGAAAAAAAATTTATTCACTTGTGTGCAATCTTAACAATAACAATACTTTTATTGTCACAAGATATAGGAGTAAGACAAGAAAGAGAAACACCTATATCTACAAGTTACTAGTGTAGTCAAAGGATCCTACTAATAGTAGATGTCGTAGCATGATACTTATCTTTCATGGAAGATCAAGAAACGATACTCTATTTTTTACTTTTCTAAAAAGTAAGAAAACCTCCTAAAAATATACAAAATCTAATGGTGGATTTGCGATTTTCGAGATCACTGGTCCAATTAGCATTAGAATATACATACAACTATAAAGAGGAAATAAGGGAAAGTAAAAGATTGAAGTAGAATCTCTTGGAGAAACAACAAAATATGAAGAACAACAACTCAATGAATTGAAATTAGAGAAGCAAAGAATTGACTAATAATGTGAACAACATAAGTAATGCTTGAATCTGTAATGGCGAAATATCAATTGCTAATAATTGTACAATATAAAAGATATAGAATTATGTTGTTTCACTATCGTAGGAGATGATTTGAGTAAAAAGGAATATGTGATTATAACGAAAGAATGCTAAATTGTTATCCATATTATTCATATGATACAAAATATTATCCATAGTAAGGTAAAGAAAACAAAAGATGTACAATAAAAGTAACACAAAAATTATTTTGGAATCATGCTCCTAAGCATAATATACATACAAATATATGTATATAAATCTCACCTAAAAAGATAAGAAATTGAAATAAAATGTGTGGTCTTTAACACATTGATTTAAAATATCATATTACTCAAGGGCCTTTCTATGGCACAAGAGACATATCGATCCAATATTGTACAAAGAAAATGTAACATTGCGAATTGCTTCATCAAAAATGAAATTTCCCCTGCAACATTTATGTCATATTAGAAAAACTAAAAGGGAAAAGCAAAAACAGAAAAATTAAAAAAACAGGAAAAAGGAAAAAAAAAATTAGAAAAGCAAAAATGAAAAAACAAATGAAAAGAGATAAAACATGTAAGACGTAGATTAAGAAAATTATATTATAAGAGAGGAGAACTTATTAGAGCAAATGCATTCTTTTTCTATTGAGGAAAGAAAGCCACTTTGGTTAGATCACAATTTGGCTAATTCAAGTGCAATATACATTTAAATACATTGGAACTTGATATCTAATCTCTAATATAACATGCTCAACTTAATTTATCTCAACTATCAATCCAATCTTTTTTTTTTTCAAACTTAAGTCGAGTTTGTGCTAGGCTAGGTAGTTAGATAATTAGATTAGATTGGGATAAGTTTGAGTTGTTACAATTTTATTGTCAAATATTTCTTATTAATTATTATTATTATTAAATTAGATAAAAAACAAAAAAAAAAACTTGTAAATATCTTTTAAAAATATGAAAAATAAAATTATATATATAATGTTATTTAAATAAATATAAATCAGATTGGCTAAGTTACACGGTCATTAGAAATGAAGTTGAGTAGAGAGTAAAAATTCCAATTAATTTGCGAATCATTTAAAAAAAACAAATTAAGAAAGAAGTGAAGAAACATACCCTTGAATTTGTCTGAGTTGTTTTGCTACATCCAACATAATTGGCCTCTCCTCTCAATTCATTCTACGACACTTGAGACCAAGTTGGAATACTGCTTGGAATTGATGATGGTGGTAGACTCCTCCTCCCTCTGCTAGAATTTTAGGATCAACAATCCCATTAATTCCTTGATTTCTGACATAGGATTGTATGGGAGCCATCGGATGATCCTCCTTTTGATCGTCCTTGAAATCATTGGTAATTGACAAAAATAATTCAAAATAGGCCTTTCCTTTAGAAGCTTGAATAAAAGCGAGCCAAAGCCAAAAACATCACTCTTTTCTGAATACACTCCCGATCACACTTCAGGTCCTAGATATCCTAGAGTCCCGCAAGCAACTTCATTCTCTACTTGTGTTTTGCCCTCAGGGAGTGCCATAGCATATATAAAATCAGAGAGCTTAGCACACAAGTCTTGGTCCAAGTAGAAATGTCCAGGATGCATATCTCTATGAATGATTGGCCTGGGAAACGCAGTATGAAGATATGTAATACTGAAGCAATCTCATTTGCAATCTTTAATCTACTCTTCCACGATAAACAAGTTGGATTGGATCTTAATTGATCCCCAAGATTTCCATTCATTGGAAATTCGAAAACTAAAGTGGGGATTTGTGTTTCTAAGCAACATCCTAAAAGCTTCAAACTATTCTTACGCCCGCTCAGTTGTGCTGCAACTGATATTTCATTAGCAACCATTTCAGGATCAGCCAAAAAACTACGAGAATGTGTTGGAATGGAAGAATCCATATACTTCTTAACAAAAATCAATCTACCTTCGAAACAACCTTTATACCATCTGAAATGGGACGTATATCCAAAAATTCGATTCTCATGATTGTAACTGTCTGTAGCTTTTTGAAGCTCATCGGCTGAAAAGCTACGCATGGGATTGGAGTACTTGCCATCAAAATAGGAAATTCGCCTCTCCAATAACAACTCTCCATTCGTCAACATGTACTCCTCTCTCTCTTTTCTCTCCTTTCTCTCCGTCTTCCCCATCTCAAAAATCGCTTTTCTCTCTTCTTTTCCACCCACCAAACTAAACCCAAGACTTTTCCCTTCAATTTAAGGATGTAAAATATGAAAAATTCTTGGTCTCCTTCCTCAAACTGTGATGATATGGGTAGCTAACAGTCTGCCAGCAGAAAAAAGAAAAGGAACGAGCCATAATATTCAATGTTATTAATCTTGGTTCTACACTTGCTAGAATTTTTTCCATGTAGATATAAAACAAAACAGAATTAATTGAGAAACAAGAATCCAAGAAAAGAATTACAATATCATCTAGCTAGAGTTTAGTTATTAATCTCAAGGGAAAAGTAGCTATGTACCTCTTGGAGAAGATCCTCCCAGAGCTTGAGAAGGGCTTCAAGTCTTCATGTGAGGTGAAGCTGAGAGAGGGAGAACAGCCAACCCCTTGAAGTTATTGGAAGATACAAATAGAATTCAAAGATATCCCGGCGGAGTCCACATGTTTTTGTCGGAGTAGACGTTGACGATCAAATGGGAGCTTGTCGACGAAAAATAGCTAGCTCAGGGGGTGTTTGGTTAACGCATGACGGTGTGAGAAAGAAAATTAATTACTATCACGTCCGAATTGAACATATATTTTAATAAATGATTTTATTAAAAATAAAATTAATTATGATATCTTTAAAAAAATTTAATTAAATAAAAAAATGCTCACTTCCCTTTATTCTTAACCTCCAAATTCTTAGTTCAATGTTGTGCCAAAGAGAAGCAAGACTAAATTGGATTTCAAAGCCCAAAACTAAACAATATTAACAACCCAAAGCATCAATGCAAGCCCAAAAGATTATCCAACGATCCGACTTTGTAGATAAACATAGAAAGAATAAAAAAACATATAAATTATAAGTGTAATAACCAGTAAGTATAATTGAAACTATAGCCTATTTCAATTCAAGGAAAAAAATAATAATAATTAGAAACAATATAAAATGAAATGTAGAAAATTTTGAGAAAAACAAGCATGAGTTAATGAAAAATAATAAGAGTTTAACACTTGAGTATAAGATATTTTTTACTAATTGAGTAGAGAAACTTTGTAATAAAATTGTACACAATGCTTCATCGGTAAAAACAAGAAAATTCTTTAAGAGTAACATATTTTCGAATATGGTACAACATTCGAAAAATTAGAAGTAACGAATTATGACATTCCAAAACAGGAAAAAGATAAATGCAATATGACATAAACAACTTACCAAAGAAAATACGAAAAGATCAATTTTAAGGAATAATTCAAGATGAAGTTGAACAAGAAAATATAAACCATCAAATTAATGGAAAGAAATTTTGCTCATTTATAGTATTTTCTCTAGTTATGCTACTTCATGTATTAATTTGAATCTCATTTTCAAAAAGGAAAAAAAAAAGCCACAATAACACCAATGAATCAAAGTAGAAGCAACCAAATCCAAAATAAGTAATTATTGTAGTTATTCTTAGAAAATATTAAAAAACAATCTCTTGGGAAATATCTAAGCTCTTAAAAAACCTAAAAGGCAAAAAGACAACTCACAATAAAAACAAATAACATCTCTAATAAAGTCTTTCAAAGTGGCTAATTTGAATTGCTGAACCATTAAAGGCAAATTAGTTTCACAATTATTTAAAGTACCTAAATATAAAAATAAGAAATTATCAACATCAAATTAAGGAAAAACAAAAATGAGTAAACATCTAAACAGTTAAACATGTCAAATTATTTTTAATTAATGTTAACATAGTCACTTTCTTAAATTCTTTTTTTATATATTTTTAAGGAAAATATTTAATTTTTTTTCATAATATTTTCTTCTTTTTTTTTTTTCTATCTTATTTTATTTGAGGATAATGATTTTCCTAAATAGTTTTTTATTCAAAAAAAAATTGATGATCAAGTAAATTAAACAATTCACCATTTATTATTTAGAAGATGATTTTAGAATAAATTAAATTATGATTAATCATAAATCTATACATAATTCATTTATTATTTACAATAAATTAAGATAAAAAAAACATAGTAACAAATATGATAGATTCATGAGAAGTATATTGATTTTTTAAAAATTATAAATTGAACTTTTTTTTAAAAAAAAATAAAGTTTTTATTATATAAACAAAAATAGAATTACAAATAAAATTTTATTTTTATAATAAAAATTTTGAAGTTAAGAAAAAGTATTGAATAAGATATTAATTTTTTTCTACTAAGGTAACTCTCAAAAGTTTTTTTTTTTTTAATATTTATATTTACTTTTGAAATGAATAATGGTCAAAAAAATAGTTGTTATATTTACGTAGATTAAAAAGTGACAATATTTTTTTAATAATTTTGATCATGTAAAATTATATTATTACATACAAATTTT
This sequence comes from Vitis riparia, assembly GCF_004353265.1. NCBI lineage: Eukaryota > Viridiplantae > Streptophyta > Magnoliopsida > Vitales > Vitaceae > Vitis > Vitis riparia. Next base: position 36,135,137 of record NC_048448.1, read on the forward strand.
ATTACTTTACTTAAACAATATATTTTTATTTACATGAGGCATTGTGTAAATATTTAACTTTTTAAATACAAAATATTTTTAAATATATAATAACATAATGGAATTTTTATTAATAAATTTTAAATATTGTAATCATTGTTGATGCAAGGTCAACATGACTCAGATCTGTCTAAGTTAACAGGGTTTAGACAACCTTCCTCCTTGCATTGTGCCTCTCAGAACTTTTGCCCAACGAAGGGGGAATTGGGTGAGCTTCTTCCCTGCACAAAGGATGTTCGGACAGGCGATCCAGGTACGCCCCTCCGAAGCCCAAGTTAGGTAAAGATAGGTTAGGCTTCTCCAAGGAGAGAGTGAATAGGCTTGCTCATATGCGTGTACCTTGTCTATGCTTGAGGAGGGTTTTTATAGTGCAAAACATTTGATTTCCGGAAAATTCATCCTCGTTTGATTTCCGAGAAAATCCATGCAAAACCCCGAAGGAAAACCGAAAAAAATTGCTTTTTTTTTTCTCCCTGTTTTTTCCGGATGACATGGACATGGGTGATGGTTGCTAACAGGGAGACCTAAAAGGTAATTTCGGAAAAGTAAATATGAATAGTAAATAGTGTATAAAACATATAATATTTTTCTTATTACTAGACAGATCTCATATTTCAGTTATATGAGTTTCCAAAACCATATATTTCTCATATAACAGCCTATAAACACAACTTTCCCCTTTCTTTTCCTTTTTCTTTTTCCAACACACCTAACCTTCTTGTCTACATGCCTCATTTTCTTTTTCCTAGCCCTACACACGCGACCACCACCCCTCCCCCCTTTTTTCTATCACTTCCAGAAATCATGCAACTATTTTTTTTTAATCCAAAATCTGTGATTTCTTTTATTCTATTTATTTTTAATTGCATGCATCTACTCACTTGAATATTCTAATTTTCCTTATTTTTATCAATAAATCGACCTATATTCATAAATATTTAATTTTGTAATCTAAAAATTAAATAAATAAATCCTAATATAGGTTAAGATCTTATAAAGAATATATTTTTTATTTATTCAAAACTAATTAATAAATATAAAATAATAATATAAAACTTAATTCTAAACTTTCAAATCTTCAATCTCGTTGCAACTAATTTAAAGCTAGGGTTTTAATGCAAAAATATTTTTTGCCCCTATTAAATTTATTTAAGTAATTTTACATTTCTAATTTATGATTTTACCTCATAAAATTAATTTGAGGTGTCACAAATTTACTAACCACGTTTATTATTAAAATAATGTTCTATTTAGTTTGGATGTATTTTAGGAAACAAAATAACTAATAATATATGTATGATTACTATTTTTTTTTAATTTTATTTACCGATTTATATATATTTTTAATATCTAATTATTATACAAAAAGAAAAACATAAAAGATCATTTTCAAAATATCATAATGATGATTTTTACCTTTTCATAATAACTTAAATGAAATTTAACAATAAGATAATTAAAATTAATTTATTTATTAAAAATTTATTTTTTTAGTAATCATGTTTAAAATGTTGATCTTTATTTAAAATATAAAGAAATAATGATATATGTATATATTCCTATGTTTAAAAAAGTTAATAATTTTATATCCCGGTTTTTTTAAAAAAAAAGAAAGGCTCATTGATAAAATTATTATGATTTTTTATATTTTTAATAATATATTAAATACAATATAAAAATAAAATAATTAAAATTAATTTAATTTAAGTTAAAATTTAGGAGGGAGGAATAAACTATATATTAAATTGCCTAATTGGTTAGGAAGTTTGCCTTCATATGGGATATTGGTTTGTATCCTTCAAAGGGGAAAGAGCCATGGCCACGATATTGAAACTGGTGAAAGGAATATCAAAAAATGGAACTTTTAATTTAAGGTTTTGACTGATCAAAGGGGAAAATAGATCAACAAAAAGTTAAATCAAATATGAATTTGGGAGACTTCAATCTACCAATATTTATTGAAGAGTTTTGAATTTGGCCACAGTAGTGAAGGAGGCATAATTACAATACCTCTTTAATGTTATTATCCTAATGGTGGTAGAAAGATGAATATTAAGGAAAAAAAAAACTTCTTTTTCAATAATTATCAATTTCATCTATTCTTTGTAGGTCTTAATTCATAAATTTTATTTATGGCATTTATTTTTGAATAATTGAAGAACAAAGAAGAAACTTTATTGATGGTAAATATGAATAAGAGATTTTTCTTGTCACTTGTTTTATAACATATGTACTTATTTTCGGTTAATTTATTGAAAGGCAGAGATGTAGAACCAACAAGGTTTGGAATATTTTCGTTTTCAAATTTTATTTTTTCAACATTTTTTATGATGAGAATTGTGGTATAAATGATATTAATAATATAATTAAAATTTTGTAACACCGATAAAAAAAAATAATGATACTATATAAAAAAACATTTTTTTACTAAAAAGCGGTGAAACCTATTATAATATAACTCAAAATAAATAATAATTTTTCACCAATCCCCATAAACAATGCACAAAGGAAAAGGCTATGAAATGAATCATCTATATTGATCAATAAAGAAATCTTTTCTTTTTTCTCTTTTTTTTTTGTGAATTTTTTTTGATAAAAATTTAACTTATCTCTCACTTTTTCTTTTTAGTGAAGAAATGGCTCAAACATTATCTTCAACCTTCCCGCGACAATGATAGATTATCAATTGTTCGACGTAATGGGTTCAAGTGAACCCATCTAACATTGGACAATGAAAATGAATAAAAAGAAAACGATGAAGTTGTTTCGTATGTAAATGCTAGGAAACAAAGGTGCTTTTAAATTTTTGTGGTGGATGGGTCCTTCCTTGTATTCTTTTGAAAGCCACCCATCTACTCACCCGTATACTTTTTGACCATTGTGAATAAAATGCAAATGCTAGGAGACAAAAGTCCCTTTGAATTTTGTGGTGGGTGGGTCCTTAGATTCTTTTACACGCCATTCACCTCCCACTCATTTCTTTTTTACCATTATTGCAAATGTCAGGGAATTGCTTTTGAATTTTGTGATGTGTGGTTCCTTATATTCTTTGAAAAGCCACCCACCTCCCCACTCTTCATTACTTGTTTGTACCTCTCATAAAATGATTAACATTTAATTTTAAATAAAAAGATTGTTATATAAATAAATAATAAATATTGTTTTAATTTTTTATTTTATTTTTTGCTTCAACCAGTATACTTTCGTATAAGCACCCAAAGATGGATGCTTTTTGGGCATATGAAGTATTGACCAAGAACAAGTTTATCATTTATAATTAAATAGTAAAATTTTGAGAATCTATTATTTTATATTAAATTGAATAATTATTTTTATCAATTGAATTTTATCTTGAAAATTTATTTATATTAAATAATTTTAAAATAGGAAATTAAGTTATTTATTTTTATATTTTTGTTCTTTTCACTAAACGGTTTTAAAAATTTGAAAGAACCTTATATTTTAAGATAAAATATAAACAATTCTTAATTTTAAAGTTTATCTGATAAATTAATTAAGAACTCCAAACAAAATAAACTTTTTCATTTAAAAAGTGATTTAATATATTCAAATAAAATAAAATTCATAATGGTTTTATTTCTAAAAAAATTGAATAAGATTTATAATGGCTTTAATATTTTTAGAGTTTTTAAAAGTTTTCTAAGTTCATATAGCATAATTTAATTTTTAATGGAAATTTCAAACTAAAAATGTCAAGAAGTATTTTAAGATGGAAATTTTAGTTTAATATTACCATTTTCAAATACCCAAATATACGGTGTAGTTATATAAAAACGTATTTAAAAGATCACAAGAAATTTCAACTTCCTACTTTATTTATATATATTTGAATAGAGAGGTTGTAAGATATACTATTCATTTTTCAATTTTTTTTAAAAAATAATTACTTTCACATTATTAAGTGAAATACTATTTGAAATCATTTCTTCATCTCTTAGCCTACGTTCTGCATTTCGTTGTAGTATCTAAATACCATTAAAAAAAAACATAAAAAGATCATTTTTAAAATATCATTACGATGATTTATACATTTCTATTAATTATGTAAATTATATGGATCAAATGTTAATTTTTTGGTGTCCAAAACACAATTGTCCCTTTAAAATGATCTTTATTTAAAATATAAAAAAAATAATGATATGTACATATATTTTTATGTTTAAAAATATTAATAATTTTATATCCAAGTTAATTGATAAGATTATTATGGTATTTTTAATAATATATTAAATAGAATGCGAAAAATAAAATAATTAAAATTAATTTAATTTATGTTAAAATTTAGAAGGGTCCAATAAACTATGTATTACATTACCCGATTGGTTCGGAGGTGTGCTTTCATACGGGATATGGGAAAGGACTCATGGCAGTAATATCGAAAGGCTTTGACTGGTCAAAGGAATACCAAAAGTTGGAAATTTCAAGGAAAGGACTTATGGCAATTGTATTGAAAGGCTTTGACTGGGTCAAAGGGAAAGGGCCAATGGCCATAGTGGGTTTGTGGTGGGTGGGTCTTTCTTTATATTTTTTTAAAAGCCACCGACCTCCCCACTCATTACTCCTTCACTGGGACCCCACAAAAAGGAGTGTGATCAGTTGTGGTTGTCTTTGTATTATTGAGGATGCCTTAACTTCGAAGGTAGGATAGTAAGCAGTAGACTACTGTCAATGAATTCACATGACACGGGTAGGCCCGGTGTTTTTGGGTTGGGCTCTGACTATTTAAATAATAATAATAATAATAAAAAGCCCTGCACATGGACATAGCTCTAGACCCATTCTTCAACATTTTTCATGTCATTCTGGAAATGGCTGAATCCTCAGTCCTAAGTGGATCCGCTGGTCACGTGACGTACATGACCACTTTGATTCTTACAAAGAGAATTCATAATTTCTGTGACTCGCTTATCGAGATGGAAGGCCCCCCCGTGTTCGAGTTCATACCGTCAGTTGCACAAGTTCTCTTCCATGGCCCATGAAACGCAGGGGGGTCGAGGTAAAATGTTAAATGATGAGTGAACCGGACGCTAAGAGACAAAATGATAATGATTCATGAGAAAAAGGAAAATGGTTTAGAAAATATGGTGGAGAGTGGAGGCCAGAGAATAAATCAAAATTTTAATAGGAAGAGGAATCACATGGGAGCAGGCCCATCGCCCATACGGAGTAGACTTTTGTGTGGCAAAGAGGGACAGCAAGGATACCATTTGTCACCAGGCCAATCATAGAGAAGGTCGTTGTCGATGATAAGGTGTGGGCCTTTTCCTCTTTTTAATTTTATTTTTACTCTTGAGGAAATCTCAGTGAAATTTAAAATCTAGAAAATAAGATTTATGGTTTAAGACTTAAGAGTGAGTATGGTCAAAGGTGGGCCAGCTTAGTTAAGGATTGTGCCACCCTAGAAGTATTTACCAAGGCACCGCCAAGGTAGATGCCGTAGGGATGTCAAGTATTGACTGACCCACAAGTTAATCCTCAACTCTCTTTAAGCTTTCATCCAGAAACTCTCCAACAATGGCTTCCTCTACCCAAAAACCCTCTTCTTCTTCTTCTACCTCAATCCGTCAATATAACTTCGATGTGTTAAGAGTTTTCGTTAAAGAGTTTATTACAATTCAAGATGATCTTTTAAATCAAAAATTTTTGTTAAGAGTTTATTACAATTCAACAAAATCAATTTTGTAAAAAGATATTAAGAATATAACTTTTAAGTATATATTTTACAAGACGATAAGTTATTTTAAATAATTTTGATTTTTAAATTAAATATATGAAAGGAGAAAAAAACTCATATCCCGATACAACTCAAGATTCAACAATTTCAAGTCCTTCGGCCCTACACACGAAACCACCGCGCCTTCCCTTTTTTTTATCACTTTCAGAAATCATGCAACTTTTTTTTTGTTTTTTTTTTTAATCCAAAATCTATGATTTCTTTTATTATATTTATTTTTAATTACATGCATCTACTCATTTGAATATTCTAATTTTCTCTATTTTTATCAATAAATCAACCTATATTCATAAATATTTAATTTTATAATCTAAAAATTAAATAAATAAATCCTAATATAGGTTAAGATCTTATAAATAATATATTTTTTTATTTATTCAAAACTAATTAATAAATATAAAATACTAATATAAAATTTAATTCTAAACTTTCAAATCTTCAGTCTCGTTGCAACAAATTTAGAGCTAGGGTTTTAATACAAAAATATTTTTTACCCCTATTAAATTTATTTAAGTAATTTTGCATTTCTAATTTATGATTTTACCTCGTAAAATTAATTTGAGGTGTCATAAATTTACTAACCACGTTAATTATTAAAATAATGTTTTATTTAGTTTGGATGTATTTTAGGATATAAAATAACTAATGATATATGTATGATTATTATTATTATTATTTTTAAATTTTATTTACAAATTTATATATTTTTAATATCTAATTATTATACAAAAAAAACATAAAAGATCATTTTCAAAATATCATAATGCTGATTTTTACATTTTCACAATAACTTAAATGAAATTTAACAATAAGATAATTAAAATTAATTAATTTATTAAAAATTTATTTTTTTAGTAATCATGTTTAAAATGTTGATCTTTATTTAAAATATAAAGAAATAATGATAGATGTATATATTTCTATGTTTAAAAAAGTTAATAATTTTATATCCCGGTTTTTTTTAATAAAGAAAGGCTCATTGATAAAATTATTATGATTTTTTATATTTTTAATAATATATTAAATAGAATATAAAAATAAAATAATTAAAATTAATTTAATTTAAGTTTAAATTTAGGAGGGAGGAATAAACTATGTATTAAATTGCCCAATTGGTTAGGAAGTTTGCCTTCATATGGGATATTGGGTTGTATCCTTTAAAGGGGAAAGGAGCCATGGCCACAATATTGAAACCGGTGAAAGGAATATCAAAAAATGGAACTTTTAATTTAAGGTTTTGACTGATGAAAGGGAAAAATAGATCAACAAAAAGTTAAATTAAATATGAATTTGGGAGACTTCAATCTACCAATATTTATTGAAGAGTTTTGAATTTGGTCAGGTAGTGAAGGAGGCATAATTATAATACCTCTTTAATGTTATTATCCTAATGGTGGTAGAAAGATGAATATTAGGGAAAAAAAAGCTTCTTTTTCAATAATTATCAATTTCATCTATTCTTTGTAGGTCTTAATTCATAAATTTCATTTGTGGCATTTATTTTTTAATAATTGAAGAACAAAGAAGAAACTTCATAGGTGGTAAATATGAATAAAATATTTTTCTTGTCACTTGTTTTATAACATAAGTACTTATTTTTGGATTAATTTATATGTAGAACCAACAAGGTTTGGAATATTTTCATTTTCAAATTTTATTTTTTCAACTTTTTTTATGATGAGAATTGTGGTATTAATATCTCCATCTTACCACCTAAGAAATTGGTTAAACTACCAATTTATTTATATTTTTATTCAAAATAATTTATGATAGATGATATTAATAATATAATTAAAAATTTGTAACATCGATAAAAAAATTTAAAAATTTGTAACACCGATAAAAAAAATAATGATACCATATAAAAAAACTATTTTACTAAAAAGCAATGAAACCTATCATAATATAACTCAAAATAAATAATAAATTTTCACCAATCCCCATAAACAATGCATAAAGGAAAAGACTATGAAATGAATCATCTATGTTGATTAATAAAGAAATATTTTCCTTTTTCTCTTTTCCTTTTGTAAATTCTTTTTTCTACCCAATAAAGATCTTGAAATTTTTCAAGATGATAAAAATTGAACTTATGTCTCACTTTTTTTTAGTAAAGAAATGGTTCAAACATTATCTTTAACCTTCCCACGACAATGGTAGATTATCAAATGTTCAACGTAATGGGTTCAAATGAACCCATCTACCATTGGACGATGAAAAGGAATAAAAAGAAAACGATGAAGTTGTTTCGTATGTAAATGCTATGAAACAAAGGTACTTTTTAATTATTGTGGTGGATGGGTCCTTCTTTATATGCTTTTGAAAGCCACCCATCTACTCACCCGTATACTTTTTTACCATTGTGAATAAAATGCAAATGCTAGGAGACAAAAGTCCCTTTGAATTTTGTGGTGGGTGGGTCCTTAGATTATTTTACACGTCATTCACCTCCCCACTCATTTCTTTTTTACCATTATTGCAAATGTTAGGAAATTGCTTTTGAATTTTGTGGTGTGTGGGTCCTTATATTTTTTGAAAAGCCACCCACCTCCCCCATTCATCATTACTTGTGTGTACATGATGAACATATAATTTTAAATAAAAAAAATGTTATATAAATAAATAATAAATATTGCTTTAGTTTTTTTTTTTTTTTTTTTGCCTCAATAGTATACGGTACACCCTGAGCCACTTAGATGACCAAACAAAACTGATTTTGTTTCGTACAAGCACCCAAAGATGGATGCTCTTTAGGCATATCAAGTATTGACTAAGCACAAGTTTATTATTTATAATTAAATAGTAAAATTTTGAGAACCTATTATTTTATATTAAATTGAATCATTATTTCTATCAATCTTGAATTTTATCTTAAAAATTAATTTATATTAAATAATTTTAAAATAAGAAATTAAGTTATTTATTTTTATATTTTTGTTCTTTTTACTAAGAAATGGTTTTAAATTTTTGAAAGAAACCTTATATTTTAAGATAAAAAATAAACAATTCTTAATTTTAAAGTTTATAAATTAATTAAGAACTCCAAACAAAATAAACTTTTTTCATTTTAAAATTTATTTTAAAAGTGATTTAATATATTCAAATAAAATAAAATCCATAATGGTTTTATTTCTAAAAAAATTGAATAAAATTTATACTGGATTTAATATTTTTAGAGTTTTTGAAAATTTTCTAAGTTCATATAGTGTAATTTAATTTTTAATGGAAATTTCAAACTAAAAATGTTAAGAAGTATTTTAAGATGGAAATTTAAGTTTCCAAATACCCAAATATACGGTGTAGTTGTATAAAAACTATAAAAACGTATTTAGAAGGTCACAAGAAGCTTCAACTTCCTACTTTATATATATATTTTATATATAAAAAAAAAACTGTTGTACATTAAACCATTTATTTTTCATCTTTCTTTAAAAAATAATTACTTTCATATTGTTAAGAGAAATACTATTTGAAATACTTTTCTTCATCTCTTAGCCTACTGTCCACGTTTCATTGTAGTATCTAAATATCATACAAAAAACATAAAAATATTATTTTTTAAAATATCATTAGGATGATTTATACATTTTTACAATAAGTTAAATGAAATAAAATGATAAGACAATTAAAATAAATTAATTTGTTAAAATTTTATGTTTTTAATCATCGTGTTTAAAATGTTATTTATTTAAGACATAAAAGAAACAATAATATATACATATATTTTTATGTTTTAAAATATTAATAATTTTATATCCAAGTTAATTGCTAAGATTATTATGATATTTTTAATAATATATTAAATAGAATACGAAAAATAAAATGATTGAAATTAATTTAATTTATGTTAAAATATAGAAGGGAGGAATAAAATATGTATTAAATTATCTGATTGGTTCGGAAGTTTGCTTTCATACGGGATATTGGGTTGGATCCTAATAGGGGAAAGGACTCATGGCAGTAATATCGAAAGGCTTTGACTGGTCAAAGGAATACCAAAAGTTTGAAATTTCAAGGAAAGGACTTATGGCAATTGAATTGAAAGGCTTTGACTGGGTCAAAGGGAAAGGGCCAATGGCCATAGTGGGTTTGTGGTGGCCGGTGGGTGGGTCTTTCTTTATATTTTTTTTAAAAGCCCCCGACCTCCCCACTCATTACTCCTTCACATGCTTATGCATTGGGACCCCACAAAATGGGAAAAGGATCACCTGCTTGCATGTGTTGGGACAATCGATTAGGACCCAAAGATGCCGTAGGGGATATCAAGTATTGAGCCTATTGACTGACCACAAGTTAATCCTCAACTCTCTTTAAGCTTTCATCCAGAAACTCTCCAACAATGGCTTCCTCTACCCAAAAACCCTCTTCTTCTTCTTCTACCTCAATCCGTCAATATAACTTCGATGTGTTCTTGAGTTTTAGAGGTGAAGACACCCGCTACAATTTTACGGATCATTTATTCGTAAATTTGCATCGGATGGGGATTAAAACTTTCAGAGACGATCAACTTAAAAGAGGAGAGGAGATCAAATTAGAACTTTTAAAAACTATTGAAGATTCAAGAATTTCCATAGTTGTGTTCTCAAAAGACTATGCTCAGTCCAAGTGGTGTTTGGATGAGTTAGCGAAGATCATGGAGTGCAGGGAAGAAATGGAACAAATAGTCTTTCCGGTGTTCTACCACGTGGATCCTTCCGATGTGCGAAAGCAAACAGGGAGCTTCGGAGAGGCACTTTCCATTCACGAAAGAACGGTAGATGAGAAGAAGGTGCAAAGGTGGAAGGATTCCTTGACAAAAGCAAGCAATCTAAGTGGTTTCCATGTGAATGATGGGTAACTTCAACTTCCTTAATTTGTGCTTTTGATTTAATTAACTTATCAGGATTTAGTTGTCTTAAATCAAGTTAATAATTTTGTATGGTAAAGCTTGCTTTGTGATGTTATTAATAGTAGGCTCAAAACTTGTTGCCTTCTCATTATGTGTAAAATGTTCAATATATTGGGTTCTTTTAATACTTTTCACATCTTATATGCCCTTACTTTTGTTATATTGACAAAATCAAGTGAATATCACTAAATTTGCTTCATATTTGTTATCTTTTGCAATTCCTTAATACTCATCAAGTGTTACATTGTACTTTATAATTGGCAGGTATGAGTCAAAGCATATTAAGGAAATTGTTAGCAAGATTTTTAAAAGATCAATGAATTCTACACTGTTGCCCATTAACGATGATATAGTTGGGATGGATTTTCACCTTAAAAAACTAAAATCATTGTTAAATAGTGACTTGCATGACATTAGTGTGGTTGGGATCTATGGAACTGGTGGAATTGGTAAAACTACCATTGCCAAGATTGTTTATAATGAGATCCAATATCAATTCACTAGTGCTAGCTTTCTTCAAGATGTTAGAGAGACATTCAACAAGTGTCGTCAACTTCAACTACAACAACAACTTCTTCATGATACAGTGGGGGATGATGAAGAGTTTAGAAATATCAATAAAGGAATCAATATAATAAAGGCCAGACTTAGCTCAAAAAAGGTTCTTATTGTAATTGATGATGTGGATGAGTTGCAGCAATTAGAGTCAGTGGCCGGAAGTCCTAAATGGTTTGGTCCAGGAAGTACAATTATCATTACAACCAGAAACCAACATTTGTTGGTTGAGTATGGAGTGACTATATCATATGAGGCTACAGGATTACATTATTGGGAAGCTCTTCAACTCTTCAGCCAACATGCCTTTAAACAAAATGATCCTAAAGAAGATTATGTGGACCTCTCAAATTGCATGGTACAATATGCTCAAGGTCTCCCTTTGGCCCTTAAAGTTCTAGGTTCTTCTCTTCGAGGCATGACAATAGATGAATGGAAATGCGCATTGGATAAATTTAAAAAAAACCCTATGAAGGAAATTAATGATGTGCTTAGAATAAGTTATGATGGGCTTGATCCTTCTCAAAAGAAGGTTTTCCTAGACATTGCGTGTTTTTTCAAAGGTGAATGCAAAGATGTCGTGTTAAGAATATTAGATGGTTGCAAGTTAAATCCAATGTGGAACATAAGACTTCTATGTCATAGATGTCTGGTAACTATCTTTGGCAACGTCGTACAAATGCATGACTTGATACAACAAATGGGTTGGGCAATTGTTCGTGAAGAATGTCTCGGGAACCCAAACAAATGGAGTAGATTGTGGGATGTTGATGATATTTATGATGCATTTTCTAGACATGAGGTACGAATTAAATGCCTAAATATAGTTATTTAAATATTTATAATCAATTTTTTTAGTGGTTAATTGTCTATATAATTGTAGTTAGGATTTTTATCTTGTGTTGTTCCCTTATTTTTCATTATTGTTTTTCCAGGGGATGAAAAATATTCAAACCATATCTTTGGACTTGTCTAGATCAAAAGAAATACAGTTCAGTACAAAAGTGTTTGCTAAAATGAAGAAACTTAGGTTGCTTAAAATCTATTGCAATGATCATGATGGTTTGACAAGAGAGGAGTATAAAGTGCATCTTCCTAAAGACTTTGAATTTCCTCATAATTTGAGATATCTTCATTGGCAAAGATGCACTTTGAGGTCTTTACCTTCAAGGTTTTATGGAGAGGAGCTTATTGAAATCAACTTGAAGTCTAGCAACATAAAAAAGCTTTGGAAAGGGAATAAGGTATGATCATTATTTAACGTTCTTTTCTTTTTCATAATTTTCAAGTAGAAGAATTTTTTTTATTAAAAGAATGTCTTTTGTTACAGTGTCTTGGAAAACTAAAGGGCATTGATTTAAGTAACTCAAAACAACTTGTCAAAATGCCAAAATTCTCAAGCATGCCGAATTTGGAGAGACTAAATCTTGAAGGTTGTACAAGTTTGTGTAAACTTCATTCATCTATTGGCGATCTCAAACGATTGACTTACTTGAATTTAGGAGGATGTGAGCAGCTCCAAAGTTTTCCAACTAACATGAAGTTTGAATCTATTGAAGTCCTTTATCTTAGTCAATGTCGAAAGTTGAAGAAGATTCCTAAGATCCATGGGAATATGAAACATTTGAAGGAACTTCATTTAAACAAGAGTGGGATTAAAGAGCTACCAAGTAGCATTGTGTATTTATCATCTCTTGAAGTCCTTGATCTCTCGGGTTGTTCAAACTTTGAGAAATTTCCTGAGATCCATGAGAATATGAAATTTTTATGGAAGCTTGATCTATGTTTCAGTGGTATTAAAGAACTCCCAGACAGCATTGGGTATTTGGAATCTCTTGTAATTCTTGACCTCTCATATTGCTCAAAATTTGAGAAATTCCCAGAGATAAGAGGGAATATGAAATGTTTGAAGAGCCTTTCTTTAGATGAGACTGCTATTAAGGAACTCCCAAATAGCATTGGGTCCTTGACCTCTCTCAATTATCTTTCTCTTAGAAAATGTTCAAAGTTTGAGAAATTTTCGGATGTATTTACCAATATGGGACTTTTATGTGACCTAGATTTACATGAGAGTGGTATTAAGGAACTCCCAGGCAGCATTGGATGTTTGGAATCTCTTAAACGTCTTGACCTATCATATTGCTCAAACTTTGAGAAATTTCCAGAGATCCAAGGGAATATGAAATTCTTGAAGGAGCTTTCTTTAAACCACACCGCTATTAAGGAACTCCCAAATAGCATTGGGTGCTTGCAGGACCTTGAAATTCTTAACCTCAATGGTTGCTCAAATTTTGAGAGGTTTCCTGAGATCCAAAAAAATATGGGAAATCTATGGGATCTTTCTCTACACGAAACTGCTATTAAAGGATTACCCTTCTCAATAGGTTATCTCACTGGACTTGATCACTTACATTTGGAAAATTGTAGAAACTTGAGAAGTCTTCCAGACATATGTGGGTTCAAATCCCTTAAAGGCCTCTTTATAATTGGTTGTTCAAATCTAGAGGCTTTTTCAGATATCACGGAGGATATGGAACAATTAGAATGCCTTTTGTTACGTGAAACAGGCATAACAGAGCTGCCATCATCAATTGAACACCTGAGAGGTCTTGATTCCTTGGAATTGATCAATTGTGAGAACCTTGTGTCTCTTCCCAATAGCATTGGTAGTTTGACACATCTTACAACTCTTCGTGTTCGTAGCTGTACAAAGCTCCATAACTTGCCTGACAATCAGCTCCTGATCCTGGCCACTCTGACGTTTGCTGGTTGAGTTGACAGTTGGATAGCCAACAGAGATGAAGGAAGTGACTGAGGAAAGAGAGTTGATGGATACAAATTACTTGGGATCTCTCTTTGGATAGCCAACAGAGATGAAGGAAGTGACTGAGGAAAGAGAGTTGATGAATACAAATTACTGGGGATCTCTCTAGTCTTAGTACTTTGTTCATGATTATCTTTGTTGTAACCCATATGGCCACATGTACTACCTTGAGATTAACACATGCAATGTAACTGTCCCTAGTCTTTTAAAAATTTTAGTAAAGACTACTTAATTGTCCTGGTAAAAATTCAATGTGGTCAAGGATTTGGTATAAAACAATATGAGAAATTACTCCTGGAGGTCAATAGGCTCACTAGTGATTTTATTAAGGAAAAGTCTCATATGTAAATTAGACTGCATTTGAAAGTATTTTTATTTGAAATGGTTTTAGTGAAAACATTTTTTCAATAAATATTTTTAAAAAAATCACCCATTAAACAGTTTTTTCAAATTTTAAAAACTATTTCCTAAATTTTATCAATCATATAATGTTTTTTTAATAATACTTTTTAAATTAAAAGCATTTTCTAAAATTACTATCAAATGAATTTTTAGAGTATGTATGACAGTATTTTTATTCAAAATATTTTTAATGGAAGTGTTTTCTCCAAAAGTATTTTTAGGAAAATCACCTATGAAATGTCTTTTTAGAAAACATTATAAATAATTTTTCAATACCACAAGTGATTTTTTTAATTTTTAAGAATGTTTCCAAAATTTTGACAAACACCTTTTTTTTTTTCAAAAAAACTTTTTAATTAAATTAAAAATGTTTTTTAAAATTACTATCAAACGGATTTTTAGAGTGCGTTTGATAGTGATTCTAAAAAGTATTTCCAACATCTGTAACACTTGAAAAAAAATTTCTTCAAATATTAAAATCTATAAACACTTCCTATATCACTGTCTAACGTATTCTAAATATTGGTAGTGATCCATTATGCCCTCGGGTGAGACCCAAAATATACCATGAGAAGATCCAAATGGGGATGTAATAGAGGTAGTACAATTGCTTTAGGAATGCACAATTCATAATGCTTACGTTGTCAATGATGCTTATGTTATGTTGTAGATTGTGCATACCTACTAAAACACCCTTTAGTTATTCATTGCTAAAAATTCAAAATAGAAACATTCCATCTACTGAGTTGTGCACTTCATCCCTTCTGAAAATACTTTTCAACTTCAGTTGAGTGTGCCCAAAGTGAGGGAAGAAGTTGATGTGCGACTTGTAGTATGAAGATCTTCATTCGGGTTGTATTCAATTCCATTAAAATTCATCATGTGTTGGTTGTATTAAGAAGTTAGTATGCTATGTTTTGGAAAAGATGAAGGGCTGGAATAGGGATAATGCAAATTGATTCATACAAATGAACTATGAGAAGAGTTCCTATTATGTCATGTATAACAAACAGTTTGATGAATGAGAGTTTAGTTTTCAATTTGTAATAAGAGTTCCCTCAAGCTTTAAATCATGTCATCAATGTTTGAGACTGAATCCTAACTTGGAATAACATATTAGATTTCATACAAACGGTTGCACTCTTTCATATTTGATTCTCAAAACATTCAAAAACCTAATTCATCTTAAGAACTATTCTAGGGTTTCATACATAAATCATCAAATCGATTTCATTGAATTAAACGCTTAAGCTATGTTTGGTTCTTGGAAAATTTGAGGGAAAATTCGAGGGAAAATTCGAGGGAAAATTCTAACTAATTTTAGTTATATTTAATTTTTTTTTTTTTTTTGTATTTTTAAATGTGAAACCAAACATGAGAAAACCATTTTTTTTAACATTTTTTTTCCTTTCCTAATTACTTTCCAGGAATCAAACATAGTCTCAAAGCTAGCATTCTTTGAGAACAATAAATTGAATAAATTGAAAAAAAACCCTAACAAGAAAATTAATGATGTGCTTAGAATAAGTTTTGATGTGCTTGATAATCCTCAAAAAGAGGTTTTCTTGGACATTGCATGTTTTTTCAAGGGTGAATGCGAAGATTTCGTGTCAAGAATATTAGACGGTTGCAACTTAGATCCAACAATCAACATAAAAGATCTTTGTGATAGATGTCTAGTAACTATCTTTGGCAACGTCGTACAAATGCATGGCTTGATACAAGAAATGGGTTGGGCAATTGTTCGTGAAGAACGTCCTGGAGACCCCCACAAATGGAGTAGATTGTGGGATGCTGATGATATTTATGATGCATTTTCTAGACAAGAGGTATGAATTAAATGCCTAAATATAGTTATTTAAATATTTATAATCAATTTTTTTAGTGGTTAATAGTCTATATAATTGTAGTTAAGATTTTTATCTTGTGTTGTTCCCTTATTTTTCATTATTGTTTTTCCAGGGGATGAAAAATATTCAAACCATATCTTTGGACTTGTCTAGATCAAAAGAAATACGGTTCAATACAAAAGTGTTTGCTAAGATGAAGAAACTTAGGTTGCTTAAAATCTATTGCAATGATCATGATGGTTTGACAAGAGAGGAGTATAAAGTGCATCTTCCTAAAGACTTTGAATTTCCTCATAATTTGAGATATCTTCATTGGCAAAGATGCACATTGAGGTCTTTACCTTCAAGGTTTTATGGAGGGGAGCTTATTGAAATCAACTTGAAGTCTAGCAACATAAAAAGGCTTTGGGAAGGGAATAAGGTATGATCATTATTTAATGTTCTTTTCTTTTTAATAATTTTCAAGTAGAAGAAATTTTTTTTTTATTAAAAGAATGTCTTTTGTTACAGTGTCTTGGAAAACTAAAGGGCATTGATTTAAGTAACTCAAAACAGCTTGTCAAAATGCCAAAATTCTCAAGCATGCCGAATTTGGAAAGACTGGATCTTGAAGGTTGTACAAGTTTGCGTGAACTTCATTCATCTATTGACGATCTCAAATGGTTGACTTACTTGAATTTAAGAGGATGTGAGCAGCTCCAAAGTTTACCAAATAGCATTGAAGTTTGAATCTCTTGAAGTCCTTAATCTCTCAAATTGTTCAAACTTTGAAAAATTTCCTAAGATCTATGGGAATATGAAATTTTTGAGGAAGCTTTATCTATGTGAAAGTGGTATTAAAGAACTCCCAGACAACATTGGCTATTTGGAATCTCTTGAAACTCTTGACCTCTCAAATTGCTCAAAATTTGAGAAATTCCTGGAGATAAGAGGGAATATGAAATGTTTGAAGAGGCTTTATTTAGATGAGACTGCTATTAAGGAACTCCCAAATAGTATTGGGTCCTTGACCTCTCTCCAAAGGCTTTCTGTTGAAAAATGTTCAAAGTTTGAGAAATTTTCAGATGTATTTACCAATATGAGACATTTATGGCATCTAAATTTATGTGAAAGTGGTATTAAGGAACTCCCAGGCAGCATTGGATGTTTGGAATCTCTTGAAACTCTTGACCTCTCAAATTGCTCAAAATTTGAGAAATTCCCGGAGATAAGAGGGAATATGAAATGTTTGAAGAGGCTTTATTTAGATGAGACTGCTATTAAGGAACTCCCAAATAGCATTGGGTGCTTGCAGGACCTTGAAACTCTTGACCTCGGTGGTTGCTCAAATCTTGAGAGGCTTCCTGAGATCCAAAAAAATATGGGAAATCCATGGGCTCTTTTTCTAGATGAAACTGCTATTAAAGGATTACCCTGCTCAATAGGTCATCTCACTGGACTTCATCAATTAAATTTGGAAAATTGTAGAAACTTGAGAAGTCTTCCAGACATATGTGGGTTGAAATCCCTTAAAGACCTTGTTATCGATGGTTGTTCAAATCTAGAGGCTTTTTCAGAGATCACGGAGGATATGGAACAATTAAAACGCCTTTTGTTACGTGAAACGGGCATAACAGAGCTGCCATCATCAATTGAACACCTGAGAGGTCTTGATTCCTTGGAATTGATCAATTGTAAGAACCTTGCGGCTCTTCCCAATAGCATTGGTAGTTTGACACGTCTTACATATCTTCGTGTTCGTAACTGTACAGAGCTCCATAACTTGCCTGACAATTTGAGAAGCCTACGGTGTTGCCTATTGAAATTAGATCTAGGTGGTTGCAATCTGATGGAGGGAGAAATCCCCAGTGATTTATGGTGCTTATCCTCACTGATATCTTTAGATGTAAGTGAAAACCATATTCGTTGCATACCCGCTGGCATCACTCAACTTTTGAAGCTCCAAACCCTTTACATGAATCACTGCCCGACGCTTGAAGAAATTGGAGAGCTTCCATCAAGTTTAACAGAGATGGAGGCACATGGTTGTCCATGCCTAGAAACTGTAACTTTCTCAAGTCCACTTTGGTCTTATCTGCTCAAATACTTCAAATCAGCAATTCAGGTATCAGTTTCATGGCAGAATTATTTATTTAGTTTTTATAATATTTTTTTTTAAAAAAAAACATGAGATTTACGTGACATTTTTTCTACAGTCGACGCGGAGGACATTTGTCATTCCAGGAAGTAGTGGAATACCAGAGTGGGTAAGCCATCAGAGAATGGGGTGTGAAGTAAGAATAGAGCTCCCAATGAATTGGTATGAAGATAACAACTTCTTGGGATTTGTTCTATTCTTCCATCATGTTCCCCTTGATGATGATGAATGTGAGACAACAAGAGGTGGTATTGCACATTGTGAATTGACGATATCCCATGGTGATCAATCTGAACAACTGCACAATATATTGTTTTATTCTGAATGTAAAACCTACCGGATTAGGGATTTATCATATGGCCACAAATACGACCGCTACTGCAGTGGTAGCACATCAGATCCAGCAATTTGGGTGACGTATTTCCCTCAGATTAAAATTCCCCGTGAGTATCGATCCAGTCGGTGGAACAACTTTAAGGCTCACTTCCACACTCCAATCGGTGGTGGCTCTTTTACGTGTCGCACTAACACATGCTTTAAATTGAAAAGCTGTGGGATACATCTGTTGTACGCCCAAGATCAGATCCATTGCACTCAGCCGTCAAGAGGAAGCCTTGGTGACAGAGAAGATCACCCAGCCAAGAGATTAAAGATTCTCTAGTTTCCAAAAGATCAAAGCTTTATTTAAACCCTAGCAAGGTATGTCTTCTCTCTTTTTTATTTATTAGATGGAATTAGTGAAAAGAGAAATATCTGGATAACTTTTAAAATCATATCCTAGTGACTGATTTTTTATTTATTTATTTTTATTTTTTTGTTCTTTTTCTTTCCTAAAAAAATGTTTTAGAACTTATTACTTGGAGTAGATTATTGAATTTAAAAGGAAGTCATGCAATTTAGAGGGTAAAATTATATGTGTAGAGCTTAACAATTATGATACATT
This sequence comes from Vitis riparia, assembly GCF_004353265.1. Lineage (NCBI taxonomy): Eukaryota > Viridiplantae > Streptophyta > Magnoliopsida > Vitales > Vitaceae > Vitis > Vitis riparia. Next base: position 36,154,530 of record NC_048448.1, read on the forward strand.
GATTATGGGATCCATCTGTAAACAACCTAAAAGGTGAGAGCATGACTTAGGGCCGGTGGGCTTGGCGCAAAATATCTTTTTATTTATTTAGGAATTTTAAAAAATAAAAATCAAAAGTACAAGCTTTGTTCAGCTCCTAAGAAAATGATTTTTATATGAGAAAAAAGAAAAAGAAAATCATTTTGTATGAGAGAAAAAAAAATATACTAGATAGATTATTTAGATTATATTCTACTTAATTGTTGATAAATTTTAATTTTATTTAAATAATTTATGTTTTATTAAACAATTTTGTTAGTGGTAGGTTGTTTTGGTTGACTCTTAAGATTTTTAAAATACCTAAGTTTTTAGGATTATTCATGTGGCAACTAATTTACTATTGATAATGATGGTGCTACATTTATATTATATTGTTAGAAACAAGTTTTGAATAAAATTTTATCAATTTAATTATTTAAAAGATTCTTAAAATTTATTTCTAAAATTATTGAATTTTTAAAGTTTTGCTAAAAAATGTAAAAATTTTAAAAACTTATGATCACATTTCTTGCTTTCTTTAAAAAAAAAAAATCCTTTGAAAATATTGCTTGAATTTTTATTAATTTTTAAATAAAATTTAAAAATTATCAACTTTTTTTTTTAATCATTTCATATTTCATAGTTTTTTTCTTTCACAATGAGTATCAATAATTAAAACGTTTCTTTTTTTCCATTTTTTATTTTTTATTTTTTGTTTCATAACTAATATAGGTAATCACATATTTTGTTAAATGATCATGGAATATAAAAAATTTTGTATGTTTATTACAATTCATGTTTCTTTTTAATTTTTGCGTGTTTTTTTTTTTTAACTTAATTTGCCCCTACCCATCTACTTCACCACTGCTTTGAGGCCATATCGAAATAGTTTGAAACATATAACTTATATGCTTCTCATTTTATATTTATATTTTTTTATTTTATTTAGTCATTACAATATATTAAAAATTATGAGATTCTATTTGTGTTATTAAGTCATTACAATAAAATAAAAAGGTTCTTATGCAGAGAAATCAAATCAGAAAAAATGAAGACATCTCTAGTTTCAAACTCTACTTAGCAAGGCATGTCTTCTCAGTCTTTGGTTTTATTGAATATTAAAATATTTACGATAATTTTTAATATGATTACATGCTTGGAAGAATATGAAGTTTGATATGGGATTAGATGGTCAAGTCATTCAAATAGGTTCTATTTTTTCTTCTCTTTTTATTTTTTATTTTTTTGCTTTTATTTTAATTTATTTGTTTTTAATTATCCCAAAATTTTACAAAATTTGGAGATCCCATATTCTTAGGTCTAAGTTTAAAACTCCTTTATTTTTTCTAATAAATATCTTAGTACCCTATCAAAGCTTTATCTTCGGAATGAATTATTGAATTTAAAAAGAAAGATCATATTACAATAGCTATTTTGGTAGGCCAAAATTTTTGTTTGAATTAACTTAAATTTTTATTTAGAGCTTGATTTATGAATTGGTAGGCCAAACGATTATCATATGTTTTTCAAATTGCACAATTATCTTATAAGCATGGGTTAATATTTATTTTGATCTTACTTTTCTTTATTTTTAAAGATGACATTATGATATACTCGTGGAACCATGACTAATCGTTGTCATTGGTCAGGATGCTGAGGAAACATGACTAACTATTGGTCCTGGAATTGGAAGTGGTGGCAGAGATGCAATATTGAACCAGAATGAGAATACCATAAAAGAGACTCTTTGTTTGGATTGTGGATTTTAATTTGTATGTTTTTAAGCATGGATAATTTGAATTGTGGATTTGAATTTGTATATTTTTAGGTATGAATAATTTTATTTATTTGAAGTTATTCACAAGTGCTTTTAAGAATGACTTTGACACATTGATAAATTATCTATTAAGATCATATGCATAGTGAACAAACTAGCTTAAATTCTTTTATTGTGTTTTAATTATGTTGCAAATTATTTCGTAGTGTCGTATGAAAAGAGATATATTCAATATTTAATTACAAATGTAGTCGATCATAATCCAAATACTATAAAAAAAATGTTACCATAATCTCGACTAGTATCGTTAAATTCTATCTTTGATAGCTCTAGTTTAAAATCTCTTAAACCTAAACTGCAAAAATCATTTTGTTAAATCCAAACATTATTTTGTTTGATGACCATTTTTATGCACCTATTTTAAATTATTTATAAGGTCATTTTTATCTTGTTCTTATTATTTTTGTCTCATGAAACATTTAATGCACCTATTTCATATCACTAAAAGAAGGGAAAATATGTTGAATAATAAAAGGAATTTAAATAAAATATACTAATATGACTACATTTTAATACTTGAATTGTGAGGAATGTTTATAGGGCTTAGTCATGTCCAAGTTTCATTACTCAACTTGTTTAACCCATTTTTTTTATATATATATTTCTTTTCTTATAATAAGTGTAAATACATCATAATTTTAATACTAGTGTTTGATAAAATTGAAAATTAAGTACTAAAAAAACCATTATTCTAAATTATAAGTAATGACATTATAAATGTTGAATTAGTATAAAGTAGAGTAAGAAAGGAGTTCCTAAGATTTTTTTTTTTTTTTTTTTTTGGCATTTCTCTAACAAGAAATAGAGATATTTTGTAACATATATTTTTTATTACATATATGTTTGAAATTTTGTAGTCTTTTGAGAGAGAGATGACCTCTTGCTAAGAAACAAAATAATGCCCCCAGCCTCATGTGCTAAATGAGTTACCTGGATTAAGCACACTTCCTAACTCTTTTGAAAAGCATGTAAGAAATACATACATACATATATATATATATATACATATATATATATATATATATATATATATATATATATATATATATATATATATATTGAAGAATAAAAATACACAAAATGAACTACAAAAGATGTGCACTAAATTACACAAAAAGTATACAAAGGGTGTCAGGCAAAAGGATCAAAAAAGAGTGACGCAAGTCCTTGCAACTCTCTACAAGTTCTGATCCAAATCCTTGGTAATTCAATGGTAGTAGACACATAGCCGGGCTACTTCAACTACCAAATGACAAACTCTCTACAAGGTCCCCAGGCACCCTTCTGATACCTGTGGACTCTAACTCGGTACCCAGCTGTATGTTTGTGGCAACAGTTATCCTTTGATGAACTTCTACTGGAAAATTAGATCACATCAGAAGAAAGGCACCATTCCACCTTACAAGCTATTCAAACTTAGGATCCCATCTACTTTAGGAAAAAAGATAATAACATTAAAATAAAGTTCTCCAAGAGAGCAAGAGTAGAGGGAAGCCCCTTCTCTTAGAGAAACTTGACAGTCTCATTTCCCATAAAGCAAATTAAGAAACACATCAATCAAACACCTACAAAGGAGATCACCACCATAATTTGCTTCTGTGTCTGTATTAGTTTTCTTCTAAATCTTTTATATAATGTTAGAAAAAAAATAAAAAGAAAATAAAAGACATGAATTCAACTATAAGGTCCACAGAATCTTTTAAGTAAATAAGTAAATAAATAAACAAAAATAACATGAACCACATGTGAGATCATTGGGAAAGATCAGGGGAGATCCAAAATAGAAGAACTCCAGCTGAAATGGTACACATTTTCAAAGAATAGGGGAAAAGTTAAGATCCAAGAAAAGAATCCAAAATACAACAATTAACTCCGAAAATCAATCAGCCATTTCTTTCTAAGAAAAACTAAGTGCTTCAATGGTTTCTCTAACTTGTACATTCTTAATAACTGAGATTCATTGCCAAGTCAAATAACCCATTCTGGAATACCTCATACAAGTAGAAGAATTGATATTGAATGTATGGTGATACTTTAAGTTCATGCCATTGGGATTTACAAATTTAACTAATAAAGAATCTGATCCAATAAATACAGACCCTTCAACCATCATTTGAGATAGAAGACACTATCAAAATTAGATTCACCATCCCCATCATTATAATAACCAATACCAAATAATCAAAACCGTATACATGCTCAATATCAATCCAATACAAGACAAAACTGATATTGTGTTACACAAATTTGTAAACTTAAGTTGTACTAGCCATTTGTGACTCACTGCTTCCTGCATGTGGATGTGAGGAGGAATCAGTAGCATGCAAAGTCGAATTTCCTTTGATGGCAAACAAGTTGAATTCTGGTTTTTGTATCGAAGACATAAATTTGTGAAATCGATCATCAAAACTAGCTTTTAGTTCCTGTGGTGATAGAAGGTTTAGCCTTTCAAGAACTTTAACCGCAGTGTTTGCTGCAAGGTTAATCTGTGAGATGGCAATGGCAAAACAAATTAGTGAAAAGCTCTTTCTGGTGAGGTCTATAAATGTTTACTTCCAAAACCAAAGTTCAAAATAGAAAAGCATTCCAAATTCTTACGCATTCTATCCTGAAGAAAGTAAGACATAGCAAGAAAATAAGAGTGCACAAGGTAGACAAAACAAAAAGAAGACAACATTAAAAAAAGAAAAAAAAAAGAATAGTAATAGAAAAGTAGGCATACAAACCATTCCTAAACCTGTTACACGCTTCCCTGGCATAATCAACCTTTACTTTGGATGGGGGTTGGGGTAGTTTTGCAAAAGCCAACACAAAAACTAAAGGAAATATATTGAGATCCTTATTTGTTTGGTTGGAAGAAAGGCTGCCCAGTTAGATGATTGTTTTGGGTTCATCAACAATACAAGTGTAGTCTAGTGCAAGTTCTATTGTTGCTTCTCTGCTTTTCTCTCTTCCCATTTCTTGATAGTCATATGACATGTACCATACATGTGTACCCCAATTGAGCACTCTTAATGTGATAGAATATATATTATATTATTTTACCTATTTAGATATAAAAATAAAAAATATATATATATACTACTAACTGAATAGGAAAAAACCAGATAACTAGACTAATTAATTTTATTTTTATAACTAAAATTTTGAAGTTAAGAAAAAGTATTAAATAAGATATTAATTTTTTTCTACTAAGGTAGCTCTCAAGAGATGTGGGATAAGGTAAAGGGATTTAAAAGGCTGCGTTTGAACCACGAACCACAAGCTCATTATGAGAATAACTACTCCACTATGTTCCATCCTTATTTGTGTTAATAATTAACACAAAACAACTACATAGGCTATTTCAAAAAATAATATATATATATATATATATAAATCACATTTTTTTTCATTTTCAATTTGTTTTCATATTTAAATATGACTTTTTTTTTACCATTTTGAATATATTTTCATATTTAAATATTGTATATATTTTGTTTAATAAATTTAAACCATTAATATATTTATATAAAAATGAATAAATAATATTATAAATATTATTTAATTTTTAATTATATATTTTAAATTTTTTAATTTTAATAAAATATAAAATATATATTTATAACCTCACTGGTTTGACTACGGTTCAACCATCGGTCCGACGAGTGAATCATGAACCGGTAACTTTTTCGATTCAATATCCGATCTGGTTCTGAAAATATTGTTAAAAAGTGACAATATTTTTTTTAATAATTTTAATCATGTAAAATTATATTATTACATAAAAATTTGATTACTTTACTTAAACAATATATTTTTATTTACATGAGGCATTGTGTAAATATTTAACTTTTCAAATACAAAATATTTTTAAATATCTAATAACATAATATAATTTTCATTAATAAATTTTAAATATTGTAATCATCAATATTATTAACAAACAGATAACAAATTACTTATTAAATTATAAATTATAGAATACATTGGTATAATATATATTTTTTTATTTAAAACAATATTGAATGTTGAAATACACGATATAATGTAACCATTATATATAACATATACAATTGGACATCTTGTATAAAATAAATATGAATGTAGTATAATATGTTCTATTGAATATAATATTATAAAAAGTTAAATTTCACTATCTCTTCAAGTTTGGTATAAATACATCTAATCATCACTGATTTCAAATTTGGTCAGTTAGCACCTTAATAAATTTATTTTATTTATAAAATTATTTTTTTAAGAGATTTGAATAAAAAGGATTTTAGATAAATGTGTTTAATAATTTTTTTTTAAAATAAATTTTATACATGAAATACCTCTACAAGGTATTAGCTAACGAAATATAAAATCAATGAAAGTTTAATGTATTTATACTAAGTAGGATGTGAATCAAATTAATCTTACTTTGAAATATCATGTTTTATATATATATATATATATATATATATATCCTTACCATTCCCTTTCCATTCAACCTACCAACCAATTATATTACATATCTAGCCAAAGGGAAATGAAAGTCAAAATTGATTGAGACACCCTAGCCAAGAATTAAGTTTTGAGACAATGCTATTTAAAGTGGGCCCATCACTCTAAAAATAGTCAAGAAGGTTAAGTTACTTATGTGTACATGCTCCTCTCACTGTGGCCCTCTCCTAGAATTACTTAATATTACTACTCTATATATATTTTTCTTACATGCATGATGTTTATTTTACTTACCAAAAAATTCACATGCTTTACATTTGGTGACTGTTGAAAGAATTTACATGCTATATATTCAATCCAAGCATATGAAACTTCTGCCATAAAAATCATTTCTGAAAAAATTTAGGATCATACTTACCTCCAGCCATAGTTTGTAAATTGTAGTTGGTGAAGTCTCAGATTTCCAAACTCTGATCTCTCTTATGAGATGGTGTATTACTGAAGGAAAAAGCAGAGAGATGAGTTCGGGACCATGAGAGATCTATATAACTGTGGCTTCTCATCATACCACGTTGCTTCTAATTTGCCACACTATGAGCAGTTTGTAGAACATGCTCCTTAACCGTAGTGGAAGTGAGAGATGGTGGAGGACGTGGTCGAGGTGTTGGATCACATCAGAGTGGTAAACGTGTGTGAACATGTAGCTGATAACATTCTCCCACTTGGTCCACACCTTTAACCTAATGTCCTATCTTAGTCCATCAATTATCTGCATTAAGTAACAAATACATGAATCATAACGATAAGTCCTCTATATAACAAGTGTTACCTTCCATGTATTACAGTGTATTCATTTCTTAACATTATTCTTTATGTGGCACTATTACTTAATGAATAAACCCTATGTTCATTCTTGGTCCAATGAAGTTGAATTTTCTCAAAATTAAATAAAAGTGCACATTAATATGAGAAAACATCATAATAAGAGTTTGTACAATAGAAACTACATAAGGGAACTAAGTCTCATGTTCAGTACATGATTCTTGAATTTCAACGGTGGCATGTCCTTAGTCAAAGAATCAACGGTCATCAATTCAGTGCTAATGTGCTCAATAACCACTTTATTTTCTTTAACACGTTCTCTTATGGCTAGATACTTAATGTCGATGTGCTTGCTTAGACTTCCACTTTTATTGTTCTTTGCCATAAAGACTGCAGTTGAATTGTCGCAATATATACTCAATGGCCTAGAAATTGAATCCATAATTCTAAGCCCGAAAATGAAACTCTTAAGTCATACACCATGTGAAGTAGCTTCAAAACAGGATATGAACTCAGCTTCCATAGTAGAAGTAGCAGTCAAGGTCTGCTTAACGCTCATATAAGATATAGCTCCACCGGCCAATACAAAAATGTATTTAGATGTTGATTTGCGTGAATCAACACAATCAGCAAAGTCTAAATCTGAGTAGCCAACAACCTCTAAATTTCTTGTCCGTCTATACATAAGCTTGTAATCTTTGGTTCCTTGAAAATACCTCATCACTTTCTTTGCAGCTTTCTAGTGGTCCGAACCTAGGTTACTCTGATATCGTCCTAACATTCCAACAGCAAATACAATGTCAAGCCTTGTGCAGACCTGAGCATGCATCAGACTTCCAATTGCATAAGCATATGGAATGTTCTTCATTTGTTCCATTTCAAGATCGTTTTTCGGGCATTGGTTCAGATTGAACCTATCACCCTTCACTATAGGGGAAACACTAGGTGAACAATCCTTCATCCGAAATCTCTCTAAAACTTTATTGATATAGGTTTCCTGAGATAGACCTAAGATACCTTGAAATCTGTCTCTATGAATCTTAATGCCAATGACAGAAGATGCCTCACCCATATCCTTTGTGTCAAAATTTTTAGAGATGAATTGTTTCACCTCATGAAGTAAACCCTTATCATTGGTTGCAAGTAAGATGTCATCCACGTATAAAACAAGAAAACAAACTTTACTCTCATGACCTTAAGGTATATGCATTGATCCATAACATTTTCTACAAAACCAAATGAAGAAACTATGTTATGGAATTTTAAATACCATTGGTGAGATGCTTGTTTTAAACCATATATGGATTTCTTGAGCTTGCAAACCAATTGCTAACCATCACTAGAGGGGAATCCTTTAGGTTGTTTCATATAAACCTCCTCCTCTAGCTCTCCATTAAGAAATGTTGTTTTCATATCCATTTGTTGCAATTCCAAATCAAAGTCGGCTACTAATGCCAATATAATGCGCAAGGAATCTTTCTTAGATACAGGAGAAAAGGTTTACATGTAATCGATTCATATTTTTTTAGTGAACCCCTTTGCAACAAGTCTGGCCTTGTATCTTTCAATGTTGCCTAATAAGTCTTTCTTTGTCTTAAAAACCCATTTACAACTAATGGTTTTTGCACCATTAGGCAACTCAACAAGATCCCAAACATCATTGCACCTCATGGAACTCATCTCTTCCTTCATGGCATTATACCACAATTTTGATTCTTTGCAACTCATGGCTCGTGAAAATTATTTGGATCATACTCGGCTCCTATATTGTAGTTAGATTCTTGTAGATACACTACATAATCACTAAGAATTGCTGACCTCTTAGTTCGAGTAGACCTTTTTAAGGTTGCACCAATATCTTCTAAGGAAGTATAAGGTTCAACTTGTTGTCTAGAAGTGTCAGGCAACTCCTGATCAACCTGATCTACTGTAATGTTGTCAACAGCTTGTGGAACTTCAATGACCGGTTGAACTTCAGCGATTGTTCGTTCTACACCCATTTGAACTTGAGGGGTGTGATGACCAATAAACAATCTATCACTCGAAGTGGAAGGTTGAAACTCTGTATAATCAATATCAGAAACTATGTTTCTGAATTGATCGCTCCCACTGACCAAGTCATATTCAAGAAATTTAGCATTTCTTGATTCCACAATCCTAGTGCTGTGAGATGGACAGTAAAATCTGTACCCCGTAGACTTTTCAACATATCCAATGAAATACCCACTAATAGTCCTTGGGTCCAGTTTCTTCTCTTGTGGATTATAAATTCTCATTTCAAACAAGCATCCCCAAACACGCATATGTCGCAAACTCGATTTCCAACATTTCCATAACTCAAATGGCGTTTTTGGGACAGTCTTAGTTGGAACTCGATTTAATATATACACTACTATCTTAAGTGCTTCAGCCTACAAGACTTTAGGAAGTTTTGAGCTGCTAAGCATACTCCTCACCATCTCCAATAAAGTTCTGTTTCTTCTTTTTGTTACACCATTTTGGTCTGGAGAACCAGGCATGGTGTATTGGGCAACAATCTCATGCTCTTGAAGAAACTTCGCAAATGGCCCAGGTGCTTGTCCATCTTCCAAGTATCTTCTATAATATTCTCCACATTCTATCTAATCTCACGATCTTAATTTGTTTACCACATTGTTTCTCTACTTGTGCCTTGAAAACCTTAAAGACATCTAATGCTTCATTTTTGTTATGAAGTATGTAGAGATACATGTATCGTGAGAAATCATTTATGAAAGAGATGAAGTATTTCTGACCATGAGAGTCCATGTCAAGACTACATATATCAGTATGTATGATCTCTAATATGGCGGAACTCCTAGTAGCACCTCTATTTGACTTGTTAGTCTGTTTTCCCTTAATGCAGTCCACACAAGTCTCAAAGTCAATAAAATCTAAAGTACTAAGTACCCCATCATTCACCAACCTTTTGATTCTATCTATAGAGATATGACCTAATCTCCAGTGCCACAATATAAAGGAATCCTCATTAACAACACATTTCTTAATGTCACTTTGGACATGTAATGAATTATGAGTGGTATCATTTTGTAAGAATATGTGATAAAGACCATCAGACAAAATACCATTCCTAACACAATCAGATTTATAAATCAAACTGAAAGATGTTTCTGAAAAATGAAAGAAATATCCAAACGGTACAAGTCTAGAAACTGAAATCAAGTTTCATGAGAAACTTGGTACATAAAAGGTCCTTTGCAATTCCAAAACAAAACCACCATTTAAAGTTAAGTAACATATCCCTATTGCTTCCACATGCGAGCCCATCTTGTTTCCGGATAAGATGAATTGCTCACTTCTCACTGGCTTCCTTAGGTTTTGCATACTCTGCAAGGAATTTGAAATGTGGATTTTAGATCCAGAATCAATCCACCATGTGTTGGTATTTACATTAACCATATAAGATTCAGAACAAACAAATGAGGTAAGGTTACCTTTCTTCTCAAGACATTTCTTCTTCACGTGTCCTTTCTTTTTTTTCTTTTGCATCACCAACATGGCACTTTCTCCTTGTTCCATCATTAACCTTCCTTCCTCTTGAACACACATGGTCATCAATTCATTGATAGACCACTTATCCTTATGTGTGTTGTAAGAGATTTTGAAAGGTCCATACTGAGGCGGAAGAGTGTTAAGGATAAAGTGCACCAAGAATGATTCAGACATTCCTACCTCGAGCTTCTTTTATTGAGCCACTATGTCTCTCATCTCCATGATGTGTTCGTGTACACCTCTTATACTGGTGAGCTTCAGGGATGTGAACTTCATAATTAGGGTGTTTGCTAAGGCTTTATCTGAAGTGATGAATTGCTCATCAATAGCCTTTAGCAATTCGCGGACATTTTCATGTTGCTCAATTGAACCACGTATACCAGCACTAATTTTTGTCTTAATGTACATCATGCTGAGGCGATTAGATTTCTCCCAGTGTTCGTACAATAGAATTTCATCAGGTGTGCTGGTATCAGTGATCTTATGTGGTTCATCTTTCCTTATGGCATAGTCTATGTCCATGCACCCTAATTGAAGAAGAATTCTCTCCTTCCATATCTTAAAGTTATCTCCCCTAAGTTCGGGAACTTCACAAGGAATATCAGATATGCTGGGTAAAACTGCACAAAAATATTACAAGCTTATTAAAATTTGAGGTTTTAATTTAAATTCATATAGAACACGCTTAAAAATTGAATCTAATTTTATTAAAAATTGCATGTTGGCCAAATCTTTAATTCAATCAGATTCATTATCTTTATGATAAACTTTATCAAACTATTTTACTGAATTTATAAAATTTATTATGAATATAGTTTGATATTTTCTATCTATAAGCTTTATGATAAACCTATAAAATTAATTCTTCCTAACTCCTATGGGTAAATTAGGAAAAATTAATTTTAGTATTTTATCCTAATTAATTATATAAACATAATGAAATCCTTGTGGGGTAAAATCGTTATATTTATATAATTAATTATAATTAATGTCCATAATGTGATCCTTATTTACTTAATATATAATTTTATATAATTAAAGATGTTGTGGCTATTCCTTAATTATTTAAAATTATATGGTTCACTAGACATTAAAACTATATGATATAAATTTAATATATCTAACACAAATTTAGGCAACAATTGCATGTAATTGAACTACAACTTTACACATAAAAATATATAAATTATAATAAAATAATTTATTTTGCATGTATAAAAATTACATGATAATTTAAAAAATAATTTAAAAGGTTTCAGATTATGAATGGGTGCCTAAACCCAACAAAATTATTTCAAACGGGCCATAAGTGCCTAAACTAGCCCAAATTTAACAATTATCCCATGGCCCAATACTTTAAGCCCCTTAATTTTGTAAAATGGGCCACTGCCATGCATTGAGCTTAATGGGTCCAAAAGCCACTTATGTCAAGGCCCAAAACAATAGTGGAACCCAATCTCTCTAGGTTCAACAAATTAATTACACTTGCACCGAACCTACCATCCTAAATTTCCACCACCCTGTGGACTGACTCATCACCGGTAGCGACGTGCTCGCCGCCACCCACGTGGACTACACCATCACCAGCTAGCCATGGAGTCGCCTACAACACATGCAAGAACAGCCTCACACGGTGCCCTTCAAGCCACTTGCATCACCATCCAGGCCAGCCTTACACGGTGCTTCCACGCGCGGCGGCCTTCCTTCGAATCGGCACCACCGCAAGGTGCATGGGTTCAACACCCACGCACAGGTAGGCGGAGACTGAATGCTCCTATTAAACGACACCTTTCCTCACAGCAGCACCGTGCTCGGCCTCGAAACAACCTGCAACTTAATGATACAGGCTTGACAACGCTCTGGGAAGGTTTTGGGTTACTCATAGTTACAATCAGCTCGATATTTTGGGTTTTCCTTGACCTCGATCGGCATTACAACTAGCGCGGAAAGCATCGATTTTAACGCGACATTTTCCGACAGCCTGCAACACTAGCAGACAACCTCTATACTCTCCAGGCAGATCAACATGGTCGGCCGTGGCGGAGTCAATGGCCAACACAAGTGGGAAGGGTGGTTCCGTCGGAGTGCAACCCCGACTCCACCATCCTACTCCTCAACGCCCAACTTCTTTAAGAGTCCGCAAGCCACTCAGTAGATGCAGAGGGAAGAGCAATAGAAAACTTAGACACTTCAAAGAAAATGAAGCTTGCTTTTGGGAGGAAGAACAGGACCAATATATGAACTTGGACCCATGTCATTACTCCCGGTCAAATTATGAATATATAAAGTTTGATTAAAAGAGAAACTAAAAGCACTATGTCTTCTGAAAATCACTCAATCACCAACCAAATCTGGCTGAAACGGGCTTGCCGAGACTCCATCAAATGGGTTCTAAATATTTGTTCTGTTATCTATTATTTTTCTGGTCAACAAGCAAGGTATTTCAATTTATGGAGTGTTTTAAGAGATCAACTTATGGATGCTTCTATCAAAAACATATTGTATAATTGTATCTTACATCCAGAAAAGAAACCACTAACTAAGCAAATCTAGTGCAAAACATTACCAAGCTAGAGGCAAGATTCAAATTGCTCTGATACCAAATTAAAGAATTTACATGCAATATATTCAATTCAAGCATACGAAACTTCTGCCATAAATATCATTTCTGAAAAAATTTAGGATCATACTTACCTCCAGCCATTGTTTGTAAATTATAGTTGGTGAAGTCTCAAATTTCCAAACTCTGATATCTTTTATGAGATGGTGTACTATTGAAGAAAAAAGCAGCGAGACGAGTTCGGGACCATGAGAGATCTATATAACTGTGGCTTTCCATCATACCACGTTGCTTCTGATTTGCCACACTATGAGCAGTTTGTAGAACATGCTCCTTAACCGCAGTGGAAGTGAGAGATGGTGGAGGACGTGGTCAAGGTGTTGGACCACATCAGAGTGGTGAACGTGTCGTGTAGTTGATAACAACAGTTAAAACCTTATATTTGGAATTTAATTTCATTTGAGTAACTATTATATCCTTATTTGGGTCAAGAGTCCAAAAGAGTGTACAGTGAATATTCTTAAAAAAATTTAAAACCAAATTATTATAATTTTGAAAGTGAAGGGAAGTTGAAAATCCCTAGAGTTTAGAAAGCAAAATGTACACAACCAATACTCAAAAATAGACAGAAAATGGGCCAGCTACTACCTTCTCACAAAAGAAACTCATCTTTTGGTGGTTGTACCTCCTTGTTTTCATTTTTCATCCACTTTTTTCCCATCCAAATACATCATGCTTAATTTATCATAGAAAACTAGTTAGAAAGAAAATAAAATATAATTAAAATTAATTAAAAACTTATGTCTTTAAATTATTTAATATTTATAAAAAAAATAAAAATAAATAAATGAAATAAGTTTAAAGATACATATAAAAAATAAAATATTTATTTACATTTTTTTTTCTTCCATCTTCTCTCTCCATTTTCTTTCACTTTTATTTTTCTTTGAATTTTTCAAAAAACAAAAATAGGCCCAAAATTCATAAATTAATTTTTTGAAATTGTTCTAAAAAAGAGTCCAACTTAATTTTCCATACAAATTTATAGAACTTTGAATTAGGTTGTCTATTTACCCTCAAATCACTCCATGCTAATGTTATTCTATTTAAACAAAACTCTCTGAAAAAGGTCTGAATCTTCAATTCAATCCAAGTATTGTTACAAAAGATAGTCAATATTAATTCCTTTTAACATTTGAGAGAGATGAAATTGCTTTTCATTAGCCCTAACAACCTCTATCCAAATTTTCTTGACATCCAAGTAACATCTTATGACCAGTTGGCATATCATTTTGAAATCAAACATATCAGTCTATGTAAGATTAAAAGCACCAAATTACTCATTAACCTCCTTTCTCATGCTTCTTGATAGTATAGAGTCTAAATGTTTCATGTCTACATAAGTTGGGAGTAACGCTTGCTACACCTTCATGGTAGAATTGTGTACTTGTTCCGGCATCAGGTATATGGGATGGTTACCTAAGTTGGGAGCAATGCTTGGTGCAACTTGATGGGTGGAATTACCTGTCCCAACATCAACTTGATGGTCTTGATTTGATGGATTAAGCTGGTGACATAATTAATGAGACAAATTAACATATAATATTATTATTGATCCTCCACACACACACACAAGCACATGGGTGCCTTGGGTTGGACAGTGGACACATACATAGAAAAGCGGGAAACTTGTATTTTGGGCCAGCCATTCGGGAATAATTGGGTTTTAATAACCCAAGAGTTGAAAATATGATATTTAGCTATTAATGTGAAAAATAATATATTTTTTGTTCGCTTTGTGCTGACTTGTTTTTTTTTTTTCCAAATTGCCCTTACCCAATCTCCATGTCAGCATCCACGTTAACACAAGTTCCCCTTTTAATTTCGATTGCTTCTTCTGCCTTCAACTTTCCTCCGCTCTTTTTCTTCACCGTCTTCTACTGACATCTAGCTGCTACCTGCCATCATAACTCAACCACCGTCGTCCCTCTACGATTGTTTACAGCCACGAAACACATCGAAGCTGGCAAGGCACTATGTTCGCCACAACTCTCCCAGAATGTCCTCCTTCCAACATGTGAGTCTGTGACTTCCCTTTTCTATTTGCTAAAATTATTTACTTTTCTTCTTATTGATTTTGTTCCTATTTGGATTGTCTTAGTTTGCTCTTGATTAAACCCTAAAGTTTCTTTGATCTCGAAAATTGAAAGCCCTTTGTGAAATTTGCAATTCAAAAACGAAATCCCTAAAATCCCAATTGGAACCTAGAATTTGCACAATGAACCTCTGATTGCAACACACAAAATGGGAGGTATATTGGTGCTTATAAATTGTATACATGTTTTTCTTTCGTTCTTTCTTTTCTTTTAAATAATTGTTATCAGAATACCTATTGTTCTTTCTTTGTGGTGTTTATTTGATATGGTTTTATCTAGATCACGAGTTTGCAATTTTCTTGTCTTTTCAATTTATACTCTTGGATGCACATTATTTCATTAATTAATGAATTATTTTGTCATCCTAAAGTTCAACTAAAATCTGTTTTGGGATTCCTTTGTTTGGTTTCCAAGAAAAGAAACACTTGCTGAATTTTGAATTTTAAGCTCTAAGTTGTTTTTGGTTTCCAAAAATTTTAGAAACTTGTCTTAACCAAGCCAAATAGTTGTAGCACAGTTGAGTGGATATTTCTTGGTCCGAACTGGTCAAAATTTTTAAATGTACTTTTAAGGAAAATTTGTTTGAATTAAAAAACCAAGAGCAACTAAGAAAGGAACCCCATTTTTGGTTAAATTATTGCTTGTTATATTTGAGTTATAGTGAGTTTTTGACATTATTTGGCAAAATAATCACAGGTTCCCTCCCCATCCACCCCCTATTTTTCTGTTTTCATCAATTTATATGTAATTGTTTATATTGAAATATTGAAATTTGATGGGTTCTTTGTGACAGTTTATTTGAGGTTGCCCATCTCAGTTGTCCACTATGATTTACACAGCAATTGACATATTCTACATAACTGATGAGCAACTAAAGAACTCACCTTCCAGGAAAGATGGTATAAATGAAGCAACTGAAACAACCCTTAGAATTTATGGTTGCGATCTCATCCAAAAAAGCAACATTTTACTGAGACTTTATGTTGTTATATTGTTCTTATTATTTTTTTAATAGAAATGCAATTGGTACATACAATTCTTATATCTCTTATTTTTTATTTGTTTGTTTACCTTAATCTTATCATGTTAGACCTCAAGCAGTAATGGCCACTGGCCAAGTTTTGTTCCATCGCTACTGCAAGAAGTAATTTGTCCGTTTCAATGTAAAGGTTTATCCCTCCTCCTAACTATCTTCCAGTTTCTAATTTGCTAAAAATAAATTTTGAATCCTTTATTTATGTTCTGGTTTCCTAAAAATTTTGGGAAACTCACCTCCACTAAACCAGACATTTTGGATTTTTTAAAGGTCTTTGCTTTCTTGGATATCAAGTAATGGAATTTCTAAAATTTGAAAGTTTGATTTACATTTTTTGAGTTGTAGCTCAAACTGAGAACAATGCTATATCTCTATGCTTTCTTCTTTATTTTTTCTTAATCTAGTACTGGTTTGGACCTAATTCTCTGTTTTTTTTTTTTTTTGGTAGAGAGTTGCTTCCAGTTATGTTTGGCTAGCATCAAAATTGGAGGAAAACCCTCGAAAAGCAAGGCAAATCCTCATTGTTTTCCACATAATGGAATACAGGAAGGAGTACTTACCTGTTGTGCACTTGGACCCATTTTCTAAGGTTATGAATCTATATTGGTTACAAATGTCTAGGAATGTATATGCTATTTATTAGAAGGCCTGATGTGTTTTCTTCCTAAAGCATATGCTTATCTTTGCTTTTTGTTAATAGAAATATGCTGAATTGAAGACTAATTTGAGCAGAACTGAAAGACACATTTTGAAAGAGATGGGTTTTATTTGTCATGTGGAGCATTCTCATAAATTCACATCAAACTAAATTGCCACCCTAAAAACTCCTCCAGAATTGAGGCAAGAAGCTTGGAATCTTGCAAATGATAGGTACATTCACAATAGAGTATATAAATATAACAAATATGTGTTTGGATTCATCCATGTAAATAGTTAGTTTGTATCTACTGTTATTTTGTGATTCTGGGATTTGAGTTCCATTTTTAAATTGGCAAATAGAGAATTTTATAAAAACTTTAAAGAGTCCCAAGTAGGTATAATAGTAGACAACCCTATGGTAAGTACCTATCATCAATTAAAAGATGGAATATGGTTTTACCTTTTTTCAGTTGTACAGAAAGAATGGAGAAAGCAAATGAAGTAAATGAAGAAGAGTAGGGAACTTCTAATCGAATTAAATTGTAAATTAAGGAAACTAGAAAATTTAGAAGTATAAGAACTTCTTATACTAAGATATTGTTAGCAAGGAAAACTTCCCGAATTTTATATAAGACTCAAATAACCTCTAACATTTTAAATGATTTGCAAAATTATTACAATACTCTTGACTGCTTCAACTTGGAATTTCTTATTCCATTTTCTTTTTTCTGGTGAGCAAACCTTGAGGGATTCATGCCCCGACTTGGTAGTGTGTTGCCTTGCAGTTAGAATCCTTCAACCCTTGTAGGGCATATGTTACTTTGATATTTTCTCCAAAAAAAAAAAAAAATAAAATAAAATACTAATAGAAAATGAAAAAAATAAAAAAAAATAAAAAAAACAGGTGAATTGTTGAGCTGCTCTTTTTGGTGAACCACTATATCTGCCAGCTATGTCTGTGCCTAGAGAAAGGTTAACGATGACAAGAGCAGAAGTTCTACTCATTATTGGATGATGTTAATTGATTGTAGGACTCCCTCCAAATAACAAAATGAAATTATATTATTGATGTGGACAATTGTTATTTTGCAGGAAATTTTGCATAGCGGCCCATCAGCTAATAATGGTACTGTCACTCCCAAAGAAGCTTCCAAGTTGATTAATTCAGAATCAGGCGAGTCCAAGAATTCAATGGTAAAACGTGCCCTTGACATCTTGGAGGAATCCAAAAAGGGTGATGATGATCCCAAGAGAAGAGTCCATACTATCCAAGTCTGAGCATAGAACAGAGGCAAGTGGGGAAAGGAACAATGAGAGAGACAAGGATAGGGAAAGAGAGAGAAATGGACATGGAAAGTGAACCTTGATAGAGAAAGGGATTCGAATAAAGAACAGGAACGAGATGAGATTGATGAGGACTGAGAGAAAGTGAAGGATAGAAAACATCGGTCTATGATTCTGGTGTGTTTACCTGGTTACGTAAAGAGATAGCATTCCTTGGCTCTCTGATTCTGGTGTGTTTATGCAATAAGTTTTCAGAATGGCTCGTCTTGCTTGTCCTACTTTTTACATTTAAATGTAAAGGATTGAGATGGGAAGTAAATAATTAAGCCTTTTATTATTTTTGTTGAGCATGGGATACAAATGATTGCAAGTTCATGTTTCAACATAGCATCTTAAATCTTAATCACAATACTAACATAGAAAGATGTTGCATGAAAAGAATAATTTTCTAGTATTAACATGATAAGATAATGGCAGAACCAACACCCCTAAGGGTCAACATAAGATTACCATTCACCCAAAATTCAGCCTTGTATGCAGTCACTTAGTATTTTCTTTTATATGAGTCTTCCCCTCTACCCTTGTACTAGGATCGAAGGTGAATGAAAAACCTATATAGACCCGGAACATGAAATGCAGAATGCCTATCAATTTGAAACTAGCATAGGTGGGTGAATAGAAATTGTCCATGAAGAGGTTTCCATTAAATGGCTTGATTTTATTTTTATTTTTTTTTTCAAAAACATATATTGCTTATTTGAAGTTTGAATAAATGTACAAAATGGTAAGGTAGATGTAGAACTGCATGAGAAAATTCTTTATTTGCTAATTCAACATTCTAAACAAAACCATAATACGCCTGTTCTCCAATTCAACAAGCAAGGATAGCAGTTCTAGTAATTGCAAAGAGCTTCAATTGCCAAGCTTTTTAGCACTCCAAGGTAAAGGTCTCCAAGCCTAGCTGTTGAGACAAGGATTGCACATCCTTCTTGCCCATAGTTCCATCCAAACAGTTAGAAATGCCTTGGAAATAACACTAAGAATAGAGAGGAAAAAAAACCGAAAAAAAATAATATACCCAATCTATTCCCATAAGATACTTAGAGCAAATAAAGGTCCCTTTGAATTTTGTGATGGGTGGGTCCTTATATTCTTGTAGACTTGATTCATCTCCCCCACTCGTTTCCTTCTTACCATTGTGAATAAAATGCAAATATTAAGAAATTGCTTTTGAATTTTGTGGTGTGTGGGTCCTTGTATTCTTTGAAAAGTCACCCAGCTCCCCACTCAACATTACTTGTTTGTACATCTCATAAAATGATGAACATTTAATTTTAAATAAAAATTTGTTATATAAATAAATAATAAATATTGTTTTAGCTTAAATATTTTTTATTACCTCAACAACTATAAGATCAACACTTAGATAACCAAACAAAACTGATTTTGTTTCATATTAGCATCCAACAATGGATGTTTTTTTTATGCATATCAAGTATTGAATAAGCACAAATTTATCATTTATAATTAAATAATTAAATTTTGAGAATGTATTATTTAATATTAAATTGAATTATTATTTCTATCCATCTTGAATTTTATCTTGAAAATTAATATATATTAAATAATTTAAAAATAAGAAATTAAGTTATTTATTTTTATATTTTTGTTCTTTTTACTAAGAAATGGTTTCAAAATTTTGAAAGAAACCTTATATTTTAAGATAAAAAACAAATAATTCTTAATTTTAAAGTTTATCTAATAAATTAATTAAGAACTCCAAACAAAATAAACTTTTTCATTTTAAAATTTATTTGAAAAGTGATTTAATATATTCAAATAAAATAAAATCAATAATGGTTTTATTTCTAAAAATTTTGAATAAAATTTATAATGGCTTTAATATTTTTAGAGTTTTTGAAAATTTTCTAAGTTCATAGTGTAATTTAATTTTTAATGGAAATTTCAAACTAAAAATTTCAAGAAGTATTTTAAGATGAAAATTTCAGTTTAATATTACCATTTCCAAATACCCAAATATACCTATGAATCTATGATGTGGTTGTATAAAAATTATAAAAACGTATTTGGAAGATCACAAGAACCTTCAACTTTCTACTTTATTTCCATTATTTTAATATATTTGAAAAAAGTAGTTGTACAATAAATCATTAATTTTTAAATTTTTTTAAATAATTACTTTTATATTATTAAGTGAAATACTATTTAAAATCATTTTCTCTAACTCTTAACGTACGCTTCGCATTTCACTATAATATCTATATACCATACCAAAAACATAAAAATATCATTATGATGATTTATACATTTTTACAATAAGTTAAATGAAATTTAATAATAAGATAATTAAAATAAATTAATTTATTAAAATTTTATTTTTTTAGTCATCAAGTGTTTAAAATGTTTTTTATTTAAAATATAAAAGAAACAATGATATATACATATATTTTTATGTTTAAAAATATTAATAATTTTATATCCAAGTTAATTGATAAGATTATTATGATATTTTTATTTTTAATAATATATTAAATAGAATGTGAAAAATAAAATAATTAAAATTAATTTAATTTATGTTAAAATTTAGAGGGGAGGAATAAACTATGTATTAAATTACCCAATTCGTTCGGAGGTTTGCTTTCATACGGGAGGGGAAAGGCAGTAATATCGAAAGGCTTTGACAGGTCAAAGGAATACCAAAAGTTTGAAATTTCAACGGAAAGGACTCATGGCTATTGTATTGAAAGGCTTTGACTGTGTCAAAGGGAAAGGGCCAATGGCCATAGTACCAAAAATGAAATTTTAATTTGAGGCTTTGACGGGTTTGTTGTGGGTGGGTCCTACTTTATATTTTTTTAAAAGCCACCGACCTCCTCACTCGTTACTCCTTCACATTTGACTGACAAATCACATGCTTATGCATTGGGACCCCAAAAAATGGGAAAAGGATCACCTGCTTGCATGTGTTGGGACAATCATGTTTCCTTTTTACAATCCAACCAAAAGAGAAAAAAAGTCTTGGTTCACGTGAGGACCCAAAGATGCCGTAGGGTCCGTAGGGATATCAAGTATTGACTGACCACAAGTTAATCCTCAACTCTCTTTAAGCTTTCATCCAGAAACTCTCCAACAATGGCTTCCTCTACCCAAAAACCCTCTTCTTCTTCTTCTACCTCAATCCGTCAATATAACTTCGATGTGTTCTTGAGTTTTAGAGGTGAAGACACCCGCAACAATTTTACGGATCATTTATTCGAAAATTTGGTTCGGATGGGGATTAACACTTTCAGAGACGATCAACTTAAAAGAGGAGAGGAGATCAAATCAGAACTTTTAAAAACTATCGAAGAATCAAGAATTTCCATAGTTGTGTTCTCAAAAGACTATGCTCAGTCCAAGTGGTGTTTGGATGAGTTAGCGAAGATCATGGAGTGCAGGGATAAAATGGAACAAATAGTCTTCTCGGTGTTCTACCACGTGGATCCTTCTGATGTGCGAAAGCAAACAGGGAGCTTAGGAGAGGCATTTTCCATTCACGAAAGAAAGGTAGATGAGAAGAAGGTGCAAAGGTGGAAGGATTCCTTGACCGAAGCAAGCGATCTAAGTGGCTTCCATGTGAATGATGGGTAACTTCAACTTCCTTAATTTGTGCTTTTGATTTAATTAACTTATCAGGATTTAGTTGTCTTAAATCAAGTTAATAATTTTGTATAGTAAAGCTTGCTTTGTGATGTTATTAATAGTAGGCTCAAAACTTGTTGCCTTCTCATTATGTGTAAAATGTTCAATATATTGGGTTCTTTTAATACTTTTTACATCTTATATGCCCTTACTTTTGTTATATTGACAAAATCAAGTGAATATCACTAAATTTGCTTCATATTTGTTATCTTTTGCAATTCATTAAAACTCATGAAGTGTTACATTGTACTTTATAATGGGCAGGTATGAGTCAAAGCATATTAAGGAAATTACTAACGAGATTTGTAAAAGATTGAATCCCAAGCTTTTGCATATTGATGATGTTATAGTTGGGATGGATTTTCGCCTTAAAGAACTAAAATCATTGTTAAGTAGTGACTTGCATGACATTCATGTGGTTGGGATCTATGGAACTGGTGGAATTGGTAAAACTACCATTGCCAAGATTGTTTATAATGAGATCCAATGTCAATTCACTAGTGCTAGCTTTCTTCAAGATGTCAGAGAGACATTCAACAAGCATTGTCAACTTCAACTACAACAACAACTTCTTCATGATACAGTGGGGGATGTTGAAGAGTTTAGCAATATCAATAAAGGAATCAATATAATAAAGGCCAGACTTAGCTCAAAAAGGGTTCTTATTGTAATTGATGATGTGGATCAGTTGCAGCAATTAGAGTCAGTGGCCAGAAGTCCTAAATGGTTTGGTCCAGGAAGTACAATTATCATTACAACCAGAAACCAACATTTGTTGGTTGAGTATGGAGTGACTATATCATATAAGGCTACAGAATTACATAATAGGGAAGCTCTTCAACTCTTCAGCCAACATGCCTTTAAACAAAATGTTCCTAAAGCAGATTATGTGAACCTCTCAAATTGCTTGGTACGTTATGCTCAAGGTCTCCCTTTGGCCCTTAAAGTTCTAGGTTCTTCTCTTCGAGGCATGACAATAGATGAATGGAAAAGCGCATTGGATAAATTTAAAAAAAACCCTATGAAGGAAATTAATGATGTGCTTAGAATAAGTTTTGATGGGCTTGATTCTTCTCAAAAGGAGGTTTTCCTTGACATTGCGTGTTTTTTCAAAGGTGAATGCGAAGATGTCGTGTTAAGAATATTAGATGGTTGCAAGTTAGATCCAATGTACAACATAAGAGTTCTACGTGATAGATGTCTGATAACTATCTTAGACAACGTCATACAAATGCATGACTTGATACAACAAATGGGTTGGGCAATTGTTCGTGAAGAATGTCCGGGAGACCCAAACAAATGGAGTAGATTGTGGGATGTTGATGATATTTATGATGCATTTTCTAGACAAGAGGTACGAATTAAATGCCTAAATATAGTTATTTAAATATTTATAATCAATTTTTTTAAGTGGTTAATTGTCTGTATAATTGTAGTTAGGATTTTTATCATGTGTTGTTCCCTTATTTTTCATTATTGTTTTTCCAGGGAATGAAAAATATTCAAACCATATCTTTGGACTTGTCTAGATCAAAAGAAATACGGTTCAGTACAAAAGTGTTTGCTAAGATGAAGAAACTTAGGTTGCTTAAAATCTATTGCAATGATCATGATGGTTTGACAAGAGAAGAGTATAAAGTGCATCTTCCTAAAGACTTTGAATTTCCTCATAATTTGAAATATCTTCATTGGCAAAGATGCACTTTGAGGTCTTTACCTTCAAGGTTTCATGGAGAACAGCTTATTGAAATCAACTTGAAGTCTAGCAACATAAAAAAGCTTTGGAAAGGGAATAAGGTATGATCATTATTTAACGTTCTTTTTTTATAATAATTTTCAAGTAGAAGAAATTTTTTTATTAAAAGAATGTCTTTTGTTACAGTGTCTTGGAAAACTAAAGGGCATTGATTTAAGTAACTCAAAACAGCTTGTCAAAATGCCTAAATTCTCAAGCATGCCGAATTTGGAGAGACTGAATCTTGAAGGTTGCACAAGTTTGCGCGAACTTCATTCATCTATTGGTGATCTCAAATGGTTGACTTACTTGAATTTAGGAGAATGTGAGCAGCTCCAAAGTTTACCTACTAGCATGAAGTTTGAATTTCTTGAAGTCCTTTATCTCAATCAATGTCCAAAGTTGAAGAAGATTCCTGAGATCCATGGGAATATGGGACATTTGAAGGAACTTTATTTAAATGAGAGTGGGATTAAAGAGCTACCAAGTAGCATTGTTTATTTATTCTCTCTTGAAGTCCTTAATCTCTCAGATTGTTCAAACTTTGAGAAATTTCCTGAGATCCATGGGAATATAAAATTTTTGAGGGAGCTTCATTTAGAAGGATGTTCAAAGTTTGAGAAATTTCCGGATACATTTACTTATATGGAACATTTAAGGGGGCTTCATTTACGTGAGAGTGGTATTAAAGAACTCCCAGACAGCATTGGGTATTTGGAATCTCTTGAAATTCTTGACCTCTCATATTGCTCAAATTTTGAGAAATTCCCAGAGATAAGAGGGAATATGAAATGTTTGAAGGAGCTTTTTTTAGATAATACTGCTATTAAGGAACTCCCAGGCAGCATTAGATGTTTGGAATCTCTTGAAAATCTCAACCTCTCATATTGCTCAAACTTTGAGAAATTTCCAGAGATCCAAGGGAATATGAAATTCTTGAAGGAGCTTTATTTAAAGCACACCACTATTAAGGAACTCCCAAATAGCATTGGGTGCTTGCAGGACCTTGAAATTCTTGACCTCAGTGGTTGCTCAAATCTTGAGAGGCTTCCTGAGTTTCAAAAAGATATGGGAAATCTACGGGATCTTTTTCTAGACAAAACTGCAATTAAAGGATTACCCTGCTCAATAGGTCATCTCACTGGACTTGATCGCTTAAATTTGGAAAATTGTAGAAACTTGAGAAGTCTTCCAAGCATATGTGGGTTGAAATCCCTTGGAGACCTCTTTATCAATGGTTGTTCAAATCTAGAGGTTTTTTCAGAGATCACGGAGGATATGGAACAATTAGAACGCCTTTTGTTACATGAAACGGGCATAACAAAGCTGCCATCATCAATTGAACACCTGAGAGGTCTTCGTTCCTTGGAATTGATCGATTGTGAGAACCTTGTGGCTCTTCCCAATAGCATTGGTAGTTTGACATGTCTTACTAGTCTTCGTGTTCGTAACTGTACAAAGCTCCATAACTTGCCTGACGATTTGAGAAGCCTACGGTGTTGCCTAAAAGAACTAGATCTAGGTGGTTGCAACCTGATGGAAGGAGAAATCCCCAGTGATTTATGGTGCTTATCCTCACTGGTATATTTAGATGTAAGTGAAAACCATATTCGTTGCATACCGGCTGGCATCACTCAACTTTTTGAGCTCGAAACCCTTTACATGAATCACTGCCCGATGCTTGAAGAAATTGGAGAGCTTCCATCAAGTTTAACAAAGATGGGGGCACAGGGTTGTCCATGCCTAGAAATTGAAACTTTCTCAAGTCCACTTTGGTCTTCTCTGCTCAAATGCTTCAAATCACCAAATCAGGTATCAGTTTCATGGCAGAATTATTTATTTAGTTTTTATAATTAAAAAAAAAAAAACCGTGAGATTTACATGACATTTTTTCTACAGTCGACATTTTTTAGGCGGGGGAGATTTCTCATTCCAGGAAGTAGTGGAATACCAGAGTGGGTAAGCCATCAGAGAATGGGGTGTGAAGTAAGAATAGAGCTCCCAATGAATTGGTATGAAGATAACAACTTCTTGGGATTTGTACTATTCTTCCATCATGTTCCCCTTGATGATGATGAATGTGAGACAACAATCGGTAGTATTCCACTTTATGAATTGACGATATCCCATGGTGATCAATCTGAACGACTGGACTGGATATCGTTTTATTCTGAATGTAAAACCTTCTGGATTAGGGATTTATCATATGTCGACGAACTCTACCCCTACTACAGTCGTAGAACATCAGATCCAGCAATTTGGGTGACGTATTTCCCTCAGATTAAAATTCCAGGTGAGTATCGATCCAGTTGGTGGAACAACTTGAAGGCTCACTTCCACACTCCGATCGGTGTTGGCTCTTTTAAGTGTGGCACTAACGCATGCTTTAAAGTGAAAAGTTGTGGGATACATCTCTTGTACGCCCAAGATCAGATCCATTGCATGCTTTAAAGTGAAAAGTTGTGGGATACATCTCTTGTACGCCCAAGATCAGATCCATTGCCCTCAACCGTCGAGAGGAAGCCTTGGTGAAAGAGAAGATCACCCAGCCAAGAGATTAAACCCAAGCAAGGTATGTCTTCTCTCTTTTTTTATTTATTAGATGGAATTAGTGAAAAAAGAAATATGTAGATAACTTTTAAAATCATATCCTAGTGACTGATTTTTATTTTTATTTTTTTTCTTTTCATGATTTTATTTTAATCATGTGTTCTTAAATGTCCCAAAATTATAGGAAATTTTGAGATCCGGCAGCTTGGCTCTGTCTTAAAGTTCAAACTCAATTTTTATTTTTTATTTTTTTATTTATTTGTTCTTTTTCTTTCCTAAAAAAATATTTTAGAAGTTATTATTTGGAGTAGATAATTGAATTTAAAAGGAAGTCATGCAATTTAGAGGGCAAAATGGAAGGTGAATATTCTTACGATAAAATTATATGTCTAGAGCTTAACAATTATGATACGTTTCTTAAATTGATTGTGGGATCCATCTATAAACAACCTAAAAGGTGAGAGCATGACTTAGGGCTAGTGGCGGAGCACCGTGGGCTTGGCGCAAAATATCTTTTTATTTATTTAGGAATTTTTAAAAATAAAAATCAAAAGTACAAGCTTTGTTCAATTCCTAAGAAAATGATTTTTGTATGAGAAAAAAAATAAAAAGAAAATCATTTTGTATGAGAGAAAAAAAAAATACTTGATAGATTATTTAGATTATATTCTACTTAATTGTTGATAACTTTTAATTTTATTTAATTAATTTATATTTTATTAAACAATTTTCTTAGTGGTAGGTTGTTTTGGTTGACTCTAAGATTTTTAAAATACCTAAGTTCTAATTTATCATTGATAATGATGGTGCTACATTTATATTATATTAAATAAAATTTTATCAATTTAATTATTTAAAAAATTCTAAAAATGTATTAGTAAAATTATTGAATTTTTAAAGTTTTGCTAAAAAATGTAAAATTCTTAAAAATTTATGATCACATTTCTTGCCATTTTTTAAAAAATTCTTTCGAAAATATTGCTTAATTTTTTTTAAAAAATAAATTTTAAAAATTATCATTTTTTTTTAATCATTTCATACTTTATAGTGTTTTTCTTTCACAACCAGTATCAATAATTAAAATGTTTCCCCATCTTTTTTTTTTTTCCATTTTTTATTTTATATTTTTTGTTTCATAATTAATATAAGTAATCACTTATTTTGCTAAATGATCATGAAATATAAAATTTTAAAAAAAATACAATTCATGATTCTTTTTAATTGATATCGAATGTATGGTGATACTTTAAGTTCATGCCATTGGGATTTACAAATTTAACTAATAAAGAATCTGATCCAATAAATACAGACCCTTCAACCATCATTTGAGATGGAAGACACTATCAAAATTAGATTCACCATCCCCATCATTATAATAACCAATGCCACATAATCAAAACCGTATACATGCCCAATATCAATCCAATACAAGACAAAACTGATATTGTGTTACACATATTTGTAAACTTAAGTTGTACTAGCCATTTGTGACTCACTGCTTCCTGCATGTGGATGTGAGGAGGAATCAGTAGCATGCAAAGTCGAATTTCCTTTGATGGCAAACAAGTTGAATTCTGGTTTTTGTATCGAAGACATAAATTTGTGAAATCGACCATCAAAACTAGCTTTTAGTTCCTGTGGTGATAGAAGGTTTAGCCTTTCAAGAACTTTAACCGCAGTGTTTGCTGCAAGGTTAATCTGTGAGATGGCAATGGCAAAACAAATTAGTGAAAAGCTCTTTCTGGTGAGGTCTATAAATGTTTACTTCCAAAACCAAAGTTCAAAATAGAAAAGCATTCAAAATTCTTACGCATTCTATCTTGAAGAAAGTAAGACATAGTAAGAAAATAAGAGTGCACCAGGTATAAGTTAATTAGACAAAACAAAAAGAAGACAGCATAAAAAAAAAAAGAAAAAAAAAAAAGAATAGTAATAGAAAAGCAGGCATACAGACCATTCCTAAACCCGTTACATGCTTACCTGGCATAGTCAACCTTTACTTTGGATGGGGGTTGGGGTAGTTTTGCAAAAGCCAACACAAAAACTAAAGGAAATATATTGAGATCGTTATTTGTTTGGTTGGAAGAAAGGTTGCCCAGTTAGATGATTGTTTTGTGTTCATCAACAATACGAGTGTAGTCTAGTGCAAGTTCTATTGTTGTTTCTCTGCTTTTTTCTCTTCCCATTTCTTGATAGTCGTATGACATGTACCATACATGTGTACTCCAATTGAGCACTCTTAATGTGATAGAATATATATTATATTATTTTACCTATTTAGATATATATATATATATATATATATATATATATATATATATATATATATATATATATATATATATATATATATATATATATATATACTACTAACTGAATGAAAAAAACTAGATAATCAGTCTAATTAATTTTATTTTTATAATTAAAATTTTGAAGTTAAGAAAAAGTATTGAATAAGATATTAATTTTCTTCTACTAAGGTAACTCTCAAGAGATGTGGGATAAGGTAAAGGGATTTAAAAAGTTGCGTTTGAACCACAGACCATAAGCTCATTATGAGCATAACTACTCTACTATGCTCCATCCTTATTTGTATTAATATTTAACAGAAAACAACTACATAAGCTATATCAAAAAATAATATATATAAATTACATTTTTTTTCATTTTCAATTCGTTTTCATATTTAAATATAACTTTTTTTTTACCATTTTGAATACATTTTCATATTTAAATATTGTATATATTTTGTTTAATAAATTTAAACCATTAATACATTTATATAAAATGAATAAATAATATTATAAATATTATTTAATTTTTAATTATATTTTTTAAATATTTTAATTTTAATAAAATATAAAATTTATATTTAAGACTTCACCGATTTGACAACAGTTCGACCACCGATCCAACCAGTGAATCATGAACCGGTAATTTTTTCGACTCAATATCCGATCCGATTCTGAAAACATTATTAAAAGTGACAATATTTTTTTAATAATTTTAATCATGTAAAATTATATTATTACATAAAAATTTGATTACTTTACTTGAACAATATATTTTTATTTACATGAGGCATTGTGTAAATATTTAACTTTTCAAATACAAAATATTTTTAAATATCTAATAACATAATATAATTTTTATTAATAAATTTTAAATATTGTAATCATCAATATTATTAACAAAGAGATAACAAATTACTTATTAAATTATAAATTATAGAATACATTGGTATAATATATATATTTTTATTTAAAACAATATTGAATGTTGAAATACATGATATAATGTAACCATTATATATAACATATACGATTGGACACTTGTATAAAATAAATATGAATGTAGCATAATATGTTCTATTGAATATAATATTATAAAAAATTTAAATTTCATTACCTCTTTAGGTTTGGTATAAATACATCTAATCATCACTGATTTCAAATTTGGTCAGTTAACACCTTAATAAATTTATTTCATTTATAAAATTATTTTTTTAAGAGATTTGAATAAAAAGGATTTTAGATAAATGTGTTTAATAATTTTTTTTAAAAAATAAATTTTATATATGAAATACCTCTACAAGGTATTAGCCGACGAAATATAAAATCAATGAAAGTTTAATATATTTATACTAAACGGGATGTGAATGAAATTAATCCTATTTTAAACTATCATGTTTCATATATATATCTATATATATATATCCTTACCATTCCCTTGCTATTCAACCAACCAACCAATTATATCACATATCTAGCCAAAGGGAAATGAAAGTAAAAATTGAATGAGACACCCTAGCCAAGAATTAAGTTTTAAGACAATGCTATTTAAAGTGGGCCCATCACTCTAAAAATAGTCAAGAGGGTTAAGTTACTTAAGTGTACATGCTCCTCTCACTATGGCCCTCTCCTAGAATTACTTAATATTACTGCTCTATATATATTTTTCTTACATGCATGATGTTTATTTTACTTACCAAAAAATTGACATGCTTTACATTTGGTGACTGTTATATCCTTATAATTGGAATTTAATTTCATTTGAGTAACTATCATGTCCTTATTTGGGTCAAGAGTTGAAAAGAGTGTAAAGTGAATATTCTTAAATAAATTTAAAACCAAATTACTATAATTTTGAAAGTGAAGGGAAGTTGAAAATCCCTAGAGTTTAGAGAGCAAAATGTACACGACCAATACTAAAAAATAGACAGAGAATGGGCCAGCTACTACCTTCTTCCTCACAAAAGAAACCCATTCTTGGTCGCTGCACCTCCCTGTTTTCATTTTTCATCCACTTTTTCCCCATCCAAATACTTCATGCTTAATTTATCATAGAAAATTAGTTAGAAAAAAAATAAAATATAATTAAAATTAATTAAAAACTTATGTGTTTTTGAATTATTTAATATTTATATAAAAAATAAGAAAATAAATGAAATAAGTTTAAAGATACATATAAAAATAAAATATTTACTTAAATTTTTTTTTCTTCCATCTTCTCTCTCCATTTTCTTTCACTTTTACTTTTCTTTGAATTTTTCAAAAAACAAACATAGGCTCAAAATTCATAAATTAAAATTTTGAAATTGTTCTAAAAAAGAGTCAAACTTAATTTTCTAGAAAATTTATAGAACTTTGAATTAGGTTATCTATTTTACCCTCAAAATCACTCCATGCTAATGCTATTCTATTTAAACAAAACAATCTGAAAATAAAATGAATCTTCTATTCAATCCAAGTATTGTTACAAGAGATAGTCAATATTAATTCCTTTTAACATTTGAGAGAGATGAAATTGCTTTTCATTGGCCCTAACAACCTCTATCCAAATTTTCTTGACATCCAAGTAACATCTTAGGACCAGTTGACATATCATTTTGAAATCAAACATATCGGTCTAGGTAAGATTAAAAGCACCAAATTATTCATTAACCTCATTTCTCATGCTTCTGTATAGAGTCTAAATGTTTCATGTCTACCTAAGTTGGGAGTAACGCTTGTTGCACCTTCATGGTAGAATTATGTACTTGTTCCGGCGTCAAGTATATGGGATGGTTACCTAAGTTGGGAGCAATGCTTGGTGCAACTTGATGGGTGGAATTACCTGTCCCAACATCAACTTGATGGTCTTGATTTGATGGATTGAGCTGGTGACATAATTAATGAGACAAATTAACATATAATATTATTATTGATCCTCCACACACACACACAATTAATGAGACAAATTAACATATAATGTTATTATTGATCCTCCACACACACACACAAGGACATGGGTTGACATCTAGCTGCTACCTACCATCATAACTCAGCCACCGCCGCACCTCTACGATTGTTTGCAGCCACGAAATACATCCAAGCCGGTAAGGCTTCATTGCAGTTCACCATGTTCGCCACAACTCTCCCGGAATCACCTCCTTCCAACATGTGAGTCTTTGACTTCCCCTTTTCCATTTGCTAAAATTATTTGCTTTTCTTCTTATTCATTTTGTTCCTATTTGGATTGTCTTAGTTTGCTCTTTATTAAACCCTAAAGTTTCTTTGATCTAGAAAATTGAAAGCCCTTTGTGAAATTTGCACAATGAACCTATAATTGCAACACACAAAATGGAAGGTATGTTGGTGCTTATAAATTGTATACATGTTTTTCTTTTGTTCTTTCTTTTCTTTTAAATAATTGTTATCAGAATACCTATTGTTCTTTCTTGTAATTTTTTTATTCTATGTGGTGTTTATTTGATATGGTTTTATGGAGATCACGAGTTTGCAATTTTCTTTTCTTTTCAATTTAATCTCTTGAATGCACATTATTTCATTAATTAATGAATTATTTTGTCATCTTAAAGTTCAACTAAAATCTGTTTTGGGGTTCCTCTGTTTGGTTTCCAAGAAAAGAAACACTTGCTAAATTTTGAATTTTAAGCTCTAAGTTGTTTTTGGTTTCCAAAAATTTTATAAACTTGTCTTAACCAAGCTAAATAGTTGTAGCACAGTTGAGAGGAAATTTCTTGGTTCCGAACTGGTCAAAATTTTTAAATGTACTTTTAAGGAAAATTTGTTTGAATTAAAAAACCAAGAACAGCTAAGAAAGGAACCCCATTTCTAGTTAAATTATTGCTTGTTCTATTTTAGTTATACTGAGTTTTTGACATTATCTGGGAAAATAATCACAGGTTCCCTCCCCATCCACCTCCTATTTTTCTGTTTTTATCAATTTATATGTGCTTGTTTATATTAAAATATTGAACTTTGATGGGTTCTTTGTGATAGTTTATTTGAGGTTGTCCATCTCAGTTATCCACTATGATTTACACAAAAAATGACATATTCTATCTAACCGATGAGCAGCTAAAGAACTCACCTTCTCGGAAAGATGGTATAAATGAAGCAACTGAAACAACCCTTAGAATTTATGGTTGCAATCTCATCCGAAAAAGCAGCATTTTACTGAGACTTTATGTTGTTATATTGTTCTTGTTATTTTTTTAATAGAAATGCAATTGGTACATACAATTCTTATATCTCCTATTTTTTATTTGTTTGTTTACCTTAATCTTATCATGTTAGACCTCAAGCAGTAATGGCCACTGGCCAAGTTTTGTTCCATCACTACTGCAAGAAGTAATTTGCCCGTTTCAATGTGAAGGTTTATCCCTGCTCCTAACTATCTTTCAGTTTCTAATTTGCTAAAAATAAATTTTGAATCCTTTATTTATGTTCTGGTTTCCTAAAAATTGTGGGAAACTCACCTCCATTAGACCAGACATTTTGGATTTTTAAGAGGTCTTTTTTGCTTTCTTGGATATCAAGTAATGGAATTTCTAAAATTTGAAAGTTTAATTTACATTTTTTATGATGTAGCTCAAACTGAGAACAATGCTATATCTCTATTTTTTCTCCTTTATTTTTTTCTTAATGGAACATAATTCTCTGGTTTTTTTTTTTTTTTTTTTTTTTTGTAAAGAGTTGTTTCCAGTTATTTTTGGCTAGCATAAAAATTGGAAGAAAGCCCTCGAAAAGCAAGGCAAGTCCTCATTGTTTTCCACAGAACGGAATACAGGAAGGAATACTTATCTGTTGTGCACTTGGACCCATTTTCTAAGGTTATGAATCTATATTGGTTACAAAAGTCTGGGAATGTATATGTTATTTATTAGAAGTCCTGCTGTGTTTTCTTCCTAAAGTGTATGCTTATCTTTGCTTTTTGTTAATAGAAATATGTTGAATTGAAGACTAATTTGAGCAAAATTGAAAGACACATTTTGAAAGACCCAAAGAAAAGAAGGAATAGACTCGTCTGGCCTCTGTTTGGTGGCTTCCAACTCTCATCTAGATACATCAATGTCGGCACTGAAAGCAAACTGAGTCAAAAACTCATGAGCCATGTCCTCCCAGGTGCAAAGTCTCGAAAACTCAACTGAGGCAAACCATCTCTGAGCTGCCTCACTAAGTGACATGGGGAAAAGGGCCACCAACTGTGCATCATCTATCCCGTGTGCTCTCATGACTATGTTGTATAGTCTCAAGTGGATCTTAGGACAACCAATCCCACTATAACGCTCAATGTCTGGCATGCGAAACTTGGTGGGCGAGCTAGCAGCCGGTATGTCATCCCTATCATCCTAAGTCAAACCTCCATCCTATAATCTGATCTGCCTTATCCTGGACTCAAGTCTCTCAACCCTGGCCTCCTACTCGGCCAATCTAATATCATCAGTAGTAGTAATAATGGGAGGCGGCACTATGGCAGCATGTGGTGGAGCAGTCTCACAATGATCTGATAGATGGAATGGAACGCCATGTGAAGTCCCAGGTAGAAGAACCTACGATGTTTGAGATGCATGGGGAACTGTCTCGTTAGTGCTAATGCCGACTAGATGATGATCCTGGCAAGAGCTTTCTATTGACTCCTACCATGAACTCCTAAATAGAAGCAAGTGTGGAAGCTAGTTCATCAAACATCTCAACTAAACTATCTGAACTCTTATGTGAATTTGCTTTGATCAATCGACCTCCAACTGTCCTCCAAGAATGTGGCTCCAGACTCAACCAACTCCTAAACTGACTCCCTACAATGCAAATGAAATGGATGAAGGACACAAGATAGAACCCTAAAAGACAACAATACAACATGCAAACACATGGTCTTGAGGTGGCAATCTGAAATCTGGATATATGATGAGAACTCTAGAGTCATAAAGTTGTCCATTGTGAGATGACTACAAATGTGACTATAGAATTCCTATCAATAATCCAAGATGAAAGAGGTGTGAAAAACACACTATCACGATACTTCATCTATAACCACATATCTTTAACTCAACCTTCAACTCGAGCTCCATAAAGAGAAAAAAATAAGGTAATTAAGGCGACTCTCTTGAAAAATGTGTGAATGTGAAAACGTGTCTTTCACCTTTCTGTAATGAAAATATGAGCATCGAGTCAAAAATGGAATCAATGATCAAACAAAGAATGAGGTACTGAGCCCATGATAGATGTAAAGTGTAAAAAGGTAATCAATGAACATATCCTAAAGCAGCAAGCAAGTGACAACAAAGTAAAAGGATGTGTCGAGCCAAGAAAGGAAGACAAAAGCCCTAGGAAGAAAACATGCTAAACTCATCGAGTGAAAGAATCTGATGCAACAAGGCAAGAGGTGATCCAACCAATACCCAAACTCATACCGATCTTTGAGCACTCCTAACTAGAAACTAAAAGAGAAAGCACTAGATCCAAGTAAGTGACTAAGACGGCTCTGAAGGCTCTTAGATGCACCCACATGTGAAGAAAAAATCCTAATAAAAGGATCTAAGCTCATCCTACAAGGTCAAGGTGGCTCTAAAAAGAAAATGGGTGGACTTTAAAAGATCCCTAGCAGAAGCAATCGTACCCTCCGACGGTACGCAACCCTCTGCACACCTCCGAAGAGACAGGACGCTTCCATGCAAGGTGGTCATCACCTCCACACATGCACTACCTCGACATCCCATGGGGTTTTCTATGACAAAAGCTCTCCTAATGGCTGGCGTATCTCATAACTCTGATCACTCATCAATGATCTAAGGTGCACAGTGAGTGGTGTGGGTGCATCCGAAAATCCTATGAAACTAAGAAGAAAACACACTGGTCACACAAATATCCTGAAATCTAGCTTTGAGCTATACAAATCTTCAAAGGTCGGACTCTAATCAACATCAATGTGTCGGCCACCTCCAAAATGCTCTCAAACATAAATATAACCCATCACTAAAGCCTACTCCTAATCACTAGCTCGGTCGAAGAGCAAATAAAGCAACAAGTCTCATATCAAATACGAGATCAAGTAAAACAAGGTCGACCAAGACTAGGGACTTGGAGACAAGAGGATAGGTGTGTATCCCACATAAACAAGCAACTCATGCAATCACACGGAAGGAGAGAAGTCATGCAACAGACAATCATGCAAAGCACATGTATATCATCAAAATCTACACACAAGCTAAGCAAGAAATATGATAATCGATGCTTTCCCACTCGATGTTGCAACTCGTTTTTTATTTATTCGGTAAAAACATTGATTTTTAGACAAATAAGTGGAGTCGCCATTTTGTGGACCCCATATTTTCGCTCGATGCTTTCCCACTTGATGGTGCAACTCGTTTTTTATTTATTCGGTGAAAACATTGATTTTTAGAAAAATACGTGGAATCGCCACTTATTTTTGTTTTATTTTTTAAATGAAAAACAAAATAAGAAAGAAAAACCCTAAGTGTGACTCCTAAAGGAAAAACTGGTATGTGAAAAATCGAGTCTAGGTCCGGGGGTCAAGTTACTTATTGGAAATGTATGGTAAAGACCATGGCACCCCTTTAAGTCCCTAAAAGCGGGTCTCTACTAAATAAGGTGAAGTAAGCGTGACAATTGATAAGGAAATCAATGGATACCAATGAAATGATCAAATAATAAAACGAATCATGCATAAGAATAAGCAAAATGAGAGTGAGATCGTACCTCAGCAGCAAGTAATAGTGCGCTATCAGGAAAACAAGGTTAGCTCAAGTATAAAATTATCGCATGCATATTAAAGAGCAAGACAAAGATCAAGCAACATTCATTAAGCATAGCAATTGACAATCAGAAGAGATCATATGTAGGCCCCCCACCAAAGCCCAATTGATTTTGCATGAATTAATCTCACAAATTCCATTATTTTGGAATTATGAAAATTACCTTCATGCTTATTAAAAATAGTGAAAAATGAGAAAATTATTTTAAAATCAAAGAAAATTTGTGAAAGTGCTTGCTTGAAAGAAAAAGGTAGCAAGTTTATTTAAAAAACAGAATTTTTAGCGACTTAAAACCCTAATGAATGATGAAAAGTGGTAGAATTAAAAAATGTTTGAAAACTGAAGTGAAATTAAAATTATTTGAAAGAAAACTAGAGTTTTGAAATTTATTTGAAAATTAAACCCACAAAATTATTTGAAAATTGGAGTTTTGAAAATTAAATTTAAGAATTGGAATTTTGAAAATTATTTGAGAATTGGAGTTTGGAAAATTAAATTTCAGAAATGGAATTTTGGAAATTAAATTTGAAAGAAATTGGAATTTTGGAAGTTATTGAGAATTGGAGTTTTGGAAATTAAATTTGAAAGAAATTGGAGTTTTAAAAATTAAATTTAGGAAATGGAATTTTGGAAAAAAAAAAATTAAATTTGGGAATTGGAAGTTTGGAAGATAATTCGAACATGGAAGTTTTGAAAATTAAATTTTAAAAAGTGGAATTTTGAATAATTATCCAAAAATTGGATTTTTGAAAATAATTAAAGTTTGGAAAGTTAAAGTTTTGAAAATTAAACTTAAAAAGTGGAGTTTTAAAAAATTAAATTAAAAATGGGAGTTTTTGAAATTTATTTGAAAATGAAAGTTTGGAAAATTAAATTTGGAAAAAAAAAAAAAGAATTTTGACATTTGGAGTTTTGAAAATTAAATTTGAGAATCGGAATTTTGAAAATTATTTGGAAATCAAAGTTTGAAAAATTAAATTTGAAAATCGAAGTTTTGAAAATTATTCGAAAATTAGAGTTTTGAAAATTACTTGGAAATTGATTTTTTTTTAAGTTAATTTTTGAAAATAAGAAATTTAAAAAAAATATTTGAAAAGGATTTATATATTTATATATTTGACACCAAGAGATGACAGATTAAGAGAATAGCTTTTTAGGTTACATGTAGGAATGAGGCCCATCTCCAAATGCTTTCCCTAAATTTTATGAGGCCAAACATTTTATTGAATTTTCTATTCCCCATATCTAGGTATTTCAGCCTTCTATGTCAACATATGGTGTACCAGAACTCTTCTTCAAGGCTTGACTCAAGAATGCTGACATTTGTGATGATGCTTACTATGCAAAGATCCATAAATATCCAAACATGTCTCCCAAAAGCCACCACAACCAAAACAGCCAACCCGACCATAATATTCAACACTCGAAACACACCAGAAATGGACGAATGATAGCAAGAATATAAACTAGGGAAAAAACTGGACGTTTTTTCCAAAGCTCCATTACCACTTTCCATTTTTTTTTTTTCGGCTCAAGCAATGTGTGCAGAGTGTACCCCCTTGCATATCAAAGCTTCTTTAATTTCTCAAGCCTCTCTTTGAATAGCTCATAGTCGACAATATCTCAAATAGATGACACTAAAAAAAAAAAAAAAGTCAAAGAAATAGAGCATTCTCTTAACAAACAACCTATAAAACTGTACTCCATTTCATGCTATCCTAAATGGATCTAAGCATGTGGAACGAAAAGGGCGCATCTTGTATGATTAAACAAATACCAAGCTCTAAGAAAACAACCCATATATCAATCATTTACAGGGGAAATCAAAGAAATCAGAAAAGGAACAAAATAGAGCAAGCATGAAATGATGAAGAATCGTGAAAATGAGAAAAAAAATGAATAAGAAATCAGCAAAAAAATCCTTACTTGATGGTGTTCCTCTAATCCTCACCCTGGTACTCTATTTTTTCTCTCTCAATCTCTGTTTTTCTCCTAGTTCTCTCCTTCCTACCACTGCTAGTTTTTTTTTTCTATCCCCATTTTCTCTAGTCTCCAACTCCCTTTCTTATCTTCTCTTACCCATTCCATTGCTCCAGCCATCATCCTATGTCCTCTGTTCAGAAGAAGTTTCCATCTCAACCACCACCATGGCGAGGTAGTGGTGTGTTCTTGCCACACATCCATGCAGTTTTTCCCGGCATAAAGAGGTTCCCTCCTTCAAATGAAATGTTGCCAGCTCTTCCAAGGTGATAGAAATGTGCTCCAAAAATAACCAAAAAACTTAGACAAAAAATGAGGGTCTACAAATATGCCCCTTTTCGGTAGAGATCATGAGTGAAATGAATGGATCACGAATACGTGAGAGGCGAATGGAATGAGGTGAACTCTACCAAAAAATATAAATGATCCTGAATTTTGGTCTAAACATATAACACGATAAGCTCGAGACCAAAGGCACATACTAGGGAGGAGAGACTCTAGCCAAAGATGTGGATGGTGTGGAGTGTATATGCAATGAATAACACTGGACAGTGATACAATGAACAGTACAAACATGACTGAGATAATGAGTGATCGACACAAGGAAAAAAAACTCAAATGAAGGATAAGGTGTGGCTCAAGGCCGAATAGACTCAACTAGGTAGGCGCGACTCAAAGCCGAACAAGACTCAACTCAACTAACAAGATGAATGACTGATCGATATAGGTGCGATCCCAAAAATCAAACTGTACCCCCTTCCATATCTAAGCTTCTTTAATTTATCGAGCCTCTCTTTGAATAGCTCACAATTGGCAAAATCTCAAACAAATGGCACTAAAAAAAAAAATCCAAGAAACAGAGCATGCTTTGAGCAAACAACCTATAAAACTGGACTCCATTTCATGTTGTCCCGAATGGATCTAAGCAGGTGGAATGAAAAGGAAGCATCTTTTATGATTAAACAAATACAGAGCTCCAAGAAAACAACCCATATATCAATCATTTATAGGGGGAATCAAAGAAACCAGAAATGGAACAAAATAGAGCAAGCATGAAATGATGAAGAATAGTGAAAATGAGAAAAAAGGAATAAGAAATCCGCAAAAAAATCCTTACCTAACGGTGCTCCTCTGATCCTCACCCTGGTACTCTGTTTTTTTTCTCTCAATCTCTGTTTTTCTCCCACTTCTCTCCTTCCTACCACTACCAGTTTTTTTTCTATTCTCCTTTTCTCTAGTCTCCAGCTTCCTTTCTTATCCTCTCTTACCTGTTCCATTGTTCCCGCCATCATCCTATGTCCTTTGTTCAGAAGAAGTTCCCATCTCAACTACCACCATGGCGAGGTGGTGGTGTGTTCTTGCCACATGTCCATGCGTTTTTCCGATATAAAGAGGTCCCCCCTTCAATAAATGTTACCAGCTCTACCAAGGTGATAGAAATGTGCTCCAAAAATAACCAAAAAACTTAGACAAAAAATGAGGTTCTACAAATTTGCCCCTCTTCGGTAGAGATCACGAGTGAAATGAATGGATCAGGGATACGTGAAAGGCGAATG
Organism: Vitis riparia; assembly: GCF_004353265.1. NCBI lineage: Eukaryota > Viridiplantae > Streptophyta > Magnoliopsida > Vitales > Vitaceae > Vitis > Vitis riparia. Next base: position 36,194,424 of record NC_048448.1, read on the forward strand.
GAATGAGGTGAACTGTACCAAAGAATAGAAATGATCCCGAATTTTGGTCTAAACATATAGCATGATAAGCTCAAGATCAAGGGCACATACTAGGGAGGAAAGACTCTAGCCAAAGATGTGGATGATGCGAGGAGTGTATATGCAATGAATAACACTGGATAGTGATACAATGAGCAGTACGAACATGACTGAGATAATGAGTGATCGACACAAGGAAAAAGAACTCAAATAAATGATAAGGTGTGGCTCAAGGCCGAATAAACTCAACTAGGTAGGCGCGACTCAAAGCCGAACAAGACTTAACTCAACTGACAAGATAAATGACCGATCGATATAAGTGCGATCCCAAAACTCAAACTGTGCCCCCTTCCATATCTAAGCTTCTTTAATTTCTCAAGCCTCTCTTTAAATAGCTCACAGTCGGCAAAATCTCAAACAAATGACACTAAAAAAAAAATCCAAGAAACAGAGCATGCTCTGAACAAACAACCTATAAAACTAGACTCCATTTCATGTTGTAGTGAATGGATCTAAGCAGGTGGAACGAAAAGGGATCATCTTGTATGATTAAACAATTACCGAGCTCCAAGAAAACAACCTATATATCAATCATTTACAGGGGAAATCAAAGAAACCAAAAATGGAACAAAATAGAGCAAGCATGAAATGATGAAGAACAGTGAAAATGAGAAAGATGGAATAAGAAATCCGCAAAAAAATCCTTACCTAATGGTGCTCCTCTGATCCTCACCCCGGTACTCTGTTTTTTTTTCTCTCAATCTCTATTTTTCTCTCACTTCTCTCCTTCTTGCCACTGCCAATTTTTTTTCTATCCCCTTTTTCTCCGGTCTCCAGCTCTCTCTCTTATCCTCTCTTACCCATTCCATTGCTCCCGCCATCATCCTATGTCCTATATTCAGAAGAAGTTCTCATCTTAACCACCACTATGGCGAGGTTGGTGTGTTCTTACCACGCGTCCATGTAGCTTCTCCTGGCATAAAGAGGTCCCTCCCCCCCCC